>NC_022018.1:11346595-11354775 GCF_000317375.1 Microtus ochrogaster | reverse complement strand
CACTCCCGATGCCCTCGGTTCAAACCTGGGAACCACATGGTGGGTCGGGAGAACTCACCTCTACAAGTCTGACCTCCACAGGTTTGCTGTCACGTGCGCGTGTGTCCCGTTTCCTCACTGCCATCAGCGCAAGTGTGAGCACACACACACACACTCACACAAGAAAACTTTTTTTAAAGATAGAAATTTACTAACTCGTGTTCTGTTCCTTTGTCTTTTCCACTGCCTTTGGTAGGAGTGTTTATTTCTCGTCCATAACTTAAACGTGGGGCTCTGGAATGCCCTTGGGTGTGGAGACATGAGCTCAAATGGCTCCAGAAAATAACAACCAAACCTTTAAAACAGAAGTATGTAGGCAGGCATGACCGGGAATTCTTCCTTTGTGTAGAAGACAGTACCTACTAAAACAAAAGGAACCGTAAAGAAATATGCTAATTTGAAGGTTGCAGAGTGCTAGTAAAGATAACATCTGAGCCCAGCGGTGGTCGAGATGAGAAATTATACTGACAGTGCCCAGAACTGGCACACCTGGTGATGATAATACGGAGACCATCTACTTTAACATGGTTTTATTGTTGTTTTCAGATGCCCTAGAGAAAGCCCACCCTCTGGTGCTTCCCTGAGACGTGATCTTTCCCACCACCCACTCTTGTTTTACTGCTTCATAAAATACCTGGGCTTTGGAGCCCAATTGTTCCTTCAATTTATAGCCGGAAAAGGATTCCAGGCTTAGACAACAACAGAGACCAACTCTTCCTTCCTTTCTGTTTTGTTTTGTTGGGGGTGGTGAAGGTTATAGGGATTGAAGTCAGGGCCCCTGCATGTTAAGCTACTGTGCTGCACACACACACACACACACACACACACACAGACACACACACACACACACACACACACACACACACAGAGCCATTTTTGTTGCTTCACAGTCATTCAGTGTATCCTTGGCACACCAGAGGCCATCTTTCAAGGCTGGGCTGGGTCTCCTCTGCAGAGAAGGGTGTTTTGACAGTCGGAGGGGTGACAGGAGACATGTCAACAATATTTCAAATGCCTCCTGCCTCCATCATCTGCCTTGTTCTCTTTGCATCACAGATTCTAGCACTGGTTTCTTCAGAAACGTGGCTCCTGCAACTGGAATACTTCTTCTCACTTTCTTTTATGCTTTGGTCTAGCTTGACGGTTCTCAGGCTCAGTCCCTGCAGTCCAAAATACTTAGGAACTTGCTGGACAGTATGCCATCAGCCCATTAAAAAATGCCTCTGATAACCCTGATAATGTGTCTTCCTAACCCTCCAGCCACCTCCAAAGCACGCCAATGTCAAATTTACCACAGCCTTCTTTGTGTGCACTAAGTTTTTCTTCAGTGTTTTGAAAATACTATTTCATGGGCCCTCAGCATCCACGATTATTGATGAAAAGTCACTGTCAACTGAACATTCAAAATAACTAGTTTATTATTATTTTATTGCACCTATTTTATTGTAGTAAGTTTTATAAATAAATTCATTGATTTGCGCATATAGTTCATTTTGGCAAATGCACAGCAGTGCACATCACAATTGAGACATAAACCATTTCCAGAACTCCAGAATGCACCATCCTACCCTTCTCTGGGTCCATGGCGCAACCCACCTGCTGTTTTCCACCCTAAATGGGTTGGGTTTTCTAGAACTTCAGATACATGGAATCATATAGCTCGTGCTCTTTCGTATCTTCTGTCTTTTATTTAGCGCAGTGGTTCTGACGATCATCCAGGTTGTTGTGGATGTGCTGATAGGTTTGTACCCCTTCTATTGCAGAGTCGTATTCTACTGTTTAGAGAAACTGTGTTCTGTGCCATGGATAGCTGTACTCATACCTTCTATGTGACTATTTATGGAAGGAGGGCAATCCACACAGCAGCCAGCTATTCACAGAAACAGCAAAAGTTCTACACCATTATTTTTATCTGCAATTGAGCTATATTCCATATGGCTTAGCCCAATAGACAGTTTGTCTTTCTAATCTTAAAGTTTTAAGATTCTTCTTTTTACTTTCTGTTTCTGTGTTTCTGCTACCCTGCGTTTCTGTTTTGATTTGTTCTTATTTATTTTATTTGTTGTACATTAACTGTTTTGTTGTTTATCAGCTGTTGAGGAGCAGAGGTGCGCTGGTCCTATAGTGAAAGCCAGGTTTACGGTGCTATGTTGATGGTGCTATTACATCACTAGTCCCAAGACTCCCATTCAAAACTCAGGCCATCACTCTCTCTGCTGCATGCGACCTTGGGAAGGGCTAGACCAAAAAGAGGTAGAAAGTTGGGAGAAGATGGGATTTCATGACTGTCTGAGAGTTGTCATGGCTGTGATGAAACACCATGACCAAAGCAAGTGAGGGAGGAAAGGGTTTATCCAGCCTATGCTTCCACATCATTGTTTATCATTGGAGGAAGTCAGGACAGGAGCTCAAGCAGGGCAGGAACCTGAAGGCAGGAGCTGATGCAGAGGCCAATGCTGCTTATTGGCTTGCTCCTCATGGCTTGCTCAGACTGCTTGTTTATAGAACACAAGACCACCAAAGGGGTGCACCACTCCCTCTGCTCAGTTCTTGCCCTTCAATTACCAATTAAGAAAATGTTGTAGAGGCCTGACTGGAGGCCAGATATGAAGGAGGCCTTTCTATCAACTGAAGTTCCCTTCCTGTCAGTTGACTATGGCTGTATCAAGTTGACATAGAACTAGCCAGCACAATGACCCAGCTTGTCTGTGGTCATTTTCCATGATGAGTGAGACTGCAGTGACATGGACATTTGGGGGACACAACTCCCATCAGCAATCCCTCATCCATGCTCTGTAAATAACTCCAATAAACATGTTAGTTCAGCAAAGTGGACTTGGTTGAAGTTTTTCTTTTTGGTCTGTCATTGGTACCTGTATTAATTACTTTTATATTGCCATGATAAAATACCATGACTAAGACAACTTATAGAGGAAAGGTTGCATTTGGGTTGTGGTTCTATACAGGATGGTTTTAGACTGTTTCAATGATAGAACAGGAGTATCAAGCATGGCCACTGGAGTCGTAGCTGAGAGCTCATGCTGCAAACACAAAATAGAGAGAGAAAACTAAATATGGCCAGAGTCTTTATTCTACCCTGCTTCTAGCAACGCACTTCCTCCAGCAAAGCCCCACCTCGTGAGTTTCCCCAAACAATGCCACCAACTAGGGACCAAGCATTCGAATGCCCAGGACCGTGAGGGACATTGCCCAATCTAGGGTGATTAAGAGTTTTGTCACATACCCTCGGGAAAGATCACACACTCCTTAATTCATTATGAATTTATTGGCTCGTCTTTCTTGAATGCTTCTTTCCTTTAGTCCTCCCTATCTTTCATTGCGGTTCCACAAGACATAAAGTATAACATTTTATTTCAGCAATGGTGTCTGTTCATTTTCTCTCTAAGCTGTGATTTGAGTGGTTTCTAAATTTATCTATCTATCCCAAAGTAGAGCCACCACCTGGGGAAAAGCCCTCTAATACTTCAGCCATTGGAGGACGCTTCGTATCACAGGTAACAGGTAGTAAATAAGTGGTGGCTAAGAAAACGCAACTTTGGAAGATACTAGGCTACATAACCTTAAAATATCTCCTTCTTTTAAAAATTAATATTCCTGGCAGTCCTGTCCCAGCCACAGAAGAAGCAAGATGTGACTACCCAGCTGAATAAGTTATTGAGCCATGTGGCTAACATAGATAAGAATGATGGGCTAATATAAATTGTAAGAGTTAATAAGAAGCCTGAGATACTGGGCCAATCAGTTTATAACTAAAAAAATTAATATTTCTGCCAGGTAGTGGTGGTGCACAACTTTAATCCGAGCACTCAGGAGGCAGAGGCAGGTGGATCTCTGAGTTCGAGACCAGCCTGGTCTATAGAAAAAGCTCCAGGACAGCCAGGGCTACACAGACAAATCCCATCTTGAAAAACAAAAGAAGCAATATTCCTCACAGGCCATTCCTTCCTTTCCTTCTGTGGATGCTGTTGACAAGCTGGAAGGCCCTTTAGCATGGTACCCTGTGTGGCAGAGAATGCCCTGTGAAGCTTTTCTGTGGCTGCCTTTGTTAAAGGTTCGGGATAGCTGCGTAGCTGACACAGAGTAAAGGTTTTGCAGAGCTGACTATTTAGACAGTCAGAGGCCAAGAATGGAGCAGGTTCCAACCATGCTCTCCAGCCGGAAGCCTTAACCAGTTCTCAGCACTTATTAAAATCCACCTGAGGGAGGTGGGACTGCTCTAAGGGTGTGTTTTTATTTTTAATTATATGGGAGGGGTGTATGCACACATGAATGAAAGTACATGAGGAGACCAGAAGAGGGCGCCAGATCCCCTATAGGGGTAGGGGGTGTGGAGGGGGTGGGGTTTACTGGTGGCCACCCAGCTTGAGGGCTGGAATTGAATTCAGGATCTCTACCCAAGAAGTCCCACCCCTAGCTACTTAACTACCTCTCCAGCACGTCTGAATTTTTGATGCCTGAGAATTTCTTAATTGTAAGTTTGTCTTTGTTCTTCAGATGTAATTGATGTGTAACGTTTTGGTTGTTTGGAGAGGCAAGTAAATTTCCAAAATTGTTCTCGGCTAAAAGTCAACAATTTTTCTAAATTTAGAGGCTTGGATTGCTGAACGCTTGCATTTTATCAACAAATGTGTTCTTCTCTGTAGGTCATCCAACATTACTGCTGAGGTAAATAAAAGAATATGGCTTCCTTATGGAGAAATGAGGAGGATGTTGTTACGGACTCGGAGAGACCTGTCTGGAAGTGGGCAAAGTTGGAGCCTTTTGGTTCAGGTCACAGATGCAAAGAACTCACTACAGAAAATGTTTTCAGTGTGCATCTGCTGTGGTGCCCCAGTGACATCCTGTGTCCAACAACCTTTCTGTCCCCAGTCAGCAGGCTATCCAGACAAATAAGAACTCTGAATGACTATCTGCCACCCCTTTTTAGGCAGATTTCTAGTGGCAGAGTGAAAGGAGCTCTCCACCCTGCCAAGGTCGCACCCAGCCAGTGTTTGCCAAGCCCAGGAGATTGCCTCAGAAAACTCTAGAAGAGTGTAGTCTGCGAGTCACAGGAGGTTCGTGAGCACTGGCCCTCTGTGGGGAGTGTAGTGTGCGAGCCACAGGAGTCCACAGCAAGCACTGCAGCTCTGTGGGAAGAGAAGTCTGCGGGTCTTAGGAGGTCTGCAGCACTGGAGCTCTGTGGGGTTTCGAAGCTTTGGAGCATCAGGGACTGGGAGAGCCAAAGAATTCACTCACATCACAACTGCAGAGACCTTCAGCATCAGAGGTGTGTGAGCTATGTCCTGGAGGTCTTAAAGAAACCTAACCCAAGGAACAAACAACTGGACAGCAGCAGAGTTGGCTTTTCGTTCACTTCTCCCCCCTCTTCTCGATGCCTGCGTGAGGGGGATTGCTTTCAGACTTCTGTTCAAAGCGTCCTCTCAAATGGAGACTTGGAAGCTTCCTTATTTATACAGCTGCACTCCTGTATAAGCATTGTCTCATTGTATAATATTAATGGTAACTCTGCATCCACTCTGGATTCTCCGAGGTCCAGTTAAATCCCTAGCACTCTGTGAAGCCTTGTCTCCTTTATCTATTCGCGCGCGCACATGCGCGCGCGCGTGCACACACAGACACACACACACACGAGGCGACACACATGCACATGGCACACACACACACATGCACATATGCACTCACACACACACGGACACACACACACATACACACCACCACCACCCTCCAGTTTATTGTGTATTCCACGCTACATAGCAAATGTGGTTCAGGATATTTTTTTGTAAACCTTATTTTTTTTTCAAGTCTTCTTGTAAACTTTTCAAGTTCTGAGGTTCATGGTCTCTCACCAGTTTACAGGATTTTTAAATGCAGAAATGCACCCTGCAGTTTCTATTTTAATAATTTATAGCTTTCGCCATCAGATGAGGGTGGTGCTGGAGCTTCATCAGTGTTCACCGGTGATAGCTATCTGCTCACTGTTCTTATCTGGACACTTACATGATTTACCACATACTCTGGGATGCGCTAGGATGCTCTGGAAGATGAAGGACCCTTGAGGAAGTAATGCAGCCTCCTCCTACTTCTGTTTCTCTCCTGCAATATGCAGATAAAAACTCTTCTGGCCTCTGCTCCGGGACATGAGATGGTGGTTGTCTTGCTCTGCAGTATGTGACACCAATGTCTTTACATAATCTTAGTGTAAATCCTTGGCCCGGTGTGCTTCACTTTGCACAAATACCACATTTGCAAAAGATGATCTTCACTTTTTAAGATTTTATTTTTATCTTTAATCATGTGTGTATGTATTTATGTATGGTGTGTGCACATACATGCATTTGGCCAAGGAATCCAGGAGAGGTCACTGGATCCCTCGATGCTGGAGTTACTGGTAACTGTGAGATGCCCAACATGATTGCTGGGAACCAATCTCAAGTGCTCTGCAGGAGTAGTGCACAGTTCTAACCACTGAGCCAGAAATAGGCATTGTCACCCAACCAGCTCTTCTTAGTTTCATCACTTCCAGTCTAGTATGGGTTTGTCAATCATGAGATTAAATATACAACAAAGAAAAAACAGAAGGAGGGAGGGAGGGAAGAAGATGAAGGACCCTTGAGGAAGTGATGCAGTCCTCCTAGAAGAAAGGAAGGAAGGAAGGACAATAGACAGATCTTGGTCAGACTGACTTGGCTTGAAGTGAAGGCTGAGTATGCACTTGTGTGTCCATGTGTATGCGTGTGTGTGGTGTGCGTGTGGTGTGTGTGTGTGTGTGTGTGTGGTGTGCGCATGTGTGCACCCACGCCTTTGCCTCATCTATCCCTCCGTATCCCACGCTTTGGCTCCAGAGCTCTGTTAGCCAAAATACTCACTGGTCCCCTTCATCATTGTCCACAGGTTATCTTGTTTCAAGAGCAGTTTTACAAATTCTAGAACTTCACTAAGGGCATGCGGAGTTATAGGATGCTGTCATTAGGCCATCAAGAATCTTCATTTCATACAAGGAGTCATCCAGCCCCCTGCTTAACCCATGGCCTTCCCAGCTCCATGAGCAACACCTGGAGGTTAGGTCAATGCTAAGGTTTCTCCCCGGAGTTGCATCCCAGCTCAGTTTCCAGACCTTGGAGATCCTGGGAAAGAAAAACTCCCATCCTCTTGATGTCCTTCACCATGGAGACATTCCCTCCTCTCCACCTCGTCCCCGGAAAGCTTTCCCTCCTCCTGTGGAAGCTTTCCCTCCTCCGTTTCCCCTGGAAAGCTTGCACTTGTTTCTTCAATCGGGGTTTATTCCACCATCCATTTGGGAGTTCTCGCTTCTTCTAAGGCTCTACCCGACCAGCCTTTTTCTTCCTTCCTGTGCTCTCTGCACGGTGCATAAATATCGCAAGTTTGTTTTCTTTGTCTTACATTGGGCTTCACTTCATGTGATTAGCCTATAGTTTTCTTCAGTCTGCCATAATGCATTTAGGGCCAACCTGGGCTAGGTAAAACACGGTCTTAAAAAAAAAAAATCATGATAGCATTTTTAGAAAAGAGATGAAACTTACCGTGATACATTAATGTATAACTGAGTTCCTCTCCAGTAGTTCCCTCCATTCATGAGGCTTCAAGTTGGCCACAGTTGGGCTGGACTGGGTGAGAATCGAGGCTCCTGCATTGCAGGAACCATAGGAGGAACATCACAGGTGTGCGACCACCCCGGTAAGAGTCCTGCTTTGTTATTCAAGGCCCTGACACAGGTCTACAACACATGTGTACTAAATGCTTGGGTGACTTAGTAAAGACAAATGAGACAGCTTCTTTTTTCAATAACATCTCACTATGTAGCAACCAGCTATGCAGACCAGGCTGGCCTCGAACTCACAGAGATCTGCTTCTCCATGCCCAGCCCTAGGACAAGTTCTTGAGGACACCAAAAATTCTGCTCTATCTTCAGCCTCCCCTGCATGATGTTTGATTTTTTTAATCCCATTTCAGAATCTAACCCTCACCAAAGTTCTGCATTTCGGCAATTACACGTTAATGGAGGTGGTAGTTTGTTAGTTCTTCCAAGTTTGTCACCCATGTTTTCGCTGAGGAATATGCAACATGGCATAAGTTAATCCCTCTGCCAAAGAAATTTAAAT
>NC_022018.1:11327944-11346343 GCF_000317375.1 Microtus ochrogaster | reverse complement strand
ACAGCAGTGGTTCTCAACCTTCCTAATGCTGTAACCCTTTAATACAGTTCCTCGTGTTGGGGTGACCCCAACCATAAAATTACTTACATTGTTACTTCATAACTGTAATTTTGCTACTATTATATATCACAATGTAAATATCTGATATGCAGGCTGGTCTTAGGTGACCCCTGTGAAAGGGTTGTTCAGTCCTCGGAAGGGTCAGTACAGCCGTGTAGAGAACCACTGTCTCACAAGTAAGTTTCTATCAAAAGCCATTGGTTTAAAACGCAGACATCAGCTCTGAGCGCCTGTGTTGCAGAAAGTTTCACTCAATTAGATACTGTATCTTAAACCCTACAGGATGGATGGCAGCTTTCTCTAAATGCACTGCGGATAAAGACAGCTGCCGGTCAGGGATCTTCCCTTACCACACCAGCATTCCTGCCCACCACCCTCATCATTAAGCCTTCAGTCTGCAATATCTACAAGGCTCGTCCAGTTTGATCCCAGAATGCCCCTAGAAATAGGTCATCTGAAATAAACATCAACTTCGCTTCAAAAAGATTTTATGCCTATGCGGTCATAATCCAAAAAAAGAGTCCTTTGGGGAAATAGAACATGTAAACAGCAGAGCCCACGCCTGCCTCCCAGCCTGTTCCTCCTCCCTGTTACAGTGACATTTCTGGCCTCTGTTAAGTCAGCAGCTCTATTTCCTAAACTGGGCTTGGGCAGGTCTTTCCCTCTCTCCCTTGACTTCTGGGCTTCTCCCTCTAGCATAATATTTATTTGAAACAATGTTACTTAAATCCTATATACATCAGCCTTGTTCCATAGTCTGGCAAAACAGCACACTAAATAGGCGGTGCCTCTCCGACAGGTTATCGAGGGTCAGGTTATCGAGGGTGGGATTGGGGGGACGTGAGGGTGCAGAGGAAACTAATATTTATTGAGCAATTTCCATGCACTGTTGTCCTATTGTTTCACGTGCAGGATGTAGTTTAATCTTCATAACAATTATCTGAGCGATCTGTCATGATCTCTCTTTGTACCTAGGAAAGCCAAAGCTCAGACAGTGTCATTAGTTGGCTCTGGGCTCTGGGCTCCGGACTCTGGGCTTGGGCTCTAGGCTGGCAATCATTAGAGACAGAATTAGAACCTAAGCCAAACCAGTCTCCAAAGCCCATGTCCCCAGCACCTGCTACAGGCTGTTTAAGGAGAATGAAAAAGACGTTTACTGAATTGCAAGGCAAGTGAGGAAATATTTTCATGAATTAATCAATAGTCTGCTAGGAGCTAACGTCCAGGAGCAACTATGGGGACACCCAGAAGAAAACAATGGCCTCGCTGACCCCTAATGAATTTCAACTCAGGAGAGAAGTAAATCTTCTTGTGTACTGAGACTTATCCCCAACTGAATAAAAGTTCCATAACAGGGGTGAGAGAGATGACTTGAAGGTTTAGATCCCTTGATGCTCTTCTGGGGGCTCCACGTTCAGTTCCCAACATCCTTACCAGATGGTTCACAACCTCCTGTAACTCTAACTCCAGGAAATATGATGTCCTCTTCTGGCCTTCACAGGCACCTGTGCTCATGTGTGTGTGCGCACACACACGCATACATAAACACGCACACAGACACACACACCACAAATAATTAAGCATACACCTTTCATCCCACACTCGAAAGACAGGGGCAGTCAGATCTCTGTGAGTTTCAGGACAGCCTGCTCTACAAAACAAATTCTAGACAAGCCAGGGATATACAGTGAGAGCCTGTCTCAAAAATAAATCAATAAATAAAATCTTTTTTAAAAATCAACTTCAGTTGCATTTCTGAGATTTTTGACCCAGTATGACTGAATAAGAAGAAACTAAATCAAAGAAGGAAGATTTTATGTAAAAATTAGGGGCAAAATCACAGTGAGATGTCACTTTCTATTCACTAGGAAGACTGTAAAAAAAACAAAAACGAGGGGGCTGGAGAGATGGCTCAGTGGTTAAGAGCATTGCCTGTTCTTCCAAAGGTCCTGAGTTCAATTCCCAGCAACCACATGGTGGCTCACAACCATCTGTAAAGAGGTCTGGTGCCCTGTTCTGGCCTGCAGACATGCACACAGACAGAATATTGTATGCATAGTAAATAAATAAAAAAAAAACAAAAACGAAAAGAAAACAAAAGCCAGGTAAAAGGAAATATTAGCAAAGGTAGAGAGAAAGTGGGACCATCACACATTACAGGTGGTAGTGCCAAAGGCTAAGCATGCTTATGACCTGGCACTTTCACTACTTGACATGATGAAGACATGCCATCAACACCAAAACTTTTACATGACAGTGGCAACAGAGTTCATTAACAAGCCAGAAAACAGAAACAATCCAATAGTTATCAGCTGATGGATACATGAATAAAATGGCATGTATCCATACAATGGGGTTTTGTCATCCAGTAAACATGGTGATGATATGCGTTGCAGCAGGAATGAGCCATGAAAGCATGCTCAGTGAACAAGCCATACATAAAACATGTACAATGTGATTCCATGACGCAGGCAAATCCAGAGAGTAGATTAGTGGTCGTCTAGAGCTTGGAGTAGGGAGAAGAGAAGAAGCTACTAGTGAATATGGAACTTCTTTTTAAGTACAAAAGTAGTCTAAAATTATACTGTAGGGCAGGGCTGGAGAGATGGCTCAGTGCTTGAGAATATTGCAATTGCAGAGGACTGGAGATCTGTTCATAGCACCCATATTGGGCAGCTCACAACTGCCTGTAAATCCATCTCCAGGCAATCCAAATGCCCCCTTCTGGCCACCTTAGGCACCTGCACACAAGCAGCACGCGCACACACACACACACACACACACACATAAACACACACATACACAGATGCATAAATAAAAATTTAAATACAATAAATCCTTTTAAAAATAAAAAAATAAAATCAGATTATGGTGTTACAAATGATCAAAAGCAGACTGCCTGGCAGGCTCTTTTATTATGCCTGGCAGCAGTAAGCAGGGAAACAGCAGCCAAGCAGCCCCTCTTCTGTCAACCAGCTAGAATGCCTTGGCAGCAGCCTCGCTATTTTGGATACTGTACAATCTCTGAGGATACTAAAGCAATGCAGAGGACCATGACAGCTAGGGCTGAAGATATGGCCTAGTCATGACCACTCTAGACAGCCTGAGTTGGCCTTGGAAGTAGCACTCTGAAATAAATAAGCCTTAGTAAATGCAATCTCCCTTACCCTGCGGCTATTCTCACTCACTCCAGAGGGGGAGCACTTCGGGGTGATCCGGTAGAAGGCTTGTGGTTGTGTAGGCACAGTCCTTCATTCACATGAGGCTATACCTGTCAACTTCAAACAGCTTCCCATAACCTCTTCTGGCTATGTAATAAGGTGGTCCAGAATCAGCCAGAAAACACCCGCCTGAGTGCACCTGGTATTGCGATTTAGGCTCATTAAAATGTTTCTCTTTTCTTATTTACTTACCTTTTTCTTTCTTCCTTCCTTCCTTCCTTTCTTCCTTCCTTCGTTTTGTTTTGTTTTGTTTGAGACAATGTTTCTCTGTGTAGCTTTGGCTGTCCTTGTTCTCACTCTGTAGACCAGCCTGGCCTTGAGCCCACAGAAATCCACCTGCCTCTGCCTCTCGAGTGCTGGGATTAAAAGTGTGTGTCATCACTGCCCGGACTTGACCTTTATTACCAATTGAGCTGGTTATACAGGGAAAAGGTGGCAGAGGTAGTGGTGCCGTGATAGGCAGTGAGAGTGGAAGCAGGATTAATGGTGGTTGCAGCAGGAGAGCAGCTGAAGAAATCCAGAGCACAAAATGAGGTAGAGGGGAGAGGCAGGGACGATAAAGGCTTGAAAGAGCCGCAGATGAGGATCTATAGACCCAAGTTACTATAAGAGTTCAAGAGAGATTCCAAACCTTAAGTAGAGTTTCTCAATCGTGCTTAGGCTGTGACCCTTTAACACAAATACAGTTCCTCGCATTGTGGTGACCTCCAACCATAAAGTTATTTCCTTGCCAGTTTATAACAGTAGCTTTGCTACTGTTATGAATTGTAATGCAAATCTCGGATATGCAGTATATCTAATATGTGACCCCTGTGTAAGGGTCATTCCACCCCAACGGGGTCTCAGCCCACAGGTTGAGAACTGCTGCCTTGAGGACCGAGGATCAAGATACCTTAAGGTCAATGGTGCAACAGTAGCCTCTATCAAGGGCTAAGGATCCCCGACAACCTGGGCCTGAGCGCTGTACCTTTAGTTACTGCAGACACTAAGGATCTCAACATGCATGCCGATTCAGGAACAATGTTAGCAGGCATTGCTACCACCTGCTGCTACTGCTGCTGCTGCTGGAAGCTGAATCAAGAGCCAGGGCCACCAGTGGCTAAACCATAGGGCAGCACTGCTCCAGCTGGAACCCCAATTCTCTAACCTCTATGCCTAGAACAATAAACTTCCAGCTGTCAAGGCTTTGGCTATAACCCACTGGGTCCACCAGTCCAGCCCCTAAGTTTTGAGCATTCAAAGGCTCAGCATTGCCAGCAGTAAAGGACTTTCTCTCACCTACCAGTAACTGCTATCTGGGTGGAGCAAAAGGCCCCCAGCTAGTTGATTGGAAGCACAGCCCCACTGGGAAAGCCGAGGAGGCGGTACACAGCGGCTTCACTGGACACATAAGCAGGAGGCAGAGTCAAGGACGCCAAGGCTGGTTTTTCAGGTGCTTTCACGTTGCAGCCGTGGGGACATTAATTCTGCTCTAGCTGGGTTCCTGACAGATGACTTCTCTGTCTTCCTGGGTCTAAGAACACAGGCTAGATTAATTGTCCCCTTTCTCAGACGGCCCACCTCTTTTCTTTCTGTTCTGGAGTTCGTTTGAAACTCTAAATCTTTGTTCCATCTGGGCAGCTGGGATGATGTAGAGCAGGCTGAGAGAGGGTCTGGCCTTTTTGCCATAGCTCATTTCGTTTTATGTTTCCTTTCTATCTGGCTTCTCCTAATAGTTTTGAGATGAATTTCCTTTCAGCCTTGCTCTGGCCTTGTGAAAGCAAAAAATTGAGTTATTAGGCACAAATATGAGCATTTATTTATCTGGCTTTATCATGATAACAAATTTATATAAAATGGTAGCACGTCAAAAATATCCCAAATTACATATATGTGTATGTGTGTGTATGTGTGCATATGTATGTATATACGCATGCTTTTTAAAGATTCACTTATTTGTGTATTTCATGTATTTGAGTGATCTATCTTCATGTATTTGTACACACCAGAAGATTCTTTTATCATAAAAATACCAAGAGGATAGATTAATCTGATAAATGACATCTCCACCTGGAGTCATATAGAGGCCTGGGATGCTGATCAAAGTGATAGATCTTAAGAAAATCTCACCATGGTGCTAGGGGAAAAAACCAAAAACACTGCATTAGCGACATCATCAGTAAAGAGCGAGGGTGATGAATTCACCATCGAAAAATTTAATAGCGGCCACAGCACTATTCACTTCCCATCTGAATTATTTTAAATAAAGCGTCACATGTAGGGCAAGAAGGAAAAAGTCCCCTGTTCGGTTCCCATTAATTTCCCAGCCAGTAACTTTGAAATGGCGTAAAACGCTCAGGTCAGCAGCGCAAACCCACTCAACCAGGGAGAAAATGGGTCTTTCCTCTTTGGTGTTCAACGAACACCCACTTAGGAGCCATCCCCCGGTTCTTTAAGAGTCTTTTAACTGTGGCATTTCTTGATTTTAACTGGGCTGAAGCAGCTCCCCAGGACCCAGGGAAATGTGAGTGAATTGGGTTTTTCTCCACATTACAAGAGAATTAGCCAGGCCCCCAAGGGGCGACCTGCCCAGATTAGAGCTACAGCCCGTGGGACACCAGCTGAGATGAAGACAGAAGCACAGAAACGCTGAGGGAGTAAAGGAAAGGCATGTGTCTGTAGTTTTTGTAGCCCATTAAAGATCTTTCTTTGGCTCTTTCTATCTCGTCCTGCTCCTGCACACAAGAGCAGGGGCTGAGGATTCCAGAGGCCATTTGGCAGCTTCTCACATCCAGGAAGGGCTTCAGTGCTCAGCATTTGATGTCAGCATCAAAGGCAACCATTTATCCAGTTGCTGAAACGAACACCAACTGAAGGAGGATGGCATTTGTAGTAAAGTGCTCCTCCATCCAGTGTGCTCGCCTGTGGCCCTGGACGGTCCTGCTCCGTGTCATTATTATTGCCTGAATGACGCAACTCCATTACAGCGGCCAATGCAAATAAGAGTTGAAATCCACCACACAGTCAGGTAGAGGGGAAGAGCAGCTGAGCAGTTCAGGCAGGATGGTGAGCTAGAAGCCAGCTGGGCCACGAAGGGAGTCTCGGGCTAGTGTGGACTATATACTGAGAACCTGCCACGAAGACAATAAAATCCAACAGCTAGGGTGTGTCTCAGTGGGAGGCCATTTGCCTAGGATACACAAAGCCTAGGGTTTGATCCCTGGCTCAAGAAAGGGGAGGGGGGGATGGACAGACAGAGGGGAGGAAGGAAGCAAGGTTTTTTGAAAAGCAGTTTTGAAAATTTTCCTTTACTTTATATAGTAATAGCCTCAAAAATCAATAAATAAAAGGCTCCCTCAGCTTCTCAGACCTCTCTGATGGGATGTTGGATTGCTAAGGACAAGAGGTTGCGTTTCTAACTAGTTTACTCTTTAGGTGTTTGGATGGCAGCATTGTGTCTTTTCTTGCTGTCATCGTTTTGTTTTTGAATCTGGTCCTAGTGGCACAGGCCTGTGAACCTGGCACTTGGGAGACTATGTCTCAAAACTAGTAAGCAAATTAAATAAATAAGTAAATAAGAGTAAGACTTTCTAGTCAGTAAGTCCACCAGCAAGGCTGTGCTAGATGGGCGGGCTGTTCCTCTGAACTCACCACAGCACCTGAGGGAAGGGTTATTAGACAGGTCTGACTTCTACCTAGAGAGGTAGCATCCACCTAAAAACCATTCAGCTGATAGAACCCCAATCCGTTCTTCTACAAAACCATGTTCTTAGTCAAACCATAGAATCACTAAACGGCAGCAGCTAATTTTATAGGGAACCCGGAAGGCAACTTTAGAAGCATCAACCCATTAAAACCTGATCAATAGGTCCAAAAGGTCAAACTCTGCTCTCAAGTCTTCCAGCTCCAGCTCGGACTGGCCAGTCTCTCAGGCAGCACAGTCGTCTTCAGAGAAATAAGGAACTGAATCACAGAAGGCAGGCTTGCCTTTGGACAAACTCACCTGAGTTGCCCTGAGGGTGGACACAGTTGGTGTTGAGAAGGATCTGATGCTTCCAGAGGCCTGCACATCACTGCTCTGGTCACCCCGACTTTACAAAAGGCATCCTCACATTCATTACTTTGCTCTTTCTTCACGTGCTCAATTTGGTAGTTTCAGGAATGAACCAACAATTGTTTTTTTTTTTTTTTTTTTTTTTTAAATTTTGAGATAGGATGTCACTGTAATTCCTGGCTGGCCTAGAACTTACTATGTAGATCAGGATGACCTCAAACTCAACAGAGATTGGCCAGACTCTGCCTCTCAAGTGCTAGAATTAAAGGAATACATTATCATGTCCAGTCCAACAAATTTTGTCTAGGTACGAACATGTCTGGACCAGGAACAAACCTCCCTATCTACATTTTATTCTCTATAAAAGCCATTTAAATAAGTACCACGAGTACATGAGAATATCGTAAAATTACGAAGGCTACGTGATGGAAAGTAAGCCTTTTCCACCCAGCTTGCCATGCTGTGTGCCTCCTCTTCTCTCCGGAGAGGCGGCCATTGTCTTAACCGTAGAGCCAATCCATGGTCAGCATTGAGTTCATCCATTTCGCAGCAACGTCCCACCCTTTCTTTTTCAAAACAAAAACATTTTATTTTATTTTATGCATATGGGTGTCTTTTTCTGAATATATGTCTGAGCACCACTTGCCTGCCAGGTGACTTCAGAGACCAAGAGAGGGTGTTATATCTTGTTCTGGATAGTTTTACGCCAAATTGCCACAGCTAAAGTCATCTGAAAGGAAGGAAGCTCAATGGAGAAAACCTCTCCATCAGATCCAGCTACACGGCATTTTCTTAGTTAGTGATTGACGGGAAAGGACCTAGCCCATTGTGGGTGGTGTCAGCCCTGGGCGGGTGGTCCTGTGTTCTATAAGAAAACAGGCAGAGCAAGCCATAGGGAGCAAGCCAGTAAGCAGCACTGCTCCATGACCTCTGCATCAGCTCCTGCCTCTGAGTTCCTGCCCTGTTTGAGTTCTTGTCCTGACTTCTTTCAGTGAAGGACTATGATCTGGAAGTATAAGCCAAATAAGCCCTTTTCTCCCCATCTTGTTTTTTGGCCATGGTGTTTCTTCAAAGCAATAGAACCCTAGACAGGACAGAGGCCTGAAGTTACAGATAGCTGTCTCCTGCCCGATGTCGGTGCTGGAACACTATTCACTCCTAACTGCTGAGCCATCTCTCCAGTTCTTAGTTGTTTCTCACACTTTGCTGTTGTAAATAAGACAACAGTGGCTGCCTTTTCACCTGCAATGATTTACAAAGTCAAGTCTATACTCTTAATCCCTACAAGGGAAGCTATTCTGTCCTTCCCAGAAGGGAAGTGTGCTTGCTTCCAGTATCCCCACCTATACAGTGTGGACCAGACTTTTGATCTGTGTCAATCAGTTTAATTTCTGTAGTAGTACTTTTTCAATGGAACCACCAGCTTGCAAATAATGACATGGAGATTTCTTACTATGAAAGCTTGGCCACTCTCTTGGACTTGTCTGCTAGCTCTAATAGTTTAAATCAACCTGCTTTTATTAATTTACGTTCTGCCATGTGGCTCTGTTTCCTCTACTCTGTACTGTGTGTCCAACCTCTTCACTGTCTCCCTGGCATCTCCTGTGCTCCTAGATTTCTTCTCCTCTTCCTCCCGCCCCCTCCCCGAAATCCCGCCATCCTCTCCTGCCTAGCTCTTTATTAAACCAATCACAGCAATACATCTTCACACAGTGTGCAAAGGTCCCACAACAGATTTCTTCCTTTATTATAAAGGTAAAACTTTCCATGTTTATAAGGCATGCTTCCTTTTCTGTAAGTGTCTCTAATGTCTGCTGCCTAAGTTTCTAATGGGTATTTGCTCCTTTTTCTTTTTAATCTGTAGCAATTCTTTCTTCTATGGGGGAATGAGACCCTACAGCATAGGTGTTATTTTTCTCAACTTACTGTTTTCTTTTAACTTTGTTGTTTCTTAGCAGGAAAAAAAAAATCTTTTTATACATTTGAATGTATCCGTGCTCTCTTTTATGACCTCTGGGGTTAGTATCAACCTTACAAAGCCCTTTCCCACACTGATGTTATATGAAACTCTCATGTGTTTTTGCCTAGCATTTTATGACTTTGTGTTTTATGTTTAAATCTTTGATCCATCTGGAATATATTAGATCCAAGGAGTAAGTCAGTGATTTGGTTTTTAGTTTTCTAGATGGCTGCCAAGTTGCCCAAAAAAACATTTTGCATTTTATGATTTTAAGATAATTTTGGGGAACACAGTTAGGGAATACAGACATTGCTGTTACCTAGCCTCCAGTCCTTCAGAATCGTCCTGTTCTCATAGTGTATGAAAGACAGCATCTCACCTGGTGAGAGGACAGTGAGGCCTGGAGAGCTCACAGCCACAGTGAAGAGCGCTACTGCTCTTGCAAGGAACTCGGGACCTGGTTCCAGCACTCACAATTACCACTCCAGTTAGGGGGGGAGCTACACATGCACACATGAGCGCGCACACACGTGTACAGGCACACACACACACTTGCACGCACACATACACATGCGCACACATGCACAAACACGCACACACATGCACACATGAGCGCGCACACACGTGCACAGGCACACACACACTTGCACGCACACATACACATGCGCACACACACACATGCAACATGCACAAACACGCACACACATGCACACATGAGCGCGCACACACGTGCACAGGCACACACACACACACTTGCACGCACACATACACATGCGCACTCACGCACACACATGCACACACAAACTTGTATACTGATTAAATATTTTTTTGTTTTGTTTCATCAGTGACACCTTACAACAGCTTCCCTCTGCATTACAATATAATCTGAGACTTGTAATTCTGTAGAATTTTTTGCCACATTTTGAGTAACGTTAACAGGTTTCTTTCATACATGAGCTGTAAAATTCCAGGTCACTTCCCGTTTTTTTTCTGAGTGATCAGTTTTCAGTTCTCTCTGAGGTGATAATGCCTGCTAACTGGCTGTCACGTGGCTCCCTGTGTAAAGGTGATGTGAGAGTGGCAAAATTATCTCTTGTCTGTCCTTAGCAGGACATCGCTACGTCAATATAATCCCCATTATGTTTGTGTACTCTCTGGTCTTCATTGATTTGATTCTCAAACAACCCAAGAGAACACACATTCCTCAAATTCAATGGTGCCTCTTCTTAATAATTTACTGCATGGGGGGGGTGATCTAAACTTTTGGGGGTACAAATTTACTTTTATGTCATTTATCTATCTTGCTTTTTATTTCATATTCCATCGTCTTTTAAGATCTTTTTTTTTTTAGTTATGTGCATGTGTGTCTGTCTGTGAGTGTAGGTGCCCACAGAGACCAGTAGATGGTGCTAGATTCCCTTGTGCTGGAGTTCCAGATGGTTGTGAGTTCTAGATATTGGCAGTGGGACCTGAATCCTGGTCTCCTGTAAAAAGCAGTTAGCTCTCTTAGCCACTAAGCTATTTCTCCAGTCCAGACTTTATTATTTTTATAAGAAATTTCTGATCAAAGAAATAATTAATATTGAAATTATAATATATAATATACACAATCTTAAAAAGGAGAATACTTTCTGGTAAAACCAGTAGGTCAGAGCTTATGGTGTAGTCTGAGGGAAATTTACAGCCCGAGTACCAGAAAGAAGTGAGTTTCATTTTTATGAAAAAGAATAAAAGAGCAGAGAGGGACCAAATAAAAATAGTAAGTAATTAATAAGTCAGATGTTGAAATATTTTTTCTAAAAGTACATAGAAATATAAATAAAACCTCTAAATATGGTATTTGGAAAAAACCAATAAAAGGAGTAAACCTTTTTCAAATCTAGTTAAGGAAAACAATACAGAAAAGAAAAACAAAGCATTAGGAATAAAAGAAAAAAGGGGAGTAATAAGGGCGGATAGTTAATTAAACTCCAGGTTATTTTAGAATAAAGAGAAAATTAAGCATCTTGTATTAAACTTTCAGACAAAAAGCTGATACATTTATACATGTTATATGAAAACAACAGAAAAAGTTTTGTGGGGCTACCCTGAATCCCGCTTCCCACCAGAGGCTCATGAAAACTAACTCCATATTGAAGAACAAACAATAAGAAACAGGTGAGTTCAACGGCCACGCGAAGTTATCACACAAATAAAAGATAATCATCAACAGCACGGCAATTTCATAATCCAAGGGCCCAGGAACATTGATTCTCAGTTTGCCTTTATTTATATTGTTAAAAATAGTGAGGAGGGGCTGGAGAGGTGGCGCAGTGGTTAAAAGCACTAGCTGCTCTTACGGAGGATGGGGACAATTCTCAGGAGGCATATGGTTCACACCATCTGTAACCGCAGGGGCTCCCACCCCCTCCTCTCACCTTTGTGGACACGAGGCACACACATGGTGCATCAACACACATGCAGGCAAAGCACTCATACACATGACTCAAAATAAATAACTCTTAAAAATATTTATATAGTGAAGTGATCCTCCAAAAGAAAATTTTTTTTCTATTTGTTTTATTTTTTTTTAATTTTTTAATATTGATTCATTTTGTTTTGAGACAGGGTTTTACGTGTCCCAGCCTGGCTTTGAACTCACCACATGGCTGAAGATGGCCTTGAACTTCTGGTCCTCCTGCCCCTACCTCCAGTGAGTGCCGGAACTGTGGAAATGTGCCCCCGTACTCAGTTTATGCTGTGTTCTGGCATGCTAGGCAAGAACTCTACCGAAAGAACTGCAGGCCCCGCTGAACCGCGAATTCCCTATGTGGTCCCACTACACCTAGTGTACTTTACCCAATCTGAAATCTAAACTGAGTGAGATTCAAAATGTTCATTAGTTTTAAAAGACTAACGTAACCATTTTGTGTTAACTCAACAACGTATCTGATGAGAAATATCTGTATCTTCCAAAACCAAAAGGTAACTTAACGAGAAGAACGCCGCTGTGGCCCCTTCAAGATCAAACTTAGAAGAGCTGGGTGTCCATATTTATTTCTGCATTCCATTTCTTACATGGCATGTTAGTTGAATGACATGGAAAGATCTGGCTTTGCAGGGCTGTAATTGTAACTGGCAAGGAAAATATATGTTTAAAACTAAAACTTAAAAAAAAAAAACCTAAACGATTAAACTAAAACTAAGAAAGCTACTAGACTGGTTGGAGTAGTTTCGCCTTCGCAGCAGACCTCACTGGGGTACAGAGATCTGTGCTCCCTGCCCCTGCCACCCAAAACCTCACCGCTACGGAGCGCGTCACAAATCTGTGTGCCATTCTTGCGCAGAGGCCACACTGATCTCTGTATTGTTTTAGAGGGAAAAAAACTGTCTTAATACATTTTCCAATAGTCGAGAACATTCTTTAATAGTATCAGACGTACCTGAGTGATAGTAGTTTGAAAGCTGGCTACAGCGTGGAATAGGAACGTCGGTCAACAAGCATGCCCCACGCTTCCATGAAAATGGATTGGTTTCATCTTTGAGTGGCTTTTCTACCTAGGCACGACTTCATAGCAATGTGTTGATCGTTTGGATAACTTTGGTTCTGAATCATACAGAGCTTCTAAAAAAATAAATCACATGAATAAATGTCACCATCATTTTTTACCAGAAAAATCTTAATGTTTTAGAAACTGCCAAGCTTGTGGAAGCGCAAATAAGTTTTCTAAAATTCCAATTTTTATTTGAAAGCTCTAACTTGATATCAGGCAATAAATACTAGCAGTCATTGGCTGGGGATATCTGCATCATGTGATAAAAGGTTTTCCTCCACTAACTGTAAAAAGGGGAACATAATATAATTTTTAAAAAGTCTTCACGCTAAACATCACTGTCTTCCTGAATGGCTGGATATGTTATATCTGGGATAAAGCAAATGAAGAGTTGTGTGGTGTTCTAATTCCCTATAACCTCGAGAACAAGTACTCCCAGTGTGGAAATAACAGAGACAACTATCAAGTCAAAGAGGCCACGGCAATAGCTGCGGACTCAACACTATAAACTCATGGGGAATTTTACATTGGAAACTATAAAAAGAAATTTAGTAGACGCGTGGTGGTTGGCGCACACCTTTAATCCCAGTATTCGTATTTGGAGGGTGGGGGACAGAGGCAGGCGGATCTCTGTGAGTTCAAGGCCAGCCTGGGCTACAGAGCTAATTTCAAGACAGTCAAAGATACACAAAGAAACCCTGTCTCAGAAAATATAAAAAAGAAAGAAACTAGACAAAGATGCTAATTAGCTTTTACTGAAAATGCCTAGAAACCAGTCATCCAGTGTAAGACTTTAAGACAATCCTGAAACCATTTTTGACAATTCTGAATCCTCTCAGCCTCTGTGCCATAGTACTTCCCCTCCTCCCCTAGGAACCAAGGACCTAACAGCTACACTCGCACGTACTCAGTTCCTGAACAATTACCCATATACGTATGCTTTGGTTCGGTCCCCTGGGAAACGGGGTCAAAATGACCTCTTACCTCATCTGATCTGGCAACAGTTCTCCAGTCAATTATTGGTAATAGCCCTTTCAAATAAGCCAATCAGAATAGTCAAAGAACAACCCCCCCCCCCTTGCTTCTGTGGCCCCTTTAAAAGTAGACTGTACCAGCTATTCGAGGTCCCTTGGCTTCCTGAATGCTGGGGGACCCTGTCATGACAGAATTAATAAAATCCTCATGCTTTTGCATCGGCTGTGGTGTGTGAGATGGTCTCTGAGGGAGACTCCTTCTTGGTGTTTGGACGCTAGAGTCCAACACCAGTAGCAGAGAACTGCCCTAGTTTCCTAACTGTGATCTGAAAAGAAGTCAGAGCAAGTGAGAGAGATGCAAGGGTCTGAGTGTGCAACAGGAAATGCACACCGTGCACAAGAGTAGCCCAAGACACCATTTGCCCTGGGAAAACAGTGTGGTGTTTAAGAATGGAGAAGCCATCGTAAGAGGCTCATAGGACTAAAAGAGGAAGAACTGAGCTCCAGAAAGATAATTATGTTGATCATTAAGTGGATATAAACTCATTAATTCATAATCTGTTTTTAAAAAATAACTGATTAAGTGGGGTTTGGAGGCACAGGCCTAAAATCCTACCGATTGTAAGGATTGAGATGTCAAGCCTGTATGGCCTGTCTTAAAATAAATAACTAGATTAATTAATTATTTTAACTAAAAAGGGTATAGAGCACTTGCCCAGCATACCAACAACAAAGGAAGGAAAACCCAAAAGGCCACCTGGGGGATGGTTCCGCTAACAGAAAGTGTCCCCTGTCTAAATGCAGCGAAGAAGGCTGAGGAAAGACCACAGTGGCTAATGAGTGACAGTTGAGTGACAGTCACAGTGAGATACTTAGGCAGCCATCCCTCTCCCTGTTTTTAAAGGGGACAATGAATCTTCCTCTACAGCCTATATTGGCTTTGATCCTCCTGCCTCAACCTCCTGAGGACTGGAATTACAGACATTGACATTCTATTTGAAGTGACTGAGTTGTTCTAGAAGTAGGTGGTGGTGATGTTTACACAATAGTGTAAATCGTTCAACGGTCAAATTTACATTATGGGTATTTGGCCACAGTTCTTAAGAGATTGGGAAGAAAAAAGAAAGTTACCTTTTTCGGACAGTTGCGAAGGCTAATTCATTATCTCCAAAGCTGGTAAACAAAAGCCAGAGAACCAGGAGGCCACCCTGTCTTTCCTATATCACGATTGAGACCTTGTACATTCTGACAAGTAATCTGCCTTCAGCACAGGCCCTACCCTCCTTTGTGTGAAAGACGTGGGAGTGGCCGTGAAAACAGGATGATAGATGCAGAGTGCACCCTTTCACAGACTCTTCAGTAACTTAAGGGATATAAGCCCTGAGTTTAGTGTTAGTTTTTGGAGTTTTCAAAGCATCTCATGTAGCCCAAACCCACCTCAGAGTCTGTAATTGAGGGTAGCCTTGAACTCCCGATCCTCCTGCCTCCACCTCCAGTTGTCGGGCTGGCTTTGGGCTTTAGTACTGATAGTGTCAGAAAAGAAAGACAGGCAAGCTGAGCTCACGTGCCTCCTGATGAGAGAATGCATAGAATCTTGATAAAGGGTTGCAAACTGGTGTGCACGGCTTCCAGGTTTCAGGTAGTAAAGTGTGGACCTGCCCATGACTAGGTAATTAGCAACATCTAGATTTGGGGGACATGATAAACATCAGCAGGGTTTCAAAAGACATTTGTAAGGAGGGGAAAAAAAGGGGAAAGGGGGAGGAGAAACTAGCTTAAAAAGGGCTTGAAGACAGTTTTCTCTGAATTCACAAGAAAGCGCTCGCTGGTGTACTTTCCCCAGGGAAGACTATTTCTCTCACTCGGCACCATAGCCGCCTGTGGTTCTTTGTCTAAGGGGAGGGATTCCCCTGTCCAGTTTGCCATGCCTATTGTTCTTGTCTTTGTAGTCCCCATGTTTAGGCAACCATGTTGGTGAAACTTCCTGGGCATAGCTTCTGACATTCCTCAGAGGCATCGGCTCACAGCAAACTGATTCTCTGGCTCCTACAATCTTTCCACCCTCTCTTCCAGGATGTTCCCTAAGCCTTAGGCATGGGAGATGTTCTCTATCTCTATCCACTGGGTGGGACTGGGCTCCACAACTCTTCGTTTGGATTGGTTGTGGTTTTCTGTAATGGTCTCTGCTACGGAAAGAAACTTGCTTGACGAGGGGGAAGGATCACATTTATCTGTGGATATTAATAGGTTTTCTGTATTATGATAATAGGTGCCTCTGCTGATGCAGTAAGCTAAATCAAGCCAAACTGAAAAAGTAAAAGAACAGGTTTGAGCAAAGCAACTCCAGGGTGAGTTCTCCAGGCCGAGATTAAGGCTGGAGAAGTCACGTGCTGGAACTAAAGCAGGAAGGTTCTATAGCCTGTAGGCCAGGGGTGATGATTGTCGCCACAGGCCTGGTTTGTTCCCAAGTATGGTCAAAAGCTGGAAAGCTTAGGTGGGGACTTGGGCTGTTGGCAACTTGATCAGGGGAGGAGCTGCCATGGCCACCAAAATGCAGAACTGGGCTTTATGGCGAACTGTCTTTGTTGGAGATTCTCTGAGAGGCGAGGTTTGGAGAGAGAGAGTTGGGGCTTCTCAGACCATGCAGGAGTGAGCTGGAGGTTCCAACTGAACAGATATAAGACAAATATTTAGAATGCAGTTAGGATTTATTCTAGTTGTGTAAAGTGGGGGTGGTAGGTTCTTTGCTAAGATCGATGGCTTTCCTAGCCCTGGGGAGTTGGGTAGATTACCAGTACTAGGCATGATTCCCTCTTGTTCAATGGGTCTTAAATCCAGGTAGAGGTATTGATTATCACAAGGACACTTGTGCCGCTCACCACACCCCTGGGGTTATTGTGCTGTGTTATCTACTGGTATTGTAGCTGGACCCTTAACAAATTTTTTTAAAGATGTTTGTTTGTTTGTTTGTTTGTTTGTTTTGTATACAGTGTTTGGCCTGCACGTATGTCTGGCACTAGATCTCATTATAGATAGATGGTGGTGAGCCACCATGTGGTTGCTGAGAATTGAACTCAGGACTATTGGAAGAGCAGCCAATGTTCTTAACCTCTGAGCCACCTCTCCAGCCCCCTTACTAAATTTTTAATTAATTTTTTTTATTGAGTTTACATCCCGACTGAAGTTTCCCCTCCCCCTGTCATGTTTAAAAAGTTCAAAGGCATGCAAAAACATTTCAAATGGACAAGAGGAAATGATGACGTCTAGTAAATTGTCAACCCCTAGTGACAACACTGTGAAGAAGTACCAGTGAGTGAGTCAAGAACCAGTGAGTGAGTCAAGACTGGACGGTTCACCAGAGCTGGCAGATGATGTGACCAGCGGAAGGGTGTTTCTCTTATATTAACTAGTATTACTTCACAAACCTCTTTCGTTCCAACTTCTGTGATTGTTTCTGTTTTACAACAAAAATATTGAGGAGGAAGGGGAGTAAGAAAGTTTGGGGAAGGAGAGCATAAGGGGAGAGAAGGAGTGGGGAAGAAAGAAAGGGAAAATTATAATCAACAGCAAAACCCGGAACAAAAGCCAACAGCTCACAGCAGCCATCCTCCGAGACTGGAGCGGGAGGGGGAGAGCGAGGCTCCATTACATCAGTCGGTCTCATCCTAGCAAGTAACTTGGAGCTTCTTCTGAGACCTGCCCAAGTTCATCCCACCAGAGGCTACACTGAACAGGAGAAAGTCAAAATTGAGTGACCTTTAGGTTCCCACTAGTGTGGAACCTGGGTGTGTGAAGTGATAGTTTACGGCAGGTCAGGGTGGTGGCGCATACTTCATAATCCCAGCACTTGAGAGGTGGAGAAAGGCTGGTCTCTGTGAGTCTGGGCCAGCCTGGTTTACAAAGAGCATTCAGGTCAGCCAGGGATATGCCAGTGAGAGCCTGTCTCCAAAAACAATAGATATATATCAATTGCCAAAGTTGACTGAAGAAACGGCACAAAATTCAAATAAACCTGCTATAATTTTTATGTTTTAAAAATAAAGACATATATTTTTGAAGCCTGTAGGGTTGGTTATAACTAAGATATGTTTAATCCTTAAATAACAGACGAGACCAGTGTTTTTTTAAATTCAGTCACATCATTTCAAATATTCAAAATTCACTATTTTATGAGGCTAGCAGAACTTTGGTACTTACACTATTAGAAACAGAGCTCCCAAGTGACCATAACAAATGGTTGCCACGTCTGAGGAAGATAAGTGGTGTGATACGTGGGGTTACCAGGAGAATTTAAGACCGGTAAGTGTAGCAATCCTTCAAATTGCAGATGTTCTTAGTAAGTAAAAGAAAAAATCAACATCCGTGTCCAATACAAACTCAAAAGGAAGTGCCTACCTGTGATAAACTCTATGGATCAAACCTAACAGCAATAATTGTTCAAAAAAAAAAAAAGATCATTCAAGAGCTGGGCATGAGAGCGAGCACACACCTGTAATCCCAGCACTCAGGAGGCTGAGGCAGGAGGACCACGAATTCAAGTCTAGCCTGGACTACAGAGAGAATCCCACACATACTAAAAGCATTTATCAAAAGGTGAATTTCTGCCAGGTGGTGGTGG
>NC_022018.1:11321108-11327477 GCF_000317375.1 Microtus ochrogaster | reverse complement strand
CTAGTGAGGGGGGAATAAATAATAGAATCAGTACAAATGTTCTTCCTCTTCCTCTCCTCCCCTCACTATGTAGCTGAGGCTGGCTAACAAGTTCTAACGTGCCTGCTGCCTCTCCATCCCCAGTGGTGGAATTGCAGTAGGCACACACTATCACGGTTAGCTAAAGATTTTAAGATCAAAAACTCTAACAATTAGGGGGTAGGATTCGGGAAGAAAGCTAACCTCTCCAGCCTGTATATTTTTGTTTACTTATTGAAAAGTGCTTTAAAAAATTAAACAAAATTTCCGATTAGAGTATTTAATATAAACACACAGTTTTCTGGTTCATTTTTAAAAACTGGAAAATACGGTTAGGTAGAATTACAGACGGTATAGGACAGGAGCGAGGACCTAAGGAGACTTACCTCAGAACGTGTGTCTACTGCTCAGTGACCAGGACTGCAATGTGATGTTAGCACAGAGCTATAAAGTTCTGCAAGTCCAGAAGTGGGCAAACACGTGCCTGAACAAAACAGAGGACCAGAATTGAAGGCAGGGTGTGCGAGAACGTCATGTACCACAAAGGTGGAATTCCAGTCTAGCAGAGGAAGATAATTTATTCAGCAAAGTGGCACAGCGAGCTAGCCATCTGGGAGAAATGCACATCACACGCAAAAATGAATTCCAGATGGATTCCGCATTATACAAAACAAACATGAAATGAAACTCTTAGAAAATTTAAGAGAGTAATCAACCTTGGGGTGAGAGAGGCATTTTTAAATATGACAGAAAACTCAGACGCAATAAATGAAAAGGCAGACATATTTGACAACATACAATTTAACTTTTTTATACAGCAAAAACAGCAGCATGAGTCTGGGGGAAACCAATTCTCTTGAAAAGTCTTTGCAGCACACCCATCCCGTTAAGAAATATTTGTTAAAAATGCTTTATTCGGTAGTTGCTGCCGGGAGCAAGGATGACTAGCACAGGAAGAGCCTTGCATTCACGACCGTACATTCCGGCCACAGATGAGACCTCTGGGTGTTAACATGGTGTCCCTGCAAGTGAGAGAGACCAAAGAGCAAAGGGAAGCGCAGGGAAGCTTCCAGGCTGCAGATAATTCCGGCGGCCATGCAGAAGGATGCATGGCCTTCTCAGAAAGGAGCCTACACAAGCCTCCTTCCCATCCCTGCACCGGTGACTTCATGCTGGTAGCCTGAATGCAGTGATGGTGGGAATGTTCATACCATGGATGTAAATGTCTTACGTATCCCATTCTCACTTTAAAAGGGAAAGTGTTCAGATCGATGTCTGTAGTCGCTGTGGTGGGCAGAAAACATTAAGTTGGTCCCTACCATTATCTGAAAATTCCCCAGTTCAGGAAAGACATTGCTTCCCCCACTGAGGAACAAGGAACATTTTATCAGGTAAACTATAAAGGTGAAGCAGATTGCAGCTAGTGAATACAATTTGTTAAGCACAAGCAAAAGCTTCCTAATACAGCTCGTCTCAAGCCTGGTAGCATTTATGGAGGGGAGGGGGGAGCTAGCAAATGGGAATGGAATCTCACTTGCTAAAACACAGTTGAATTGCACCATAGAGCATGTTCCTAAACTTCAGCAAAAGTCAGAGCATCAATAATAGTCATGGATTCTGTGAAACTTTAAAAGTCCTAGATAAGTTTGGAGTGATGGCTCAGAGGTCAAGAGCACCGCTTACTCTTCCAGAGGCTCTGGGTTCAATTCCCAGCACCCATATTGTAGCTAACAATGGTCTGTAACTCCAGTTTCAGGGAACCCAGTGCTGTCTTCTGGACCCTGCAAGCACCAGCCATGCACATGGCGCAAAGAGGTGTGTGCAGGCAAAACACTCATACACATAAAATAAAAATAAATAATTTTCTAAAAATTTTAAATAATTTTTAAAAAGAAAAGAGAAACAGCCCTGGGTATTTTTTATTTGTAAGTTGGAAAACATTACTATCTGAAAATTTTGCAATAAACACATTTATTATTTATCAGTTTGAACTTATGTGTATATAATGAACATACAGTGTGTGTGTGTGTGCGCGCGCGCGTGTGTGTGTGTGTGTGTGTGTGTGTGTGTGTGATCACTTAAACCTTTGCCAGCATACCAATGCTTTTCCCTACATCTCTTAACAGAATTTGTTTACATGGTCAAGGAAAGCTTGCTTGCTCTGCTTAGGATAACAGCTAGAAATTCTGCCACTGTGATGAGAGCCTTTTAGGGGAAGAACCAGCAGCATCTAGTGCGCACTGCTGTTTTTATCTTATTAAAGTGTGGTCACGCACACCTACAGTTCCAGTGTTTAGGAGGCAGAGGCTGCCAAGTCATCACAAGTTCAAGGCCAGCCTGGGTGGAGAAAAACCACATTTCTGGCAAGGTGGCTCAGATAACTGAAGGCACTAGCAGTACAAGCCTAACGACTGAGTTCAATCCCTGGATTCCAAGGAGGAAGGACAGAACCTCCCCAAAGTTGTCTTCTGATTGCATGGGGGTGCCATGGGATGTGTGCCCCCACACACGTAGGAACTGCGTCCCAGAGTTTAGGTTAGCTGTCCAGCTGTATTAGTCTAAGAATGTATAATAAGCAGAGGAGCTGAATTTTGGACTCATGAGCTTGCTTCAAAGCCTGTCTTTATCCCTACTCTCCAGCATCTTTAGATGTATAACAAACATTCTGAGTTTGCAGTAATGGTGGAATTTACAAGTGAAAGATCTTATTCAAGTTCCCAACTGACATGTATTTATTTATAAGATGATTAATGGCCCGAAGAGTCCCTACCACAGAGCAGTCAGCAGCTGGCGGGGACCAGGAAGTCAGTATGAACAGTACATACCCTCTACGAAATTCTCTGCAAGGAGGTAAACCTGTGGCTTTATTCAAGGGGCGGGGATTACCCGGCCATGCCCAGTTTTCCTCAGACACGCCTACATGATGTTTTTGTTGTCTCAGAATAAACACACTACAGGCATGTCCTAGGAGGCAGCTACATGTCAAAGAAGGAAAGGATGATTTTGACACAGGAGGGCTTTATCCCGACAGATCAGAAGCCTCCCCCATATGGAGTTGGCTGTGTGCAACTCTTACCTACCAGACTTATGTCTTATTATATTTCCTAATGTAATGTCTTTTTTTTTCTTTTGCCAGGGTTGGGAGGTGGAGACAGGGTTTTTCTGTGTAGCCCTGGCTGTCCTGGAACTCACTATGTAGAACAGGGTGACCTAGAACTCAGAGATCTGCCTGCCTCAGCCCCGCAAAGGCTGGGATTAAAGGTGTGTGCCACCGACACCTGGCTCACACTTCCTAACATGATGTCTTTACATACTGAAGAAAGAACAAATATTAATCATTTGAATGAAGTGTCATGAGTGACCTGTGATTAAATATGGTCAGGACTTATTTATATAATATGTCTATTTCTCCTGCATATTTCTGGAAAGGAGGAGCCATACTTTTCATCTACTAAATCGCTTAGCCAACAGATAGCTACTAAATCCTTGCCATATATGAAACACAGCAGAGAGAAAATATTGGCTGTATCTTTACCTTAGACCATGAACCTGACAGTGGGGAACAATTCCTTCCTTCCTCTGGAATTTCCCACAGAGTGCTGTTTGGATTCAGAAGGCAAAGTTTGTTATCAAAACATTTATTGGCTGGATGCTTACCACGCATCGTCATTGTACTAAGGAGTTTACGTGTGCCTCACAATCCCGGGAGATGGGCACTATTACGAGGTCTACTTTATAAACCAGGAAGCCAGAGTTTAAAGAGGTTAAGTACTGAAACATCACAGAGTTATGGAAGTGTCAGGATACAGGATTCCTAAGTCTTAATCATAGTTTTTCTCTGGCTACTTCCTGTATAGCTCTCTGGGGCAGCCTAAGGAAGGATGTGTTATTACAAAACTAACCCCTCTCTGAGCCACGGGTCTTCTCTGGACCCTACCCCTTGTCAGTCGGGACTGAGAGGTGACCAAGAAGCCTCATTTTTTTAGACCCTAAAAAAATCAGTGAAAAATGGCATTTCTACCAGGGTTTTTGATTTGGTGGTTTGGATTATAGGTCCTTTTATCTGTCTCTAGCCAGCTGAAAAACTAAGTGTTACCTTGTTTGCTCAAGCTATAGGCACTACAAGTCTGAAATGACTTTAAAAAACAGCAGGGCTTTTTTATTTTCCCGCCTTGTCTGCCTAAGACAGGTGACAGAACTCATAAAGGCATGGTGGCACACGCCTTTAATCCCAGCACTTGGGAAGCAGAGGCAGGCGGATCTCTGTGAGTTCGAGACCAGCCTGGTCTACAAGAGCTAGTTCCAGGACAGGCTCCAAAACCACAGAGAAACCCTGTCTCGAAAAACAAACAAACAAACAAAAAAGAACTCATACATTTACATTCCCTTCATCCAAATTCCTCCTCATGAAAGAGACTTGAAGGGAGAAACCATTCATACACCAGAGAATATGATGACTTTCTGGAAAAAAATAAGAGTTTATCTAAATAAACAAGTAAATACAGATTAGAGGGAGCTAGAGCAAGCCAAATCAGAAAGAAATGGGGAGCTAATGGGAAGTCGGGAAAGAGAGAGAGAACAGAGAAGGGGAAGGAAGAGAGGGAATGAGAGGGAGGGAGAGAAGGAAGGGAGGGGGAGGAGTTATCATTTATAAAGCAGGGTGACCTTGGCAGGTCCCAGGAGGGGTGATGTGGGCCACCTGAGGCACTGGCAAGTCCCTTTGGCAGGTGGGAGACCAAGGCGAGTGAGAGACAGATATACTATGCAGAGAGAGCTCTGGTGTAGAGTTTATTTAGTGGGTTATGGAGGGGGAAGGGAAGAGAAGAGGGGGAAGGGGAGAAGGAAGAGAAGAGGAGAGACAGACAGACAGACAGACAGACAGACAGACAGACAGAAGCTGGCTCTCCAGAAGAAGGGCAAATGGGTGGGACGGGAGAGGGACTGGAGAGGAGGTGGGAGATTGGTTTACCTCAGGAGAGGGGAGTTAGGGTTGACAGTGGGCAGAGTGACAGACCAGCCAGCAGACTGCAACATTCCCATCTTATTCTTATAATAAAAAGGTGGGGAGTTAGACACAGAAGGTTGAAGGAATTGGGATGGCAGATTCTCAAGACTACTTTCTGCTTAATTGTGAGCATCAAAGTCTTTTGGGAGGACCAAGAAAGCTGAGTTCTGGTCACATCCTGGGACTGCTGGTTGCTTTACCCCTGTCCAGGGTTTGTGGTACAGAACTGCCCCTTGTCTCTTGGACTTGGCAAGGTATTGGCAGAGCACAGGACAAGTTTAGGAAAAAAAAAAAAATTTCAGGACCAGAGAATTGAGAAGGGTATATCTGACCTGTTTAAGGTGAATCCTTCAATTTGGCTCCCTGGAACTCATAAGAATTTTCTGAGTTTGTCAAAACATAAGTTTTAAACACATACATTGTATAAACAGCAACATATTTATACCAGAATGACTGTGACAGATGTTTTTGCAGAATGAAAAGTATCTTTTAGACTATGATAGGCAGTATGAGAGAGATTTAATAAATTGTGTTTGTCCTCACACCTTTATAACTTGCAGACACACACCTTAGTAACTTGCCTTTGTATATCTTAAAACACATCTTATTTAGAATATGTTAAGAAGTTGTACTAAAATTTATTTGGTGAGGTTGTCCTTTTAAATTGACAAAGCCTCTCAGCTATCCAACTGCATCAGAGATCTTTGAGAAGAATAAAATTTTTCTTGAATTATTGATTTAAAAAAAATGACAGAGAACTTACTCCATTGGCTCCCTAGAGCCCCTCCTCAGGTCCTCCACGGTTGTCCAGGCAAGGGCATCAGGACTGTATTTGTCTTCTGCTGTTTAGCACAAGGCCTGCCAGGCTCCAGAAGATCCTGTGGGTTAGGAAATCTGTCGGAAGACAAGCCTACCTTGGCCTGAGCAGCTAGGCAAGTCAATTCCATTAGATTCTTTGTCCACATCTGGAGATCTTCAGTTTAGATGAAAGGCAGTTTTCCCCAATGGTTAGTGCTTTCACTTGATGAAGTGAATTGTGGATGGATGTTGGTCTCTGCCCATCTGCCTTCTGTCTTCTCTGGAGGAAGTAGAGTGCAGCTGCTAGGAGCCAACCTGTCCCTCTGCTATGAAAAGTCTTTTAATAATTAAACATTTAAATTTCATAGTCCTCAGATCTCTGAGCAGTTGAGGGCTGTTTATCGGGTATAGATAAGTTATAACTACAGCATAGAATCTGCTTGGAGAGCTGGGTCCAAGCTTGACTGTAACGGCTCTCAACTTAACAGGTGAGATTATACTTAAAGACAAAGAAGAAAAACTATTTGCAATAGAAGTTTAACAGTAGC
>NC_022018.1:11316997-11320623 GCF_000317375.1 Microtus ochrogaster | reverse complement strand
AAAAAAATATGAGTCTTATTGCTTTCTTAGTCTGGAATGAGATACAATGAACAGACTAAAACATTTAACAGTAAGTATATGTATATTTACACACAGCTGAACTTAAGTTTTATATACAGATACATACAGAGTTAAAGCTAACTTATGTTCATGCATAAAGTTAACACAAAAGTCGCATGCACGCACACACACACACACACACACATACACATATTCAACTGAAGTTGGGCGAAGTGGATATTTCGGTGGGCCCTACCAAAAGCATGCCATTGTGCAAAACACACATGTAAGAGTCAGTAGGAGGAATTTAGAGACAAAAATGTAAGTAACTGCGCTAGGTAAGGAATACCACTTGGTCACCTGACCTGCCCTTAGCCGAGATGGTGGTGAGGTCATCTAACATGCTCTTAGTCAAAACGGCAGGGGTCACATCACATCAGAGAAACCACATCAGAGCTGCGGCGGGAATTTTAAACAGATACCAATAACAAGAGAAATATAGAGCCAGTGTCATTTATAAAGCAGGGTAACCCCTGGTGAGTTCCATGGGGGTGATGCGGGTCACCTGAGGCGTTGGTGGGTCCTTTGGCAGGTGAGAGATCACAGCAGGTGGGAGACAGATATGGCATGCAGAGAGAGCTTGGGTACAGAATTTATTAGTGGGTTACTGAGGGAGAAGGGAAGGGGAGAAGAGGGGAGAAGAGGGAGAGGCAGAAGAAGGGCAGACAGACAGAGAGACAGAGACAGAGAGAGGTGGGGAGATAGGCTTGCCTCAGCAAAAGGGGGGTAGTGAGTGGAGCTTGTCTCTTAAAGGGACAGGTACCCAGGTGACAGACCAGGACAGCAGATCACAACAGGAGGGAAGGAAGAAGGGAATGAAGGGAGGGAGGGAGGGAGGGAGGGAGGGAGGGAGGGGGGAGTAAGAAGAGAGAAATAAAAACGGTAGCAGTGAGAGGACCTCATTGTGAATTTAGCCTCTGCCTATGACTCAAACCAAGATGCAGCATGTTCTCTGGAGTGTGATGGAGTGGGAAGAAACGCAATTGTTCCACAGCTGAGAAGATTGGAAACCGAGAAACACTTGGCTGAACCTGTAATTCCAGCACACAGGAGGCTAAGGCAGGAGGAGCCTGGCTGGGGTTTAAGGTCAGTTTGAGCTACCGTCTGTAGAGAATTCCAGAATTCCAGCCTGGACCGGAATAACGACTAAAAATTACCATATTATTCTAAATGATTGTGGTGACCAAGAGAAGAACTAAAAATTTGTATGCTTTTTTTAAAAGTCGATTCTAAACTGGGCAGTGGTGGCGCACACTTTTAATCCCAGCACTCTGGAAGTAGAGGCAGGCAGATCTCTGGGAGTTCAAGGCCAGCCTGATCTACAGAACAGGTTACAAAGCTATAGAGAAACTGTGTCTCAAAAAAAGGTCTATTCTAAAGAAAGTATCCACACATATACCAGCAAGTAAAGGTAAATATTGAACTTCCTTGCTCCATAACAAAAATGAAAAAAAAAATCTAAATGTTTGTTGTTCATAAACAAATAATCAAATAGTCATATCTAATATATATGGCTTACAGGCTGTGGTTCAGCTAGTCCAATACTGGCTACCTACCAGTGAAGGTCCAAGAATCCAGTGGTTGTTCAGTCCGTGAAGCTGGGTGTCTCGGGTGGTTCTTAAGTACACACTGGAACCCCAAAGAATTAGGCTCTTATGCCAGTGAAGAAATGGACTTGCCAGCAAGAGCAAGCAGGCAAAGAGAGAAACCTCCCTTCTTCCATGTCCTTTATATAGGCAGCCAGCAGATGATATGACCCAGATTATAGGTGGGTCTTCCCAACTCGAAAAATCTGAATTAAAGTAAACTTTCTCTCCGCAAAAGATCCGGATTTTGGGTCTTCCTACTTCAAATAATTTAATTAAGAAAAAAATCTTTCACCTGGGCAGTGGTGGTACATGCCTTTAATCACAGCACTTGGGAGACAGAGATTGGTGGCTCTGAGTTTTAGGCCAGTGTGGTCTACAAAGGGAGTTCTAGGAAAGCCAGGACTACACTGAGAAACCTGTCTTGAGAAACAAAACAAAACAACAAAAAAGGGGGGAAAAAAAGAGAGAAAGATAGAAAAAGAAAAAAAATCTCCCGCCGGTGTAGCCAGCCACTTGAGTTTTAGTTTATTCAGGATGTAGCCAAGTTGACAGCCAAGAAGAGCCATCACAGTCATTAGATAGCAATTTAGTAAAATGGACTCCGCTTGCACTGGATTGAAAAAAATACCCAAGACTTTTCATTAGTCACAAAAAGCATGCGGGATAATTAGTGTGGTATGCTGTCTGGGTAAAATAAAAGGCACAAAGTGAACCCGTGAAGGTCACGAAGCAGCAAGCACCGCTAAGGACGATGACCCCCTCTGAGGGAAGGTCAGGAGGGACTCTAGTTTCCTACGTAGTGTGAACGGCTTGTTCAACCTAACTGACTGTTCTTAAGGGGTTACACTGTGGCAAAGATACAGCAGCATGCAAGGGCCTGCAGGGAGGCCTCAGCAGTAAAGAGCAATAAAGAAACAGCAGCATGCATGGGGCTGCAGGGATGCCCCAGCAGTAAAGAGCAATACAGATCTTGCAGAGGACTCAGGTTTCGTTCCAAACACTCAGACTGGATGGCCCCAGAATGCCTGAAACTTCAGCTCCAGGTGATCCAATGCCCTCTTCTGGCTCCAAGGGCACCTGCTTGCACCTTGACACTCATACTTACAGACATACACACACACATGATATTTTCAAAATTAAATCTTAAAAAAAAAAGCTAGTAAGAACCACAGTATTTTCATTTGCTACCACTCTATGAGCACTGATGAACTGTTTTTTAACTATGAATTTTACCTTAAAATAATTATTTTAACAACAACAACAAAAATCAATGCAAATACTTTTTTAGTTGCAAACACTGTCACAGAACAACGTTGCCAGCAATTCTGAGGCCCAGAGGTCGCCCTCCCACCAGCCCGGTAAATGATGGTTATTTATGAGCGCTTGCTGACATAGACGGTACAGCTATTTACCATTGCTGCTGGGAGGATGGATGCTCACACTCATGTGAGAGAAATACAAATCAAGATTCAATGAGACAGGCAGTTGTGGGCCTGGGGATTAGAAAAGCAAAAATAAAATAAAATAACAAAGCTAGTGACATACTCCAGTAAATCACTTCTCTTTCCTGTCTTTTTTTTTTTTCTTCTTTCTTTTTTTTAAAATCCAACAGCCTCATCTGGGTTGCAGACGTTTTTATGGACTCACCACCGAGTTCTAAAAAGCATGAGCTAAATATTTGGCAGAACTGGGCTCTGGGCTGGAAGTTGCATTGCGATCATGGTGGGTTTCTTTGTTCAGGGCTCAGGATTATACTGTATGTGTGCCACTTCAAGAATAGCTTTCCTTCTTTATTTTTTTTCTTTCATTTTTTCCCCTCTTCTTTTTGAACAGTCTTTTAGAAAGCTTCATAAATTTGATAGACTCCATAGATTATTTTTTAAATTTATTTTAAGCCCTGCAAGATGGCCCATTGAAACAGCAAGCAAGCCTGACTACCTGAGTTCGATCCTCTGGACCACATGGTGGAAGGAAGGG
>NC_022018.1:11314172-11316847 GCF_000317375.1 Microtus ochrogaster | reverse complement strand
CATCCTGGAGCTGAGTTAAAGGTGATTGTGAGCTGCTCAGCCCGGGCACTGCAGTCCTCTGCAGAGCAGTAAGTGCTGTTAGCCACTGAGTTCTCTCTCCAACCCCGTGCCTCATTTCTTAGGCCAAGTGAGATCATTCCAAGCTTAGGAGAGTGACAAAATGTTTCCTTGGGGTTTTACAAAAGATCTGACCTTCTGACCTTAACGTAAGGCTCTAGACCAGTTGTGACCGGAGTTCTGTAGGCAGACGTCTCGCCACCTCGGTGCTGTAGCCTCTCTCTGTTTGGTAAATGGGCAGGGACTTTAATTGAAAATCTCTCAGTGAGTCTCTTTGAAATGGCCAACACTTCTTAGACGTGTTTGCAATGGCTCCCTTGAGTTCTTCTTTGACCTGAAGCGCCATCTTTGACATGAGGCTCTAAGTCCTCAGCTTCATTTCTGCCTAGGGTAGTATATTGAGGGCAACGGAAACAGGATCCATGTGTGTCTCTACCTCTGCTCAAACATTTCTTCTACCTAATATTTGTATCATCACTTCTGGGCTTTTAGATACTCAGGAGAGAACAGTCCAACACTCCTGCCAAGAACCAAGCAAGTCAAGAAAGACAATAAAGCGGTCTTGGGAGAGGGCAGCTGGTAGAACACTTACCATGCACACACGAAGCTCACCAGGCACCATAGTGTACACCTACAATCCCAGGACAAGGAAGGCCGAGGCAAGACGGTCAGAAGCTTAAGGCCTTTTTGAGCCACAAATGAGTTTGAGGCCAGCCTGAGATCAGCAGCTCCACAACTGCACAGGACCATGCTGTCTCTGTACCCATGGCCTGTACAAGCCTGGGACACCCTCCCTCTGACGCTATCTGTGGCTAGGTTCACCGTCAGCACTCTGAAAGTGCTTAGCTGGGGATGGGCTTCAGCAAAGGGTTTGAGAGCTCAAAAACCTGGGCACTTATTTCTTCTAAAAAAAGATCACTTTTATTACACATCCTTCATCTCAGAGCTGATAAATTTTAACAAAAATCTTCATGACTGCTCTATCAAAATCCTGTCTAAGCAATGAGAAAACAAATGCATTTCTTTAAATTAAAAAAAATGTAATTAAAAAAGATGCTGGGTGGTGGTGGTAGTGCATGCCTTTAATGCCAGCACTCGGGAGGGAGGCAGGCAGATCTCTGTGAGTTCGAGGCTGGCCTGGTCTATAAGAGCTAGTCCCAAAATGGGCTCCAAAGCTACAGAGAAACCCTGACCCAAAAAAACCTGAAAAACATGTAATTATTAAAGGCCATTGCCTTTAATCCCAGCATTCAGGAGACAGAGGAAGGAGGATCTCTGATTCTGAGGTTAGCTTGATATACAGAGTAAGTTCCAGGACAACCAGAACTACACAGAGAAACCCTGTCTCAAACAAACAAATAATACATATTGTGTGTGTGTGTGTGTGTGTGTGTGTGTGTGTGTGTGTGTGTATATATGATATTATTTTATTATATTTATAACAGACTTTATATTAATTATTGGGGTGTACTCAGTTGGTAGAGCTCTTTTTAGCATGAAGATCATCTTGGGTCAACTCCTAGTCCTATGTTAAGTGGGACTAGTGGTACATGTTAAGTTGGGAGCGTGATCTCTTTTCCTTCCTCCTGGTGGTCGTGTTCACAGTCTCCAGGTTCCCCCTCAGGGCAACCCGAGAGCACAGGAATCCCATTAACCCTGGATATTTCTTAATTTGGCTTGTTTTGATTTGGCTTGATTGGGAATTTGCGTCGGCAGAGAGCTCGTGTTAGAAAAAATTCCTAACATCACACACCTATGATACCAGCACTCAGGAAGTGGAGGCAGGGGAATCAGAATTGCAAGGTCATCTTCCACAATATAGTGACTTTGAAGCCAACTTGAACTATATGAGATTTTGATTCAAGAAAGGGGTGGGGCTAGGGAGTTGTCTCAGTGGGCAAAGCGCCTGTTAGGCCATCATAAGGACCCGAGTTCAAACACCCAGAACCCACATAAAAGATGGGCACGGTAATCCCCATCTGTCATCCTAGTACTGCTGAGGTGGCAAGAGAGGCAGGATTGAGAGGGTGCTCCAATGCTCTCTGGCAGCTAGCCTGGCACACACGAGATAGAAGGCAAGCACCAACACCCAAGGTTGTCCTCTGAACACACATTCACCGTGATGTCTGCACATCCACACTCACCAGAGCAACATACACATCCTCATCACACACACACAAGCTCAAGTTCATCCTTGGCTCCATAACACAGCCATGACATGGTGTGGCCGATTCCAAAGGCAGACACAAGGTCTGTAGAGATGGCTCGGTAGGTAAGGTGTTTGTGGCACAAACCTGAGAACGCGAAATTGCATAAAATCCAAATATGTGCATTTGTAATCCCAGAGTTCCTGTGGTGAGATTGAAGATGGAGACAAGAGAATTCCCGGAAGCACACAGGTCAGCTAGCCTGGTGGAGTCTTCAGTGAATGAGACTCCGTGGCAGAAAAGGTGAGAGGTCATGACTGACACCCAACATCACCGTCTTCTGACCTCCACACTCACACACACACACACACAACATCATCGTCTTCTGACCTCCGCACACACACACACACACACACAACACTGTCTTCTGACCTACACACACACACAGACAACAACACTGTCTTCTGACCT
>NC_022018.1:11310280-11313667 GCF_000317375.1 Microtus ochrogaster | reverse complement strand
AGAGGATAATTTTAAAACCAGATACTTGACGACTGAAATAGAATTGAGGCAAAGCTTCCTAAATCTCTTCTTGGACAAGACTGAGGACTTGTCTTGCAAAATCCCGAGGATGGGAGCTGGAGCATCGCCCACTCCCTCTGTATACCTAGCACTCAGTCACAGAGAAGAACTCAACGCTAATGGACTGCCAGGGAGAGAGCTGGGAGGTGATTAGGTATTGATTCAAGGCAACAGAAGAACTGTATATACTCTGTCAGTGAGATGGAGGAGCTTTCTTTGTGACCAGAATTAGAGACCTTTCTGGCAAGACACCTGAAGGACAGCTATGCACTACAACCCAAGGAGCAGTTCTCAGCTGCTCCAGTAAAGCCCCTCCTACTCTGGATCATGGTCCTCTCCTTAGAATGTGGCTGCTTTGATTCAAAGGCCACTGCCAATTAATGAGGCAGGTGCATGCAGTATGAATCAAAGAAGCCAAATAACCAGGAACAAAACCTTATGAAACCATGAGCCCAGACAGATCTTGACTCTCTAAACACCATTAACTCTCAAATTTTGCTGCAGTAGCAGACACAAGGCTTCACCTCTAAATGGAAAAAGTGCAGCAAATACCTTGTTTGATTCATAGAGTTTACATTCTGCACATAGAGCCAAGCTCGGAAGAAGGGAAACAGCTCAGTTGTGTAATTATTAAAGAGTAAGGAACTTTATCTGGATTATTTTCATTGAAAAAAAAAAACAAGGGGCTGGAGAGATGGCTCAGCTGTTAAGAGCACTGACTGCTCTTCCAGAGAGCATGAGTTCAATTCCCAGTAACCACACAGTGACTCAGAACCTTCTATAGTGGGATCTGATGCCCTCTTCTGGCATAAAGGCATGTATATAGATAGAGCACTCACATACATAAAATAAATACATCCTGTTTTCAAAATATCAACAAAAGATAATTCTGGAAAGCCCTGTCACTGCCAAGCCCCTTGCACAATACTATACAGATCTGTTTTCTATGAAAACAAAAAACAAAACAACAACAAAAAAATCTCAAACTTTTGCTGCCCAGAGGATAAACTCTGCTAACATTCTTTTGTGTATCTTTGCAGATTTCATTTACAGTTTCTATGGTATCCCTTTGTGTAGATGGACTTAGATAGAAATGATTTCACTCTCTAAAAATACTGGGATAAAGACATGGTGGTACACACATGTAATCCCACTACTTAGAAGACTGAGGTAAGTGAATCAAAGGTTCAAGGTCATCCTTCGCTACCTGTTAAGGTCAAAGACAGTCTGGACTACATAAGACTATACATGAAATTTCTCTGTGTCTCAGCAGCCGCTCCCAAGTAACCACAACGAGACTTAATATTAATTATAAATGCTTGGCCAATAGCTCAGGCTTATTACTAACTAGCTCTTACTACTTAAATCAACCCATTCATATTAATCTACATTCTGCCACGTGGCAATACTTCTCTTTCATCTTGCATCTTCTGTTTCCTCTCCATGTCTCTGTGGCGACACTCCTGACTTTACCCTTCTTCCTAGCATTGTCTCTGCCCAAAAAAATCCTGCCTAGCTATTGGCCAATCAGCTTTTTATTAACAATGAGAACAACACATCTTCACAGTGTACAAAGACTGTTCCACAGCATAAGATCTTATTTGCTTGTGTTTGTTTTTAATACTGGGATAACATTCTTTGTATACATCTTTATTTGGTGGTTTAAGAGATTCCAAGTGGAATTTCCAGTCCCAAGAAATGCTCACATAAAAGTTTGACAAAACTAGTTTGCTGCCCTTCAGAAGCCCACAGCCATTCCTCCTTACACCAACTCTGTATGATAGGGATGACTGGACTACACCCTAGCATTCGGATTCCGCTCAGTCTCGGAAAATCAGTCCTTTCTGACATTTACATGCCCTCCTGCAACGCTGAGCTTGCATTTCTGCACCTGACACACCACTGATCTCCGTTCATCCCAAGTAGTCCCGAGTAGTCCCCACTTCCTTCGTCTGCTTCTGCGGAACAAGGAGTCTACCAGTGCAGTGGGGCCTGTCTCCTGACTCTCAAAGCACAGCTGGGACTGCGCAGCCACACTTCTTACCCTGCAGCGCCACATGCCTAGTTCTGCAAGGATCTCATCCAAACTCTGTGCCTGTCACAGACACCTCAGAGTCAGATAGTCTTTGTGTTGGGGCTCTGTGAAACAAAGCCGTCTTGTGTCCCATTTCTGCAATTAGTGTTTGTTTTATTGTTGTTTGCTTGTTTGTTTGTTTGTTTGTTTGTTTGTTTGAATAATGTGGACTTTATTAAGTATCCTTAGGTGACAGGAGACCCTTTGGATTCCTCTCCATTATGCTTTTGAGTAGACAGAGCAACTTACCACAGGCAACTCTGCTTGTCTGTCCTGAAAGTTCCAGTTGGGTTCTTTCCATTCTTGGCTGCTGGGAGGATCATCATCACCATGAGTGACAGGAATTTTCTGTCTAGTTCAGAGGAAACAAAACAAAAGTGTCCTTGACCTTGGGCAGACAACGGCACAAAAGACTAAAACTGGGAAAGGTAGTCAAAAGTGCAAAAACAGAGCAGATGCCATCCTTGTGTTTGGATGCAGAACCCATTTGGTACTGGTGAATTATGACTACACAGATGATGGAAAGAAAAACAAGCCCAAACACACACATGCAAGGAACGGCCTGTGTGAGAAGAAAAGGACCTCAAGAAGACACAGAAAGTAATACAGGAACACAATGACAGGGGGCTGCAAAGGTGACTCTTGGTGCTAGCAACATGCTGGAGGTGGGGTAGTAGCCAAAGGCACCTTATATACTCTGGTGGGGCAGGGACTAATAAACTATAACAATCTTTCTTAAAAGTTTCAGTTGAGATGCTTTTCCTAACAAATTTAAATTCCTAACCAATTTATGCTTTGGACCAACCTTCCCTCCCCAGCCTCACCTCCTGGCAGAGCATAACGTGATGTCATGAGGTTAGGAAATACGAGAATCTGCACACTGCACAGCACCCTGCCTGCTGGTTCCAAATGTGCACTCTTTCCCAGTCTGTAAAAAACAGTGCATGTGGCTCTCAGCTGCACTGTGAGCTCCATCCGTCTTTAAGGTTCCCCCTGAACACAAGTCTCTAAATAGCCACAGGTCCAGGCAGCATGCTTTGCCAATCACGATTCAAGAAATGAACGTGTTTGATTTCCTCTGAAGAGGGCACAGTGTGGAAGAAAAGCCTTTCAGAAGGGAAACAGAGGGTCATGGATCTCTGCTGGTCATCAACCAAGTAGTTGAGAAAAGGTAATGAGCTTTCCTGAAAGGTGACTTTTAAAGTAGCCCTGACCCAGAACATGGCGACTCTACAGAACATTAAGTAAGAGAC
>NC_022018.1:11302439-11310041 GCF_000317375.1 Microtus ochrogaster | reverse complement strand
CACCACCACCACCACCACCATCACCACCACCACCACCACCACCACCACCACCACCACCACCACCACCTAGTCAGGATTTTTTTAAGTTGAATATTATAGACTCCAGGGAGTACTTATAAACTGTAATCTTTTGAAGGAAGATTTGCATTTGCTGGGCACAGGAAGCAAAAGGTTGGGTCTTCAGCAGATCCCACCTCCTAATTCTCACTGAATTCCTACCCTCTGAAAGAAAGAACTTGCTGGTTTAGTATTGTTGGATCTTCTTTTACTCTAGCCCCATGTTGGAATGCCAAAATGTTCTTGTGTTTTTCATTCTTTGGCTCCTTGGTCTTTGGTTTCTTGTCTTTTCGGGGGCCTACCACTCAGCTCCCAAATGAATCACACACAGAGGCTCAATTCTTACTTTTAAATGCCCAGACTTAGCTTGGTTTGTTGCTAGCCAGCTTTTCTTAAATTATCCTGTCTGCATTTTGCCTCTGGACTTTTATCTTTCTCCATTTCTGTCTACCTTTTCTTTACTTCTTACTCCATCTCTGGCTCGGTGACTGGGTGGCTGGCCCTGATGTCCTCCTCTCCTTCTCTTGTTCCTCCCTTTAGATTTCTCCTCCCATTTATTCTCTCTGTCTGTCAGTCCTGCCTATCCTTTCTCCTGCCTCACTATTGGTCATTCAGCTCTTTATTAGACCATTAGGCATTTTAGTCAGGCGAAGAATCACAGCTTCACTGAGTTAAACGAATACAGCATAAACAAAATCACACACCTTAAAATAATTTTCTACCACAGTTTAGTAGAATGCTACATAATGTTTTGAACAAATACCTTATAGATTGTGTTAGTCAGTGCTCTATTGCTGTGAAGAGACACCATGACCATGGCAATTCTTTTAAAGGGAAAATATTTGATTGGGGCTGACTTACAGTTAAGAGGTTTAGTCCATTGTTATCATGATGGGAAACATGGCATGCAGGCAGTCATGATGCTGGAGAAGTAGCTGAGAGTTCCACATTTACAGGCAGCAGAAAGAGAGAGACCTGAGCCTGGCTTGTCCACCCACCGTGATGCACTTCCTCCAACAAGGTCACACCTCTTAACCCTTCTAATCCTTTCAAATAGTGCTACGCCCTGGTGACTAAGCATTCAAATACATAAGCCTATGGGGCCCATCCTTTGGTTTTATTTGCTTGTTTGTTTGGGTTTTCGAGACAGGGTTTCTCTGGGTATCCCTGGCTATCCTGGTACTGCTCTGTAGACCAGGCTGGCCTTGAACTCACAGAGATCTGCCTATCTCTGCCTAAAGGGTTACCACCGCCACCCAGCAGGGGGTCATTCTTATTCAAATAACCACAGCTACCCAGACCTAAATTCAAGATTTAACTGTGTACAAGTGTTTACAGAGGCGAGGTAGGAAACAGAGGTGTGGAGGAAGTAGAACAGCTAAGCAGGGGAAGAAAGAAGCAGCTAGAGCAGGGAGGAGACGTGAGGGGAGGGAAGGGAAAGGAAATAAACAAGAGCAGAATGCCCAGGGCTGTCGAGACAGCTGCGGGGGGGGGGGGGGGGGGGGGGGGGGGGGGGGGGGGCCTGAGTCTGGCCTTGAGATCTGCAGGATAGAATGAAATAAATAAATTCCCTGATATCCTATAATCTCCACACCACCATCATCCCTACTATACACACACACACACACACACACACACACGTACACACACAAACAAATAATTACATCAATAAAATAAAAAAATATTTTTTAAGAAGTCTAATGACACATACGTATGAAGGTATATGATAAACCCAGTGCTTTGTATACTAACCTAAAATTTTAATAAAAATAGTGATAATCTTTCACCCCATGCAGTTTTCCCACAAGTAGGGAACAGCATGCCAGAGGATCGCAAAAGCCTGCACCCACGCCCTCCCCAGGACGCACATCCCTTCCGGCCCTCCTGTATGTGATTCTCATGGTTAAGCTCCTGGCCACAGGTAGAGCAAGCCTTATCACATGGCTATGACATGGCCTTTGCTGCTGAGCAGCCACAAGTGACAGGGAGGTCCTGGATTATTTGGATCCCTTTGAATGATGACTTTTTGATGACGTGTTGTTAGCCAAACACAAACTTCACAATAGGTAAAGACATTTTTCTTTCTATAAAAATTCAGTTGGGGGGAAAAATTTAAAAAAAAATAGAAAAATAAAAAATTTCAGGTGGGGAGCTGGAGAGATCACCCAGATTATTTAACATACAGATTCATGGAAACCAGAAAGGCCGGAGCATATTACATTTCCTGGACCAGGGAGACTGAAGCAGGGGGATTGTGAATTGTAAGTCAGTTTTGTCTATATACCAAGGCCTCATGTTAAAAAAAAAAAAGGCTATGCATACATGTTCATGCATATACACACATACAGGTGCCTGGACTCTATTACTGACAATTTGACTTGTGGTATGGATCATAGTACAGACATTAGTACTTTGGTAATCCCAACGCATAGCTGAGTTGGGAACCTTTCTCTGAACTTGGGGTTTGGGAAGACCCTGTCGCTTTCCAACAACAGTGGACTAACAGTCTTCTCACTTAAAATATCTTGAATATTTCCTCTGTCTCTAAAATCCTTGACCATTAAAGATTCCTAAAGTCCCTTTTAGATCTGAAAAACCTAGCATTATGTAAGAGTTCTATATTATAGGCAGGTCACTAACACAGCTAAACAGTCTCTTTGATAAGTACCAGTGAGACAACTAGACAACAGAGTAATGGACTTGGACCCCTAACTCACACCATATAATAAAACAAACTCAAAGTAGGTCAAAGAGCTACACGTAGGAGCTAAAATGTAAAATTCCTTGGAAGGACACATCTTGATGCAGGATTCACCAATCTGCATCTAAAATCAAAAGGACAAGCAACAAAGAGACAAACAAAGCACCACCAGAATCTAAATCTCTAGGCACCATGGAGAAAGTAAAAAGATAGTTCACAAAATGAAAGAAGATTCTATAGATCTGATGAGGGGCTTGTATCTAGACTACATTTAGAGAAAAAAAAAAAAACTCTTAGCTGCCCAAGCTTGACAACCTGAATTCCATTCCCAGAGCCCTTGGCTGAAAGAGAAAGCCAAGCCCTGGAAGTTGTCTTCTGACCCCCACCTGTAGCAGGCTCTCCAGTCCAAGACGCAGGATTCCAGGGCTAAGCAGTTTATTATCTAAGTTGTTTGGCCTCTAGAGAACTAATTTAAGAGTTAGAGCCTGGAATGCTACGGGGTTGCATTTCCTACGTTTGTGGCTGCTCTGTCTCCTGTGTATGGTACATACATTCTGATTGCGTACCTTTTACTATGAGGCAGTGATGACCAAAATGAGAAAGGAAGGTGAAGAAAGGGGCTGCATGAGACACAAGTTTGATCCCCACATTCATTCAGGAGGTACTGACAAACATACACACACAATAAACAAACAAAGCACAATACAAATTTAAGGACTGGGGGATGCCTAAGCAGGTAAACAGTCGCCATGTTGGCCTGATGACTTGAATTTGATCTGCAGCTTCCTCAATAGAGGAAATGTACCAGCTTCCAACTCTGACTCCCACACACATGTGCACGTCCACATTTGCACACACACAAACACAAACACACACTGGTAATAAACAAAATTTAAAAACGGAACTCTTTCAAGTTAATAATAAAAGGTTAATGAGCCATTAAAAATGGTTAAAGACTAAACAGATATTTTTTTTACATAATATATTAAAATGGCCAATACAAAGATGCCCAATTAGAAAATTAGGGAAATGCAAACCAAAACAATAAAGAAATACTATTAGTATGGCTATTTTTTTTATTTTATATTCATGAGTAGTTTGCCTGTATGTTATGTATTGTGAAAGCAAAAGTTACATTTTAAGTTTTAATTACTATGCCTTAGAGATCATAAAAAAAATGCCTCTGATCTGCAAGCCCTTGCCCAAGGACAGACAGCTTCCAAAATGCTGAAGGTTGCTGTTTATGGGAGATAACAAGTCACACGAAGCAAGTTTGTTTGACCCAACTCCACCAGATGTGCTTGATCACATGTGGGAAGAAGGTTCACAGCCAGGAAACATGTCATGATGTATGCTTGCCCCTGATTGGACCTGATGGGAAATGTGAATTGTGGGTTTGGCCTTCTTGTTTTGTTTTGTTTTGTTTTGTTTGAGACAGGGTTTCTCAGTGTAGACCTGGCTGTCCTAGAACTCACTGTGTAGACCAGGCTGGCCTTGAACTCACAGAGATCTGCTTGTCTCTGCCTCCTGAGATTAAAAGAATGTGCCACCATCGCCCGGCTGGGTTTGGTTTTCTTAAGTCCAAGCCCCTGCCAAACTTGACTGGGGGTCAAAGATGGACCTGGCCAAAGCCCACACACCTGACCAGTGCTTAGTTAAAGCTTGCTTCAAATTTGGCTTTAAACTGTGGCAGAGGTCTTGTTCTTGTGAGCGGGACTGACAGTATTTGTGCACCACTTGCCTGCCTAATGCCCTTTTACCAGAGAGGGTGTACAATCCTTTGGGATTGCATTGACAGACAGTTATAGTAACCTGCTGTGTGTGCTCTGGAAATCAAACCAGTCCCCCGGAGAAGTAGCCAGTGCTCTAAATTGTTGAGCCATCTCTCCGAGCCCGGTATGACTGTTATTAAAATGGAAAATACAACTGTTAAAAATACAAAGACATGGAGGGTGGGGATGTAGGTCAGGGGTAAAATGCTTTCATAACATAAATGAGTCCCTAGTTTCAATCCTAGAACACACACACACACACACACACACACACACACACACGGAAACATTTGAACTCACATAAAGTACTAGTGGACTCTATAAAAACATTGCAATCATCTTGAAAAACAGTGAGCAGTTCCTCAAAATATTAAATTGATTGTTACCAGCTGTTGTATGGCAGTTTCCTCTGAATTGAAACACTTCCTCCAGAAGGGATAGGGAGGCTCAGGAACCCCTGAAGGTAAACAAAAGGTCACATATCTGGAAGAACAGAAACTTGCCAGATTCCTGAGGGGCCCTCCCCGGCAGTGGAAGAGGGAGCAAATGCTAGCTGAGGAATGTAGTTGGTGGTTTTCACTCTTTACTCTTTGGTTCCTAGTTCTTTGAGGGCCTGCCACCCCACTCCCAAATAAGTCACACACAGAGGTTTATTATTATTTATAAATGCCCAGCCTTAGCCTCGCTTGTTTCTAGCTAGCTTTTCTTAACTTAAAATTATCTCATTTATCTTTTTCCTAGAGGCTTTTACCTTTCTCTATTTCTGTCCACCTTTCTTTACTTCTTACTCTGTGTCTTGCTGTGTAGCTAGGTGACTGTCCCTGATGTCCTCCTCCTCCTTTTCTTGCTCCTTCTTCCTCTTTGCTCTTTTTCTCCTCCTATTTATTCTCCTCTGCCTGCCATCCCTGTCTATCCTTTCTCTGCAACTATCAGCCGCTCAGCTCTTCATTAAACCAATCAGGTGCTTTAGACAGGCAAATTAACACAGCTTCACAAAGTTAGACAAAAGTAACATAAAAGAATGCAACACATCTTTGCATCATTAAACAAATATTCTACAGCATAAACAAATGTAACACTTCTTTAAAAAATACTCTACAACAGAGGGAGCTTGACCAGCCTGATTGCAGAGAGGAGGGTTATCCTGAAGGGGGCTGTGATCCCCGGACCTGGGGAGACAGAGGCTGGAAGGTCTTCAGTTTGAGGCCAGCCTGGGCTACAGAGTGAACTCCATCGCAGAAAGGGGTATCTGGAATTGATAGATAGCATAGATAAATCTTGTTTTGTTTTGTTTTGTTTTTTTGAGACAGGGTTTCTCTATAGCTTTGAAGCCTGTCCTGGAATTTGCTCTGTAGATTAAGCTGCCCTTAAACTCATAAAGATCCGCCTGCCTCTGCCTCCCGAGTGCTGGGATTAAAGGCGTATGCCACCATCACCAGGCAGCATGGATAAATCTTAAACCATTATACTTCATTAAAAGTAAACAAACTAAAAAACCTAGTCAAAAAGAACGTAAAATATCCAGAATAGCGGAATCCATCCAGAAGGCAGCTCAGTGGTTGCCTAAGAACAGGAGGGCTGGGATACTAACAGACGTTAGGGTTCTTTTGTGGGTGAAGAAAATGTACTTAGGTGGTTGTAGTCATGTTTGTGAAAGCCTATGACAATACAAGAGTCTGCTGGATGTGAATATTAAAGTTATACGTCCTGAGTTCCAGGACAGCCAGGGCTACACAGAGAAAACCCTGTCTCAAAAAGATAAAAAAAAACAAGCAAAATAAAGTAAAACTCAGAGGCATTCCAAATTTATGTTTCTAGCAAAAGAAATATTTAAGAGAAAGAATGATGAGAAATTTTTTTAGGGTTCAGAAAAATCATCTCATGCAGCCAGCTGCCTCCTCTCCTGCCTGTTGGTGAAATACACGGTTCCAAACAACACAAGGACCCCAAAGTGACAAAATAAAAGTGTTAATGTCGGAAAATATGAACTTGGGGGCCAGGGAGATGGCTTAGTAAAAGAACTTGTGGCGCAAGTGTAAGGACCTGAGTTCAAATCCCCAGATCCCATGTGAAAGGTGCATACACAGCCAGGGCATCTGCAATACCAGTGTTCCTACGGGGAGATGAGAGGTAAAGACAGAAGAACCCCCAAGCTCCTGGGCCAGCTAGACAGCATGAGCAGTGATGAACAAGAGATTCTGCTGCAAGCAAGGCAAAGGCCCAGAACTGACCCCAGAGGTTCTTTTCCGACCTCTGTGTGAACACTTTGGCATGCACATACGAACATGCACGCACGTATACGTGTACATTATACACACATACACACACATAAACTAAAACCAAACAGTTTGGGCTGGAGAGATGGGTCAGTGGTAAAACCAAACAGTTTGAGTAGATGTTGGAAAAGTAGTAGAGCGTGACTCTTCCATAACATTTTTGTGGTCAGAAAAGGTGACAGAAGAAGAAAGATTGTAAGTGAGCCATAAGACACACACGCTGAAGCCAAGCAGGGAAAACCAGACCTAAGCCATGACATGACACAGACAAACATGACTGGAAAGATGTGAGCATGCTGAAGTTCTTGTAGAAAATGGAAATGTATGGTCCTAGAAGGATAGCTCAGCAATCAAGAGGACTGGCTGCTCTTCCGGATGATCTGGGTTCGTTTCCCAGCACCCACAGAGATGCTAGCAACTGTCTGTAACTCCAGCTCCAGGGGATCTGACACCCTCTTCTGACCTCTGTGGGCACCACAGGTACATGGTGTACAGACATACATGCAGGCAAAGCACCATACATACAAGATCAAAATAAATCATTTTTAAATTATAGAACACTAAAATAAAAAAGAAAAATAAAATGGAAATGTAGAAAATGCTTCAGATGATGCATGTGCCTTACCACTGAGTTAGATCCCTAGCCCTAGGAAATTTTTACAAGAAATCTAAAGTTATATGTCCATGCTCTTCTTTCTGTCAACATACCAATTATAGTGGGCATGCTTCATAATTAAGTTTATAAGAGATACCATATGTGAAAGTATTTAAACAGTTTATCAATAACCTGGATACA
>NC_022018.1:11299570-11302179 GCF_000317375.1 Microtus ochrogaster | reverse complement strand
AGAAAGAAAGAAAGAAAGAAAGAAAGAAAGAAAGAAAGAAAGAAAGAAAGACATTTTTTGAAGAAAAAAGTTCCCAGTAAATCAGTGGATGTCATCTACCTTCAAACATTGACCACATACTTCATGAGTCAGTTGATAAATATGATAGAATGAGAGAGAGAGAGAGAGAGAGAGAGAGAGAGAGAGAGAGAGAGAGAATGTTTAATACTTTGGCATTATACAGCGGTTACCTCGGAGGCCTGGCCTTGTATTTTCCTTATTCTTACTAAAGCTGAATTTTCTTCTATGCCATTAAAGTTGCTTGCAACAAGTACATACTGGTTTGTGGCGAACAGCATGAGAGCTAAGTATGCATACTGGCAAATATAACTGCTGAAACAGAAGGAAGGATCTAGTAGTCTCAGAACCCAGGAGACTGAGGCAGAGGAAAAAGACAAAGGGTAGACACTAAAGTCATCACTAAAAAGGCATTTGAAGAAGGAAGTCCATGCATGATTACTTCTTTTCCTTGTTGCTGTTGTCGTTCAGCCAGTTCCAGAAGAGCTGATCCACAGAATTACTAAAGGATGGCTGTGGTTTTTCATTAGTTTATATAATTAAGGGTGGAATTGAGTATTAATGAAATGTGAAACAAATAAGTTAGAAAACAAATAAGTTAGAATAGTGTTGGGATAATACTATAACTTATTTTGGAGGTGATGACAATTTCATTAAAAGCTTTTTAAGCAAATAGTACATTCGTATTTGATAGTAACTTGTAGCAGTGGTTTCTGATCCTGACTGTGGATCAGAATCATACAGCTGACTTTAAAGATAGGCAGATGAAGATAGATGTTTGATAAATAGGTAGAAGATAGATAAATAGATAGATAGATGATAGATAATAGATTAATAGATAGATGATAGATAGATAGATAGATAATAGATTAATAGATAGATGATAGATAGATAGATAGATAGATAGATAGATAGATAGATAGATAGATAGATAGATAGATAGATAATAGATAAACTTTACTCATTGCCAAGACAAAATATCCCCCAAAGAAACATTGTAAGGGAGAGGCATGCTGACAGGTCACATTGACTCCTCAACAGGAATCAGAGACTAAACAGGAAGCAGGACTGACTTAAGTCCTTAAGGGTACACTGTACACTCCCCAGTGACTCACTCCCTCCAGCAAAGGAAGGTTCTCTTAAAGATTCACAACCTTCCCAAATGACACAACCAGCATGGTATCAAGTTATCTTGAGTAGTAAAAACAGGGATTATGAACTTGGGGCAAAGCCCGTATAACTAGGATTTTTGCGGCGGTTTTGTTTGTTTGTTTTTTATGTTTTCTTTGTTATCTTTTTAAAAACTGGATCTCACCCTATAGCCAAGGCTGTCCTAGAACTCACTATGAAGTTCGGCAATATGATCCTCTTTTCTAAACCTTTAAGTACTGGGATCACAGTGCTTATATGGGAGCCACCACAGCCAGCTTCTTTTTCCAGTTTTGAACTGAATGTGCTCGCCATAGCTTCTTATGATCCCAAGTCTTCTGCTTCAGTCCTGGGCTCCCAGGTACCCCCGACTGTGGAAGCCTTTTTGGGGCTAGCCACCTGCTCTGGCTGTATCACCTGGCCTTTGGCTTCTCATCCTCCACATCCGCAGAGAAAACAATGTGTTCTTGCATTTCTCCCAGCATGGTGGACTTGTGCATTCATCTCAGCCTCTCTACCTCATAAGGGAAGACAAAGGCATTGATTTACTATGTGAAAGACAACTAGAAGGAACAAGAGCCATCATCTACCTAAGGAATTTCCTTCAGGGATAGCTAACTTAGCCATTAGCAACACAATGAAAGCCAATATAGTTGAGCACTTGGGTAAAAGGCTGACTGTTATGGGATGCACATGAAATATTCTCACAGGCTCATACTTTGCTGCTATTTGGGAAAGCTTTGGAAATGTTGGGTACTGGGACCGAGCTGGAGAGAATCGGTGTGGGCAGCTGCTTGGGTGGGTGTTCTGATGTGCCCTGAAGCTGTCTGATCCCCTGCTACCTGGCTCACCAATGCTTTGAACTGCGCTGCTCTGCCCTGCTGCTCCTGCCATGATGGAACTCAGCCCTCTAAAACCATGAGCCCAAACAAACCTCCCTTAAGTTGACACAAAGGGAGTTTGGCTTCAGAAAAGTGAATGGTGATACGAACAATGTCATAGAAATTGTTGGGGGAGTTGTTGGGTGCATCTCTCTAGGACTACTATAATGGTGTCTTTTTAAAATCTGTTTTTTCCCCTTTTAACTAATTGCTACAACTCCACGTAGGTGAAGTTTCTCTGTGTTTTGGGAGCAGCTGCTCCCAAATAATCACTCAGAGACTCATTACTAATTATAAACGCTTGACCAATAGCTCAGGTTTGTTACTAGCTAACTCTTACATTTTAAATTAACCCATATTTTTTATCTATCTGTTAGGAGCCAATTTTCTCCTAAAATCATTGCAGAAACCATCACCCTAGGGGAGTCTGCAGAGAACCTCACACCCCTAATTATGTTAGGAATCGTTCTATTGACAGAGCCTACCCCACACCCAAATTGGCTGATAGAGAGCTATCTGGAG
>NC_022018.1:11298743-11299319 GCF_000317375.1 Microtus ochrogaster | reverse complement strand
CCGATACCTCCTGTCTAGCTACCCACCAGTCAGCTCTTTTATTAAATGAATCAAAAGGTGCTTTAGCAAAGAAACTCTTCACAGTGTACACAAAGATTATTCCATAACAACTCCATATGTGCCCACTATAGGGTATGATCAGACTGAGCAGACATAGTGGAAGCACAGAACCCGAGCTGTTAGAGAGGAACTAAGTAGAAATGAACTGCTGTGGAGTCCATGTGGAGTCTGTGCCTTTTGTTCCTCCTGCAGGAAGCTTTGAAGCATGTCCTGGACCCAGCTCTTGTAAACCAGGCTGGCCTTGAACTCACAGAGATCCACCTGCCTGCCTCTGCCTCCCGAGTGCTGGGATTAAAAGTGTGTGCCATCACTGCCCAACTTCACAACTTCTCAGCTTCATGCTTGTTTGATCTGACTTCTAGGGAAGAAGAAGCAAGGCTGCTAGTTTCCAACCAGGAAGTTAATCCCCAGAGTGACCCAGAGCGGAGAGGAGTGAGATTACAATCCTGGCCTCGATTGAAGAAAGCTGAAGGCCGAGCCAACAGAAGCCTCTTCTGCTGAAAGGGAGGACAGCTG
>NC_022018.1:11294913-11298643 GCF_000317375.1 Microtus ochrogaster | reverse complement strand
GAGAGGAGTGAGATTACAATCCTGGCCTCGATTGAAGAAAGCTGAAGGCCGAGCCAACAGAAGCCTCTTCTGCTGAAAGGGAGGACAGCTGCCAGGCTCAAGAACTGAGCAAACAGAGCAACAGGCTGTGGGTGTTGGGGAGGAGGTTGTGGGTAAAGAGGGTTTGAAAGATGAAAAGCTAAGAGGGGCAGGAGACAACTGTGGCTGGGTGACCCAGTCTTTCATGGGTATTGACCTATCTGAAGGCTATAAGGAGATGTGAACTTGTCTTTGCCACCTGCCTGTCAACTTGTCATCTGTTCTCAGCGATGTAGGAGGGTCTTCTGTTTTGTGTTGATTTCGTTGGTTAAATAAAGAAACTGCCTTGGCCTTTTAATAGGGCAGAAAATTAGGTGGGCGGAGTAGACAGAACAGAATGCTGGGAGGAAGAAGGCAGTGTAGCAGACGCCATGGCTCTCCTCTCTGAGATGGACGCTGGTTAGACTCATGCCAGTAAGCCACGGTCAAGTGGCGATACACACTAATGGTTAACTAAGGGTTAAACAAATATGTAAGAGTTAGCCAATAAGAGGTTAGAACTAATGGGCCAGGCAGTAATCTAATTAATACAGATTTCCGTGTGATTATTTCAGGATATAAGCTAGTTGGGCGGCCGGGAGCTGGGCAGAACGAAAAGCAGGCCCACGTCTGCTTACATCTCAGAACACAGTAGGGCCTGATGATTCTAGTGAATATCCCACAGAGCCTGATTCTGTGGGTAGTAATGGGGGAATCCCAGACAGACTTCTTTGTCCCACTACCATCCCACCATGCTGCTTTAGAGAGATGTACATGGGACTCCTCCAAAGTTTCCATGACATTGTCCTTGTCACCATCCTTCCTGGTTCAACCATAAAAATTCTCATTGATTTCTCTGAAGCCTAATTCCCTACATGTCTGTACTACCAGTGTGACATGTACTACACATGACTCTAGGGTCAGCTATGATTTTGTTTCCATTCATCCGTTTGTCCAACTGTCCATCCATCCATCTATCCATCCATTCATACGATGAATTAAAAAAAAACATGAAACCTTACTATGTTCAATAAACCATGAGTGGTTTGGGGATATACAGTGATTAATAAAGTAAATTTATACGTGTAGCACATAAATTAAATATTTACTAAGTTTTATTAACACAGCCTTCACAGTGAGGGTCATATTCAGTCTTGTGTTATCATTGCAGTTTGGCAGTATAGTCAGACTTTGGACAGGCAGCTCCCAAATGGAGACTTCTTATTAAGTATGAAATTTTGATTTTAACTTAGGCTTATTCCCAACTAGCTCTTATAATATAAATTAACCCATTTATATTAATTTTTATTCTGCCACATGACTCATTACCTCTATTCCATACTGGATGTCTGACTTACTCCAAGTCTTGTTAGTGAAATTTCCATCTCTCCAATTCTTCCCAGAGTTCCTACCTCTGCCCAGAAGTTTCACCTATCCTCTCCTGTCTAGTTATTGGCTATTTGTCTCTTTATTAAACCAATCAAAAGGTGCCTTTCATGCAGTATGATCAAATATCCCACAACACAGTAAGCCAGCACCTCCAGATCTTTCCCAACTGTTACTATTTACTTATTTATTTTAAAGCAGGTTCTCGTGTATCCCAGGCCGGGCACAAACTTCCCATGGACTGAGGATAACCTTAAACTTCTGTTTCTCTGGCTTCTACCTACTGTGCTGTGGTTATAGGCACAGAGCACAGTTTGTGTGTTTCTGGGATAAAATGTAGGCCTTTGTGCACAGCAGGCAAGCATTCTATCAATCGAGCCACCTCCCCAGCTCTCCAAGAGCCTCTTGCCTATCACTTTGTCCATATCATTTCCTCTTTTCTAAACTATCTTATATTTCACTCATTCCTAATAGGAAAGGTAGCCATCTCTAGAAGTCTATATCTATCAGTATCTTTCTGTCTGTCTGTCTGCCTATTGGGGTTTGGATGTCAAATATTCCCCATAGGCCTTTGGTACTAAGCTGGTTGTGTCATTTGGGAAAGTTGTGAACCTTTAAGAGAACCTCCTTTTCCTGGAGGAAATGAGTCACTGGGGATTGTGCCCTTAAGTTTATAACCCAACTCCACTTCCTGTTTAGTCTCTGATTCCTGCTGAGGAGGTTATGTGACCTGTCAACATGCCTTCTCCCTTAGGCTGTTTCTCTGGGAATATTTTGTCAAAGCAATGAGTAAAGTAACCTATCTATTGTTAATCCCAGAGATGGAAGGAAGAAGACCATTGACCCAAATCATCACGGCCAAATTAATTAAAACAAGCTTTTTATTTATTTATTTTTCCATGTACATGCATTGCCTACCCCTAAGGTGGGGTAGAGAAGTCAGCATTGGACGTGTGAAAGACAAGGCTTTTATAGCTCATTTTCAAATGTGGGGATTGACAGGCAAAACAGGCAGGGTTATAGTAGCAGGACAAATAAGTTAGTCTTATCCTGGATACTTTGTCTACATCCAGCGGTTTCCTAAAGTCATAGGTCAGCTTGCAGGAATCAGTTTTCTCTTCCCATTATGTGAGTCCCAGGGACCAAACTCAGGCCATCAGTCCTGGTGGCAAGTGCCTTTACCTGCTAAGCCAACTGAGCCATCTTGCCTACTTGTTTTGTTTTGTTTTACTCAGGTCTCACTATGTAACTCTGGCTCTCCTGGAACTCGTTGTGTAGACCAGGTTGGCCTCAAACTCAGAGATCCTCCTGGCTTTACATCTCAAGTGCTGGAACTAAAGGTGTGTGACACCAGTCTTAACTGCCTTTTCCTTCTTGATAATGTTCTCAGTTTATTTTTTGTGGTTTATGCTCCTGATGTCATAGGTAAAACCCCATCCCCAAGTCTAGGGCTATGGAGCCTTACACCTGGGTTTTCTTCTAAGGACTTTATGGTTTTAGCTTTTACATACAGGTCTTTAGGTTTTTCTAAGTCTATTTTTGTGGAAGTGAGAAGTAGCGCTCATTTTCATTCTTTCTCATGTGTTTATTGTGTGGTCCCAGCTCTATTTGCCAAACAGACTACTCTTTTTCCATTGAAGGGTTTGACATATTTGTGAAAAACTAATTCACCATAGATTTATTGACTTATCTCTAGACCATCAATTATATTTTACTGATCCATAAGTATATTCTTATGCTAAGTACTATACTGTTTTGAATACTGAAGTTCTGTAGTAATATAATTTTTAACAAATTTGAGTACTTACATGTGACTAGTGACTACCACATCAGACAGCACAAAATTGAGTTGGTATGAAAAAGAATGGCTACAGTAGGCTCACGCATTTGAATGTTCTGTCCCCACTTAGTGGAACTGTTTGGAAAGGATGAGGAGGTGTGACCTTGCTGGAGGAGGAGTATCCCTCTGCCTGCTGCCTGTGGCTCGGGATGTAAAGCTCTAGGCTACTGACTGCTCCAGCGCCATGCCAGTCACTTCTTGTCATGATGACCGCTAACTAACCCTCTAAAACTGGAAGCAAGCCCCCATAAATGCTTTATCTTATAAGTTGCCTTGGTTGTGGTATCCCTTCACAGCAATAGAGCAGTGACTAAGCCATCCGCATGGATATGCAAACATCACCACAATCCGGCTCTACAACATTTCCGTTGTGGAATTTTTTTTTTAATCTTAAACTTCTTTTCATTCTTCTTTCCACTCTTATGGCTTTTACTTTTGTTGAAATTA
>NC_022018.1:11289960-11294653 GCF_000317375.1 Microtus ochrogaster | reverse complement strand
CCCGGCTAATTCCTAGCATTTTTAATCAACTTGTTGGCTTTTTTTCTTTTTCTTTTGATGGCTAATGGCTATCCAAACAAAGAGAACATGAGAATTTTGCTTGAGGATGGAGGTCAGATGGTAAGAGTAAATTTGGGAGTATAGGACATCCCAGGAAAAGTGATAGAGGAGCATCAGGAACACAAGGACACAGTCATATACACTTTTCCAGGGTTGGGCTGAGAAAGGGGACAATTCCTAATGCCAGGACTCTTCCGGTAAGTGTGCAATTTTCTGAGGACAAACTATTTGGCATTTCAAAGCCTGATGTGGTGGTTGCATGCCTGTAATCATAAGCTCTGGAGAGATTGATGAGGTAGAATGTTGTCTCAAAAAAGCAGTGCTCAATAGCTCAGATTTCTTTGTTCCCATGTTCCCTTCTAAAATGGCAAATGACATACAGAGTCAGGGTGTAGCAGAATTGTTCCTGGGATCCATACAGCATCTCCTGTCTCCATGTTGGTCTTCAATGTAGTATGATGGGACAATGTGTTCTCCTGGAATGGACAAGGCCGAGGGAGGGAAGGGTAGCCACGTCTGACTGTAGTGGCTGATATGCTGACACCCACGTCTAGAGCTCCAGGTCCAGCTGTGTGCTCTTGATCCTAACATCTCTGTCCCCTAGGAACGTTATTCTAGCTCCATTCTTCTCAGTCAGCAAGAGGATACCATCCTGCTTCCTCCTCCCACTCCACAACCTGCTGCCACTGATGTTCTCTGCAGCCCTGACTCCAGGACACAGCTTCCTTTCTTTCTTTTTTTTTTAGTTTTTCGAGACAGGGTTTCTCTGTAGCTTTGGAGCCTGTCCTGGCACTAGCTCTTGTAGACCAGGCTGATCTCGAACTCACAGAGATCCGCCTGCCTCTGCCTCACTAGTGCTGGGATTAAAGGCGTGCGCCACCACCGCCCGGCACAGCTTCCTTTCTTTAGACACGCTCACTACTTAACCCGAACTGTCCTCAAAAAGACCAGGTTGATCTCGAACTCACAGAGATCGGCTTGCCTCTGCTAGGGTTTGCCACCACTGCAAGCTGGTTGTTGTTGTTTTTAAGACTTAAAAACATCTTTTTTAGTTGGGCGATGGTGACAAGGACCCAAAAAGTCATTTTCTGACCTTCATACATGAGTGTGGAACACACATGCCCACAGACACACACATGCATATTAGTAAATAAATTAATAACTAATTTTGTGGGGTTTTAAGAATATTGACTTTCTGTGTATAGGTGCTTAGCCTTCACGTGTAATCTGCATACCTTGGGCAAACCTGGTGTCTGGGGAGACCAGAGTCACCGCCCCTGGAACTGGAGTTACAGAAAGTTGTGAGAGCCTATGTGGGTGCTGGAATTGAACCCAAGTCCTCTGAAAGAGCAAGAAGTGCTCTTAACCATGCAGTTATCTCTCCAGTCCCAATAAATAGGTAACTTTTAAAGAAACATCGGACAATATTTCTAACCCCTTCTGTTCTATGCTGTCTTCCCACATATATTTCTAAATGAGCTCCATATGCCTATTACTGCTGTACCCCAGCATGCAACATAGTGACTGACATAAGACGGGACACACAGGTGTCTTGGGTGGGATGATGGATGAGATATCACCACATCCTTGTTAGTTCACAGTGACTAGGAAGATCATTATAAAGACCATTATGTTACCATATAATGTAACATAATACATATGTTACTGTGTGTATGTATATATATCACTATATACACATGAAGATTATATGTATATCACTCTATACACACATGAAGATATATATAAAACTATATATATAAGCCATATATATAAGTTTATATATAAGCATACACAAGAAGATATATATAAACACTATATATACACACATGAAGATATATATACACATAACACACTATATGTGTAAATTTCTTATTGTTACAATGATTAACAGCTTTGGAGGCCACTAAGGATAGACCACCATCTCCTGTTTCCCTGGAAACAACAGACAGGATAACATCACGACTCTCCCTCCTTTAGCCTCCTGGTCAAAAGAATGGAGTACCTGTGGCTCTGGGTTGAGACATGACATTCTGATCTGCGCCAAAGATTAGAAGAACGTCGTATACCGTTGTCTTCCTTCAGGAGTTAATCCAGTGGGTTTGTCAATCACCTGGACAGGAGTTAATCCCTTCAGGAAAACTGGCTCATGATAAAGTCCCCTAAGGAAGCTGAAGACATGCCGAAGAGAAGAGAGGAATAATGGTCTCCTTAATGAGATAATACACTCACCTCACCCCCAAGCTCCTCTCCCCTACAGTCCCGTGCAGAATTTCCATCATGTGATTCTGTAACCTGTCCACTTTTCTGGATCAGGAAAGTGAAGTAATTTATTTTTCTACTTTTCTGCCTCTTTTCCTTTCAGTTTCGGACCAACACTTAAGTACAAATTCCCCCATGCCCTGGGCTTTCTCCCTCGCTCTCTGAAGCAGTCCCTCACTCATACCATGTGGTAACTTATCCTTCATGCTGCTGCTTGCTGAACTCCGTTGATGAGCCTTGTTGCCTTCACGGACACTGACCCAAATGTCTGGTTTCCTCACTTCCTCCTCGCCAACTCCCTTTACTCAGCTGCTGAGATGTAGAGCTGGCCTGCTCTGTCACTTTCCTCTCAAATGCTGATAAACTGTACTCAAGCTTCCTTGGGAGTCTGTTTCTAAATGTTTTTAATAGCAAGATTAAACACTCAAAAGAGGGAATCACAAATTCCCCGGTAACACTACCTGCAACGTTTTAGCATTTGCTGGTGTCGCTACTTTCTCAGAACACAAAATTAACTGTCCTAGTGATTCATGGATGCTGTGTGAAGCTAAGAAGAGAATTCTCTAACCTCTGCCCTCGCCGAGGGACCCACCACACAGACATTTGAAAGCATCAGGTACATTTTCCCCTGATATGCATATTTTTGTTTTGTTGAGGGATTTCTGGCCTCCTCAGGTTAATTTTAACCAGTTGTACTTGGTCTTCAGTCATATCATATGCTTTCACGAATATTGCTGCTGCCTGGAGAAAAATTCCCCCTACTGAGCTACTATGAGTATGTCAGAAATTTTTGATTCTGAATGAAATAGGAACTTATTATTGAAAACTGAAACATCCCTTGTGACAAGGGTTTTTTTTGTTTGTTTCTTTGGTTTTTTTTTTTTGTTGTTGTTGTTGTTGTTTGTTGGTTTGAGTTTTTGCTTGTTTGGTTGGTTTTTTGAGACAAGCTTATCTGTATAGCCCTGGCTATCCTGAAACTCAATCTCGAAGATCTGCCTGCCTCTGCTCCCCTCACCTCCCACCACCACCCCAACTCCCCCAGTGCCCAGTTCTGAGATTAAAGATGTGCACCATCACCACCAGGCTTGTGTTTGCTCAGCAGAATAATGCATGCGTGAGTATTTGCAGAGCTGAACTGTCCTCCAGGAAGGCAGTGGAGAGCAGGCTTGGAGTGGGGCTTAGAGTAATGCACTGAGGGCAAACAAGGCCCTGGGCCCAACCTCCAACACCACAGAAACCAGAAATAGTGAAAGGAAGGAGAGGAGGGGAAGGGGAAGAAGGGAGGGAGAGTAGGCCCATTTATGATCCTAGCACTTGAAGTGCTGAGGCAGGGGTGTCATGAACTTGAGGCCAGCCTAGGCAACAGTAATATCTTTCTAAAAAGGGATGGAATATAGGAAGGGTGGGGGAAAGGCTTGGAGGTCTAGGCTAGGGAATGTCTACAGCTGAGGGGGGCCAGAGATCAGTCTGTCTAGACAGCAAAGGGCCAAGCTTGCTGTGGCTTATAAACAGAAAGAACCCAGAGATCGTGGTGGACCAGAAGTGCTATGGATAGAACAGCATAAACTCTCCTGTCTTGCCTACAGAATCTTCCGTAAGTGATGGGGGAGATGGCTCAACAGGTGAAGGCACTTGCTACCTGACAGCCTGAGTTCAGTCTCCATCCCTGGACCCCAGACAGTAGAAGGAGAGAGCTAACTCCTACAGATTCTCCTTTGACCTCCACGTATACATTATGTAAATACTTTTCTATGTTTCATTGTCCTTCTAATATTAAATCACACGTATTTGTAGTGGTTTGAATGAAAACGCCCCCATAGGCTCATGTATTTGAATGCTTAGTCACCGCGGAGTGGGAATGCTTGAGGATTAGATGGACTAGAAAATGAGGCCTGGTTGGAGGAAATGTGTCCCTGGAGGTGGGTTTCGAGGTTTCCAAAGCCCCTGCCAGGCCCAGTCTCTCTCCTCTCTCTCCCCCTTTCTCTGCTGCTGCCCAAGGATCAGGACTTGAAAACTCTTAGCTACTGCTCCAGCCAAGCTGGTCTGCTTCCTTCTGTGATGACCGCGGACTTCCTGGAACTGTAAGTCAGCCCCCATGTGGATGCTTTCTTTTCAAAGGGTTGCCTTGGTCATGGTGTTTCTTCACAGTAGCTACGACAGCATTAAATATTATTAATAGTCTTTAATAATGCACACTGCTCAAGTATGAGGACCTGAGTTTGATCACCAGAACTCACTTAAAAAACCAATATTATTGATATCTATTTGTAATTCTGGCACTGGGGGAGTGGAGGCAGGTGGATCCCTGGTCACTAGCTAGTCAGTATAGCCAGTGCATGAACTAGGTTCAGAGAGAGAGCCTAGCGGTGGTGGC
>NC_022018.1:11288643-11289860 GCF_000317375.1 Microtus ochrogaster | reverse complement strand
GAGAGAGAGAGAGAGAGAGAGAGAGAGAGAGAAAGTGGCAGGTGTGCACCTTTTGCTACACAAAGCCACGCTCAACCTGCCCTGCCTCTCAAAGGCCATTGGTGGAAGGAGGTTCCTCATCACCTCCCCCTTTTGTCTAAATAAGAGAGTTCACACAAACAGAGAGAGAGAGAGAGAGAGAGAGAGAGAGAGAGAGAGAGAGAGAGAAATATCGAGAATTCAACTCTCAAGGTTTGTTTGGTTGATGGAGTTTGACATTCATGGTCAGTTGGCCAGTTTGCTTTTGAGCCTGTGGTAGGGCAGTAAGTCATGTCAAGGAGCTTCTCTTAAAGAAACGTTGCTGACTTCATGACCAGGACTCAAGGAGGAAAAAGAGGATGAGGGCACGCTAGTCTCTGAGGGGATGATTCTCACACCCAGACCTGCCCACCAAGCACCTCCAGAGGGTTTCACCACCTGCCGTGAGAGCTACGCTGAAGAGCACACCTCTCACACAGCCCCGTTCTGAGCGCTCACCTTCAACAGGGATGCACAGCAAAACTTGTGTACCCACGTCCCCATTGTAGATGTTCCTCAGCTACAAGTTGTTACCACAAGAATCCACCTATGAGTACATTTTCATGTAGGTCTGCATGAGCATCTGTAGATTTCTTAAGCATGGAGTTTAGGAATACTGTTGTTTAGCTTCCTTTTTATAACCAGGACTCAAGGTGCAACCCTAGCCATCCTGGAACTCACTATTGTAGACCAGGCTGCCTCAAACTTACAGAGATTAGCCTGCTCTGCCTCCTGAGCAGAACTGAACACCCAATTGGAGGTTAGGGATCTTCTGGGTTCATTTTTCCATTTTGCTAAAATGATTTTCAGAACAGGTGATTTACAATCTTATCAGCCTAGGAGAAAGGTTGTTTTCAGCTTTTAAAAGCTGTCTTAAGATGGGATGGGATGGGATGGGATGGGATGGGATGGGATGGGATGGGATGGGATGGGATGGGATGGGATGGGATGGGATGGGATGGGATGCAGTCCTTTTTCTTTAGATGTTAAGGAATAGAACCCAGGGCTGTGGCCATACTAGATGGCTATAGGACTAAGCCCCATCCCCTGCTGGGAAGGTGCTCTTTGTTATCCAGCGTTTTCACAGTGGCATCATTTGTTGTCACATGCAGTTGTGGGTTCCTTCTTGTGTCTGCTGGTAGTGTGAGTGTGCCGTGCTG
>NC_022018.1:11280376-11288523 GCF_000317375.1 Microtus ochrogaster | reverse complement strand
TGCTTTGCTTTTCCATTAGTACTTTTCCCGTGACGTCTTTTGGAAAATGAATGTCCACTTTTTTGAGCGTTTCCTAGAAGTGGAATTGTTGGGATATACATATTGAGATTTAATAGACACTGCCAATTGTCCTAAGTGATGTTTTAACAATTTGCATATTAGCAAAGTGTGACGGTTGTAGTGGATGCTGTCAGACCTTAAAGTTTCATCTATTCTGGGGAATGTGTATTTTTATGCTTACACACACTCTTTATTTAGTCCTCCCATTGTGGTTTTGATATGAATTTCCCCATCTGCTCAAATCTGCGTGTTTTCCTACCCACTACGCTGAATATGTATGCAAATGTCTCTGCCCATGTCTCTGCCCAGGCTGTGAGTTCCCCTTTTCACTCTCGTAATGGTATCTTTGGATTAACAGAAGTTTCAAGAACTTTAATATGATCATAAATAGTTGGTGCTTTTTATAAGTCCTGCTTAAGCCGCCTTTGCCCACTCCAAGAGCATGAGGGTGCTCTTCTCTGATGTTTCTCTCTGATAGTTCGTGGTTTGCTCCTTTACAATAAAACATAGGTGCCCTAGTCAAGAATTGATTTTTAGGAATGGTGTCAGGTGGGGGGGCCTAGATACCTTATATATCAAACAAATAATTTGCCCAACACCAAGTAATGGAAAGACATCTCTTTTTTATTGTTTTTTTTAAGATTTATTTATTATGTATATAACAATGTGCCTCCATATATGCATGCATGCCAGAAGAGGGCACCATATCTCATTATGGATGGCTATGAGTCACCATGTGGTTGCTGGGAATTGAACTCAGGACCTCTGCAAGAGCAGCCAGTGCTCTTAACCTTTGAGCCATCTCTTTAGCCTTTTTTTTATTGTTTTTATTGAACTATATATTTTTATCCACTCCCCTTCCTTCCTACCCCCTCCCTTTCAACTCTCTCCCATGATCCCCATGCTTTCAATTTACTCAGGAGATCTTGTCTTTTTCTACTATCCATGTAGATTAGATCCATGTATGTCTTTCTTAGGGTCCTCTTTGTTGTCTAGGTTCTCTGGGACTGTGAATTGTAGGCTGGTGTTTTTGTTTGTTTGTTTTTGTTTTATGTCTAAAAGCTACTATGAGTGAGTACATATTATATTTGTTTTCTGGGTCTAGGTTACCTCACTCAATATGATGTTTTCTAGATCCATCCATTTGCCTGCAAATTTCAAGATGTCATTATTTTTTCTGCTGTGTAGTACTCCATTGTGTAAATGTACCACATTTTCTTTATCCACTCTTTGGTCGAAGGGCATTTAGGTTGTTTTCAGGTTCTGGCTATGACAAATAATTCTGCTATGAACATAGCTGAGCACATGTCCTTGTGGTATGATTGAACATCCTTTGGGTATATACCCAAAAGTGGTATTGCAGAATCTTGAGGTAGGTTGTTTCCAAATTTTCTGAGAAATCGCCGCTGATTTCCAGAAAAACGTCTGTTACCCTTTGCTCTAACCTCATTGCCTCTGGGATAGGCCGGATAATGAAGTACATTCAGTTTTGTTCCTCACTCTCCATCCTGCCCCACTGGTGCATCCATCTGATGCTCTTGTGCCATGATGAGTGTCTTCATTAGATCACAGTGTACGCCCTTCAGCATATTCTTCTGGGGTTTCCATAACGTCTTGTCTGCCTATTTTCTTTTTGAGACTAGGTGACACTGTGTAGCCCAGGCTGGTCTCAAACTCATGATCCTCCTGCTTCTTCTTTTTTTTTCCCAAGGCAGGTGTCTCTGTATAGCTCTGGTTGTCCTGGAACTTTTTCTGTGGATCAGGCTAGTCTTGAACTCAGAGATCCTCCTGTGTCTACCTCCTAAGTGCTGGGATCAAAGCTGTGTACCACCACCACCTGACTGGCAACATTCTTTTCTACTACAGATAATGACTTGTTGAGGGTGGGAGTTGCATGTGTGCCAGGCTTACAGGAGTGTAATGCCATGCCTGGTCTGTGCATTTGCACAGTGAGAGGGTAGCATCTTTTTTTCTCATTGCTATGTACAAATTTCTTCTTGGTGAGCATTTTAATCTTCACCTTTAATTCATGTTATAAGTATTTTCCCATGTGTCATCCAACTTGGATTTATTTATAGTTTTCTTGCTGTAGAGAGTATTACATTTTTATGAAATGAAGTATATTCATATTTTAGCTTAGTAACCTTACTACCATTATTTTTATACTCAGAAAAATTTTCTCTAATCCCCATGAAGTTTAAATATAATATGAATATTTACAATGTAGATTATATGTAATCACATAGATGTAAATATTATTTCCCATAATATGTCATTCCCATAACAAGTCATTATCTGTAGTAGAAAAGAATGTTGCCAGTCAGGTGGTGGTGGCGCACAGCTTTGATCCCAGCACTTAGGAGGTAGACACAGGAGGATCTCTGAGTTCAAGACTAGCCTGATCCACAGAAAAAGTTCCAGGACAACCAGAGCTACACAGAGACACCCTGCCTTGGGGGGAAAAAAAAAAGAAGAAGAAGAAGCGGGAGGATCATGAGTTTGAGACCAGCCTGGAATAATGGAAAGCCTTCACTTTCTAGAGTAAAGGAATTGAAATTCAGGCTTAAAGGGGAGGGAAGAATAAGTACAAATTTCAAATTGTGAGTTCTGGCTAAGTGTTTGCTTCATTCCTTAAGTCCCACCCTCCACAAGTCAGTTATCTGTAGTAGAAAAGATTGGTCCCAGTCAGGCAATGGTGGCACATGCCTTTGATCCCAGTACTTAGGAGGGAGACGCAGGAGGCTCTCTGAGTTCAAGGTTAGCCAGAGGGAGTTCCAGGACAACCAGAGCTAGACAGAGACACCCTGCCTTGAAACACACATGCACATGCGCACGCACACATACCACACAAAGAAGGTTCACACCTGTAACTATTTACATGGGCCTGATGTGACCATGTGCCATCATTGAGCAGAGATGGTTGTGGTGACCTCCAAAGGACCTCAGACCTACAGTCATGCCGAGAAGGTAAGCAGAAGAACACAATGACAGTTAGGTCCACGGTAATGACTTTTCCTGGTAGAAGCATGGTGGGCAGATCACCAGACCCTCACCTGAAATTCCATCCCTTATTCCCATCTGTCCCCTCCCCCCACATTCTGTGTAGTCTTGAGGGGGAGGGTGGTAGATACATCCTGGAAAGCCCATTAAGGGCGAAACTCCAGTGATTCAGCTTTGTGAGTCATCACACCTACTGGAGTGGAACTTCTCACCGAGTCAAGTGAAGCCCTTTTGAGTCACCCTTGCTTCCTGCGAGGAACCCTTCCCCAGGTTCCTGATGTAACTTCCATGAGTTCCAGGCTTCACCAGCCTGGGATCAATTGCGATAATGTCTGGGACTGTCATTGTTGTCTCTGGGGTGAACAGATGTTTCTCTACATCTCTCCAGAAAGCGTCATGCAATATCACTTCTCATGATTTGCTGGGACAGGGGACAGTCCCAGGCAACACAGCGGTTGCTGTTAGGTTTCCGAGGAATCGGGGGTCTCTGGTTTCAGTGACCAGAGCTGAAGCTGCCTGCGGTACAAATTACCAGTGCTCACATAGACAGAACAGCCCTCAGCCACTGTTGTTCACAGAACTGCCTGAGAACTCCTAGCCAAACTGTGACGTTTTACCGTGCCTGACCATCATTGTACTGGCCTCAGCTTACTGGGTTCACTTTGGAATGTTCTGGATACACAGTGACCCTTAGCTTGGTTATTTGAGGTGATTGTTGTTGTCGTTGTTTTTACAAAACAAACTCTTAAAGTGACCATAGAGAGGTAGGCTACCAGCCCTGATGGGGGTGGAAATGTGGGCTTGACTTCGACCCTGTGCTTAGGATTCTTTTTTCTCTTCCCCTTAGCAGGAGAAATAAAGGGAAAGCATAAACCCCCTCTTGGCACAATGTCTGTTGTGCTTAGTTCATGGCCAAAGACAGTTTTATGGGAAAGTCCGCTGTGTGCCAACAAAGAATTTTCTTTTTCTCCATCCATAGTTTTAAAAACAAAACAAGTACTAAAATAAAACCTCGTATCTCCCCACCAAAGGAAGAGGAGGGGGGGAGGAGGGAGAAGAGAAGGAAAGTCACAGCAATTTTCTCCAATATGAAACTTTTCAGACTTTAGGCTCTCCAAGAAAACAGCGAGAAGGATTGACCACAACGGAGGCACCGAAGCCTTGGCTTCAGCCGCTTGATGTCCGTACACTAGCTTTGGTGGGTAGCCAAAAGGACTGACATCAGAAAGGCTGATAGATGAATAAGTCCCTTGGCTCCTCCATATGACCCTCTAAATTCCGAGTTTTTAAAGGCTAGAATAAGTCAATTCAGATGGAAACCGGCTTTTCTTTCCTCCTTTTCTTAAAATTAAGCTAAATCAGAAGCCGAAGAGCTGGTTCAACAGTTAACAAAGCTTGTTGCTCTTTCAGAGGACCCAGGTTCAGTTCCCAGCACTCAAGGGTGGCTTTATAACCATCTGTAACGATAGCTCCAGAGGTTCTGATCTTCTTTCTGACCTCCAGCATCCTCTGATGACTTCTGTGGACACCGGGCACACATGTGTTTTATATACATGCTTGCTGTCAAAGTCCTTATACACATAAAGTAAATCTAAAATTACTTAAAATTTTTAAAATTATGTTAGCTCATTTCAGGTATGTCTTAGTTACTGCTCTATTGCTGTGAAGAGACACCATGACCAAAGAAACTCTTATAAAAGAAAGCATTTAATTGGAGGTTTGCTTACAGTTTCAGAGGGTGAGACCATGATTATCATGATGGGAAGCAGACAGGCATGGTGCTGGAACATTAGCTGAGAACTTTATATCCTGATCCTTAGGCAGCAGGCAAAGAGAGACTGGGCCTGGCATAAGATTTTAGAACCTTAAAATCCACCCCCACTTCCTCCAACAAGGCCACACCTTCTGGTTCTCCTCCACAGTATCATTTCCTGGTGACTAAGCATTCAAATAGATGAACCTGTGGGGGTCATTTGCATTCAAACCATCACAAGTATGATGGCTCATACCTGTAATCTGAAAACTTGAGAAAAAAATTAGGAGTTCAAGGCTAGCCTGGGCTATATGGTGAGGTCCGAGGCAGCCTGGGCTGCCTGAGACCCTGTCCTAAACAAATTTTGTTAAATCATATTTGTACGTGTCTGGATTGATTGCTCTGAGCTGTGGTCTTTGTAGATCGTTATCTACAAAGAAGGTGTGCCACTGCCCCCGATGATAAACCTACAAACTGCCCCAAAACTTAGAGTCTGTACTCGTTTCCTCCCCAAGACAGGGTTTCTCTGTGTAGTCCTAGACACAGTGTAGTTCTGGCACTCCTCTGTAGGCTAGGCTGACCTTGAACTCACAGAGATCCACCTGCCTCTACCTCCTGAGTGCTGGGATTAAAGGCCTGCCCCATCACTGTCCAGCAAGTTTCACCTTTTAATGAACTTTTCCTGAGATAGAAATGTAAATATTGGGCTGGAAAAATGGCTTAGCCATTAAAGGTGCTTACCACCAAGGCTGTCAATCCACATTCAGTACTCAGAACCCACATGGCAAAAGTGGAAAACCAACTCCCAGAAGGTGGCCTATGACCTTCACGTTCAGTACACACACACACACACAAAACAAAAACTTCTTTACAAAGAAATATTTCAAAATTTTTCTTTTTAAAACACTTGAATCCTATTTGTTTATTTCTTTATGTGATCACTTGTTTGTTTTTGGTCATGTGATCAATCGTTTGTTTTACAGCTGTAGAGATTGCACTCAGGGCTTCATGTACACCAGGCAAGCTTTATACCATGGAGAAGCATCCCAAGCCCTGGGTTCCTGGCTTAAAAACAGAGAAGCTTATGCATGGAAAGATGGTTCAGTGGTTAAGAGCACTTGCTGCTCTTGCTGAGGCCCTTGCTTAGGCTCCCACGACCCACATGGTGGCTCATGATTGGTTGTAATTTCTGCAAACAAGGGATCCCGTGAGCTATTTTGGCCTCCATGGGCAACAAGCATGCACTTAGTGCACATACATACATGAAGGCAAGTGCTTATATATAGAAAATGAAACTTACAAATTAAGAAGAAAACAAATAACAGAAAAGCTTTATTGTGGCCATACCATTGATACAGCTTTGCAAACTCTTTGGGCCCACATAAGATGTCTAGATGAGCTGGGTGGTGGTAGCTCATACCTTTAATCTCAGCACTAGGAGCCGGAGGCAGGCAGATCTCTGAGTTCGAGGCCAGCCTGGTCTACAAAGTGAGTTTCAGGACAGCCAGGAGCCAGGAGTGTTATATAAAGAAAACCTGTCTTGGGGGGGAGGGGGGGACGGGGTGAGTCTAGATGAACACATTGCTTTCTGCATAGGCTGTGTGTTCACTCAGAATTGATTGATTTAACACATGTATTAACTCCACTCTTTCCTGTACACACAGGAGGAAAAATGAGGATGAAAGGAATAAACTCATTCTTAGAGAAATTCTAAAGCTACAAAATCACTTACTCTTCTTAAACAAACAATGTCAAAACACGGGTGCTATGAGGAACGTCTCATCCTGAATCTACCTAATCAGGGAAAATGCTTTCTCCTTCTGCCTTCCCCAGAGACACTCCTCTGTTCTATGACCTGATCCAGTATTGCAAAGTAAAGGCCAACCCTGGCTGGGAGGCAGGGGACCAGGGAAAACACAGCGGATGTGGGAGAGTGTGTAAGTGCACACGTGGACTGAAGAGCCAGCAGAAAAGCACGGCTGCGTTAGAAAGTCTACATGGCTGACAGATGCTCAGAACTTCTGGGGTTGAGGAAAATTATCCAAATAGCTTAGGCTATCTTCAGCCTTCATAACCGGTATGCCTTGCCCACCTTTGTGTTTGACCTAACATCCGTGTGACTGTCAGGTCAAATTCCCATTGGAAGCATACAGATTGCTTCTCTTCCAACAACCCAAAGTCTGAGAGGGATGGCGGGATGGCATCTGATAGCAGACACTCCTGCTTTTCTATGCCCGTCCTACCTGCTGTTTCCCTCCAAAGTACTTGAAAGGGCCGTGATTTAGTGTGGCCTTTGTTATGTTACTATAAAAATTCCATTTACCTGCTATCACATCCTCACATGGCATTTGGAGTACTACAAATCTATGTGCCTGAGCCATTAACTCTGATATTTGGCTCCAGAATAAAGGATCCCTTATTCCATTTGAGACAAGTATTTTCTTTTGAGCCAGGCGGTGGGGGTCCACACCTTTAATTCCAGCACTTGGGAGGCAGACGCAGGTGGGTCTCTGTGAGTTTGAAGCCTACCTGGTCTACATAGTGAGTTCTAAGAAAATCAGGGCTACACAGAGAAACTGTGTGTCAAAAAACCAAAACCAAACAAACAAAAAAGAGTTATGTTTTAGCACCAAAAAAAAAGAAAAAAGTGAAATGTTACAGGCACCTAGACGGCTTTTTATCCTAGAAATTTGGGGATTCCAACTTCCAATATCCTCACATGCAGGCTGAGTGCCATTAAGACTTGACTGACAAGCTAAGTATACCCCTTTGAAGATGGAAATTACAAAATAATCCCACACTAGCTTACAATTGAGTATAATAAAGGGTTATTTATTTAGGGGTAGACTCACAAATCACAGTCCTCTGCACGAATGGGAAACAGGAAACAAATCCAGAAATGGGGGGGGGGCATGCACACACTTTATGTAGGCATTTATAGTATAAGAGACCATGCCCAAGTGGGCTGGTATCTTAAAGGCTGAAGGAGTTCCTACAGCACCTCTCCCTTTTGTTTAAATAAGAGAGTTCCAAACCCAATACAAAACAATATAAAATAAGAACAAATATCAAGTATAAAAATTATAATTATAACCAGCATAAACAATATTAAGAAAGGAACATATGCTAAATGTTTCAATAATCATTCTATCCTAAGGAGTCTAAATCTTGTATTAGAAAGTGCTAGTCTAAATCATAAGAGGAAAGTAACTACAACTATCTAATCTTCAACTCCATCAAAGGCCTGAGAAGGGAGATAATATTACTTGAGTAGGCAGGAAGGGCAATCAAGCAGCTTCCAAAATATGCAGTAGATGACAGAGACAACAGGCTA
>NC_022018.1:11277755-11279141 GCF_000317375.1 Microtus ochrogaster | reverse complement strand
GAATCAAAGAGGCTCCTCATGGAGTTTGTTAGCCATTTGGGTAAGAAACTGCTGTTGCCTGAACTGTTTGACTGGACTTGCAGAACACACAGAAAAATGACTGCCAAAATTGCCTAAAGAAGGTGAGATGATCCTTCAGGGTTCCTGTTTCATTAAAGAGTCTGCTAGACATTCTGTAGGACACAGAAGAAAGTAATTGACAAACTGCCAATATAGGTGGAACTGTCTTTGAAATTTCCTGCTCCATGGACAAGTCTGCTGGATACTATGGGCCTGTAGGCTGAAGATAGATGCCCCAATGTTACAGAAGAACTTTGGGTGACTGTCCAGGCAGAGAAATGTCTCTGTCAATTCTAGAGATTTGGAAGTTGCTTACAGTGCACTTCCTATTTGCTTAGGTAATATTATAATCCTTCTGGAGTCTTTGATGGAGTTGGAGAATAGTTATAGTTTTCCTTAGTTATGATAAGAGATAAAGTAGATATAAACTTGTAACTGTAATTCTTGCTTGATACCTGTTTTGTTGTATGTAATTTTGCTATTTTAAAGTTAAAAACCTTCCTTTTTATTTAAACTGAAAAGGGGAAATGGTATGGGAAGTTCTTCTGTATATGTGTTGCTTTCATTGGTTAATGAATAAAGAAGCTGCTTTGACCTGTGGCAGAGCAGAGTGAAGCTAGGTGGGGAAAACTGAACTGAATGCTGGGAGAAAGTAGGTGGAGTCAGTGAGATGTGATGTAGCTGCCAGAGGAGACAGATGTTAGAACTTTGCCTGGTAAGCCACAGTTACATGGCAATACACAGATTAATAGAGATGGGTTAACTTAAGATATAAGAGCTAGCAAGCAATACTCTTAAGTGATGGGCCAAGCAGTGATTTAATTAATTTAGTTTCTGAGTGATTATTTCTGGTCTGGGTGTCTAGGAACAAATGAGCAGCCTCTTGCAACAGAATGGCCACCAAAGTGGACTGACCATAACCACATAAAACCTGAGAGAGTTTGGGAAGGAATTCTAGACACAAAATAAACAGAGTTTGGTACAGTTTCTTGGTAGCCACAATTTTTTTTTCTGGATGGGTTTGTGGTAAACAGGGGTACCATGGCTCCTTTAAGTGAGGTGCGGCAAATACTGTGCAGCTTCTTTAAAAATAGTGGCTTCCTGGCTCACCAGCACAAACAGCTCTGACTCTTTTGGGAAATCCAGCTATGGAGCATTTAAATGGTGCAACATAGACCCACTCTATCCCTGGAACTGGGGTTCTGTGCATGACCCACAGAGGCAGTGAACATCCCTCCCCCATGTTGGGCTGGGCAGAACCAAAAGGCCAAGGAGCCTTAGTCCTAAATATGCTTAGCATATTAAAAAGTGGTCCTGGGGGAAAAG
>NC_022018.1:11272954-11277172 GCF_000317375.1 Microtus ochrogaster | reverse complement strand
TCCCACCTAGATGTTGAGCAGGGAATTCTGTTCTCTCAAGGTTATTGTCTATTGGTGTGGCTAATAGCCAGTCCTTGCACTCCAAGAATAGAGAAGTAGATTGAGCCGGGCGTTGGTGGCGCACGCCTTTAATCCCAGCACTCGGGAGGCAAAGGCAGGCGGATCTATGTGAATTCGAGACCAGCCTGATCTACAGAGCTAGTTCCAGGCCAGGCTCCAAAGCCACAGAGAAACCCTGTCTCGAAAAACAAAAAAACAAACAAACAAAAAAAAGAAGTAGATTGATCCTACCTCAAACAAGAGTCTAAGGACCCAACTAAGTTCCAATTCCCTTTATGGAGATAATGTGGGATTATACCCAAGGAGTGTTTTGCCTACAGAATGTGTTGGTCTAGAGTGTAAGCATGACTTGCCTTGTTCTAGCAACAGAATGTAGCCCACAACTTTCAATTGGTATGTTCATTTCCTTGTATCATGTTAATGCAGTCTTTTATCTTACTCCTGCATTTGGGGGTCAGGGGTATTTTAAGCAATTGGAAATTAAACACAGTCCAATTTTTAGTGCTCACTGGAATTCCCTCCTGATTATACTCTAAATGTTTCTCCACTTTATTATTTTCATTTGCATCTTTATATTCTTTACTATATTTCTAAATTCCCACACTTCTACCCTAGAGAAAGGTATTTTTGTTAAGGCTGGCCCTCGACATCAGATGATCCAGTATTTCAGAGGACTTCTGTTGGAGTTTCCTCTGAGTTCTACATCCAGAACAACCTCAAAAGTGCTGGCTAAGATGATTGAGCCTCACAGAATATTCCAGTCAGGATTTGACCATACCTAAATTTTCTTTACATCCCTATAAGATTACCAGCACCCATAATCAGCAGGATGTAGCCTAGAAAAAAAACTATGCCCATATTTCCAAAAATTGGATTATGGATGTTTGTCTTTGTTTAGAGTGTTGGTTACAAGTTGGTATGGATAATGATCAGAAAAAAAGCTAAACAAAAGATATTAGATTCATAGTTCTTATTTTGAAAAGAAAAAATAGGGGAAGTGCTGTGTCCTGTAAAGATTTGTCACTTGGATTGGCTTAATAAAATGCTGATTGGTCAGTAACCAGGCAGGAAGTATAGGCAGAGCAACCAGAACAGGAGAATTCTTGGAAGAGGAAAGGCTTGGTCTGCAGTCGTCACCCAGATACAGAGAAAGCAAGATGAGAACGCCTCACTGATCAAAGGTACCAAACCACATGGCTAATACAGACAAGAATTATGGGTTATGATATAAGAGTTAGTTAATAAGAAGCCTGAGCTAATAGGTCAACTGGTTTATAATTAATGTAGGCCTTTGTGGATTTCTTTGGGATAGTTAATATAGGCCTCTATGTGCTTCTTTGGGGTTGAATAGCTGTGGGACTGGGAGGGACAGAAACCTCTGTCAACACCCCTTTAATCCCAGCACTTGAGAGGCAGAGACAAATAGATCTCTATGGGTTCAAGGTCAGTCTGGTCTACAGTGAGTTCCAGGACAATCAGAGCTAAGTAAGAGAATACTTGCAAAAAAAAAAAAAGGTGGAATGTCTGGCTTTAATATAGAGGCCATCATTTGTAGTCCTTCTTTATACTGATAATGATAAATCTAATAATAGTAACAATAACATTTAAAAAGTACTCATCTTAATAACCACAGTGGTTCCCATGATGTAATTATACATACGTAAGGATTTTGAACATAATTAACAATTGATATGAACAATTACTCAGAACACAAACATACACAGATGTATAACTGGTTGAAAGTAGAAATTCTGGACTGGAGAGAAAGTTCAGCAATGAAGAGCCCTGAACTCTGCCATAGATTGGATCTCCATCTTCAGCTCCAGAGGGGAATTCTCCAACCTCCGCAGGCACCTCTCTGCTGTGTGCATAGCCACCACTACCGCACACACACTCACACACACATTCACACACACTCACACATGCACACACACATATACAATTTTTTAAATATATCTTTAAAAGGAATCAAATCCTGATGTCACCTCTATGTTATAGTTTTGGGAATTGGACTCAGCATAAAGGAGGAAAACTTCCCAGTGATACCAATAAGACATGCAGCAGGCCCATGTCCTTAGGCATTTGATGTATGCTCCCATAGGCCAGAGAGACTGGGCTCTAGTCACAGCTCCAGCTCCTATGCCTGAGCAAGAGCAACCTGCTCATACTATTTCCAAACATATTAATAAGCCCGGGAGTCACTGTCATCTAGAGGGTCTTCAGTTTGCTGGTACTCACGATGGAAAACAGTTCACAGAGGTGGCATATGCTCAGGCTAGTACTCCTGAGAATGGCACAGGAGATGATAAGTTTAGGGCTACCCTGGGCTACATCATTCTGAAACTGTTTCAGGACAGAGAGCTGGGAGTCAGGGGGCAGACATGGGACAGATGGAGAGAAATCTTTAATCAAATGTGAACTACTTTGGCTTGTGTCTGCCTTAATATTTCTCCTTCTCTGTCCCCACAGCTTATTCCCACATTCCCCCTACTCCTCCACTCAGGTTTCTGCTCAAATGCTCCCTTCGAGGTCTTCCCAGACACACCATCAGTTAACAAAATAGCAGCATCCACTGTGCATTCTCTCTCTCTCTCTCTCTCTCTCTCTCTCTCTCTCTCTCTCTCTCTCTCTCCTTTTGCTTTATTAGTTTTTCCCAATTAGTGCTAACACCATTGGAAATATTATGTTTTGTTGTTTATGTCCCCAATTAGAATATGAACTCACTGGGTGGTGGTGGTGCCCGCCTTTAATCCCAGCACTAGGGAGGCAGAGGCCTGCAGATATCTATGAGTTTGAGGTCAGCCTGGTCTACAAGAGCTAGTTCCAGGACAGGATCCAAAGCTGCACAGAAACTCTGTCTTGAAAAACCAAAAAAGAAGAAGAAGGAGAAGGAGAAGAATTCAAGGCTGTTGTCTTGTTACCTACTGTATCCTTAGTATTAATATATCCTTAATATGGCACTGACTTTTCAGATTTATTTATATTTTTATTTTATGTGTCTGGGTGAGTGTACCCCATGTAAGCAGGTGACCAAGGAGGCCAGAAGAGGGACTCTATCCCCTGGAGCTGGAGCTATAGATACTTGTGAGCTGCCTGACATGGGTGCTGGGAACTGAACCCAGGTTCTCTGGACGAGCAGCAAGCACTCTTAGCCACTGAGTCATTTCTCCAGCAGTACAGAACTTATGAATGAATGAATGAATGAATGAATGATGTTATTTAGTGTATAAAGGTCACAAGGTGCAATAATGAAAGCACTAGATTAGAATTGGATGTGGGTTGGGACCCCAGCTCTGCCAGTTACTACTGCGTGGTCTTGAACAAGTTAACCAGAAAAAGCCTCAGAGGGAAACCCCAAGACTATTAGTGGAACTGCATGTTAAGGGTAAGAGAGATGAGTTCATGAGTAAGGATGGACAGCCAGGGTGACCCTGTGGGCTTCTGTGGGGCCTTTGAGGTTTGTTTTGGGAAAGAGGAGGCAGGAGAGGATTTGGTGTGGTCTGTTTTAAGTATTATGAGGACTGGACAAGCACTGAGCAAGATCACCAGGCTGTTCCTGCAATCCACATGGGAGACAATGGCAGCTCTGCCCAGTGAGACATTGCCAGCTCAGGCCTGGTGAATCCCAGGAAAAGGCTCAGATTCTGGAGAGAGTTTGAAAGCAGAGTCAGCAGAGTTTATGGAGGGTTTGGGTTTGTAATGGAGAGAAATAGTCAATGACTCATCCCACCAGGGATTAAGGGAAACTGGGGGAGGAGGTAGGATGGAAATCCGGTGGTACAATTAAGTCTGAGAACTTATTAGAGGCCATCCAAGTAGATGCTGTCAACAGATAGCTTAGAAATGGCTATTCCATGAGAATCACTTAAAGACAATGTTAGCGTGTCTTGTTTTGTGCTTTTTGGGAGACTGTATGGAATCCAGGACCCTGAACTTGCTAGATTGTTGCTCCACCACTGAGCAATATGTTCAGCCCTCCAAAGGAACTTTTGTGAAAACCCAGCACCTGGGAGTCAGAGGTGATTCTGGGTTTAAACAATCTCTGAGTTTGAAGCCGACCCCATCTACATAGCAAATTACAGGCTAGCCAGAGCTACACAGTGAGGCCCTGGCTTTAATTAGGTAGGTAGGTAGGTAGGTAGGTAGGTAGGTAGGTAG
>NC_022018.1:11269633-11271629 GCF_000317375.1 Microtus ochrogaster | reverse complement strand
CAGGAAGAAGTCAGAAGGGACCTCTAAGAACAAAGGAGAGGTGAGCCAGATGCAGAATGAGTCAGACACACAGAATGGGATAGAGGTAAAAGCCACATGGTAGAACAAAGATTAATAAAAATATGGGTTAGTTTAAATTATAAGAGCTAGTGGAATCCAAGCCTAAGCTAAGGCTGAGCTTTCATAATTAGTAAGTCCTCTGTGTCATTATTTGGGAGCTGGCTGGTGGGACAGAAAAAGACTCATTACAGAAATGGGGGTGGAGACATGGCTCAGCATTTCAAGAGTATTTTCTGCTTTTCTAAAGGACTCAGCTACAATTTACAGCACCCACATTAAGTGGCTCACAACCCACAGTAAGTACAGCTCCAGAGGATCTTCTGACTACATGCACACTCACACAGATGGAGGGGATCTTCTGGCCCCCACAAGCACCTACACACACCTCACACAGATGGACACACTTCCACTGCTGGTAGTAGTACAGTCACTTTGGAGATCAACATGGTGATTTCTCAGAAAATTGGGAATCAATCTACCTCAAGACCCAGCAATACTAATCTTGGGCATATACCCAAAGGATGCAGACCCATACCACAAGGATGTGTCCTCAACAACATTCATAGCAGCGTTATTCATCATAGCCAGAATCTGGAAACAACCTAGATGCCACTCAACCAAAAAATAGATAAAGAAAATGTGGTATGTTTACACAATGGAGTACTACTTAATTGTAAAAAAACAAAAAAAAAACAAAAAACAAAAAAACACAAACAGTGACATCATGAAATTTACAGACAAATGGATGGAACTAGAAAAATATCATCCTGAGTGAGTTAACCCAGACCCAGAAAAACACGGTATGTACTCACTCAAAAGTGGATACTAGATGTAAAGCAAAGGATAACTAGGCAACAACCCGCAGCTACAGAGAAGCTAGGAAACAAGGAAGACCCTAAGAGGGATGCATGGATCTCCCTGGGAAGAGGAATGGTGAGATGTCCTGGGTACACTGGAGCCAGCGGTGGGGTCACAGAGGGGAGGAGACGGTAGATGAGAACATGAGGGAGCAGGATGGTCAAGCAGGGGTAGAGAACAGGGGAGAGTAATGAAAGAGATATCTTGATGGATAGAACCATTATGGGGTTAGGGAGAAACCTGGTCCTAGGGAAACTCCCAAGAAACCCTCAAGGATGACCCCAGCTAAGACTCCTAGCAATAGTGAAGAGGGTACCTGAACTGACCTTCCCCTGGAATCAGATTGGTGATTACCCTAATTGTCATCACAGAGCCTTCATCCAGTAACTGATGGACGCAGATGCAAGGATCTACAGCCAAGCACCAGGCTGTGCTCTGGGAGTCCAGCTGAAGAGAGGCAGGAGGAATTATATGAGCAAGGCTGGTCAAGATCAAGATGAGGAAATGTGCAGAGAACTGAACCAAGCTCGTGGGAACTCACAAACTCTAGATGGAGCCTTCATGGACCGAACTAGGCCCTCTGCCTGTGGGAGACATAGCTTGGTCTGTTTTAACGTCACTGGCAGTGGGATCAGGATCTATCCTGGTGCATGAACTGGCTTTTTGGTGCCCATTACCATGGCAGGATGTAATTGTGCAGTCTTGATGTGGGGTTGAGGGGGTTGGTCTTGCCTCAACTGAATGTACCAGGCTTTGTTGACTCCCCATGTCCTTTTGAAGGAATGGATGGTGGGGAGGTGGGAGGAGGGATGGGAAAAAAAATTGTGAATGGTATGTAAAATGAATTTTAAAGATTAAAAAATAAATAAAAATAAATCTTAATGTGGATATAGTCTTACCCTCACCAAGAAGCTATCTGCAATTAATACCTGATAGCAAAGGAAAAGTCAGTTTTCTCGAACGAGAAGTATTAACCATACTTAATTAATTAATAATCACTAAGTGTATTAACCACACTTCAGGGCAGTCCCATGCTCAGGAGTAGTTAGTAAACACAAAATAAACTCAATGATATTTT
>NC_022018.1:11251951-11265328 GCF_000317375.1 Microtus ochrogaster | reverse complement strand
GGTTTGATTTGGTCTGATTTGGATTATTGTGCCTCCGAGAGGCCTATGAGGCTCCAGTCTGCTATGCCTGCTCTGGTGTCATCTACACACAACATTCAGGACAAGGTCATTGATATTTGGTCCCAGTCTGAGCCTCCTGCAAATGAAGTAAATGCTGTATTCTCCTCTGAGGTAAAATGAAGATGGAATCTTTTGACTTGATTTCTAGCTACTCCCAGAGGGAGAAGACACTCAAAGGGGGCTTCAAAACAAAAGCTCACCTTTTTTTTTAATAATTTGAGAAAATGTCTGTGTTTTCTGTAACAGTACAAGCAAATGCCTGATTTACACAGTCCTGAAGATGAACAGGCTAGGGTGTCCCCAGATTCTGGGAGTAGAAAGAGAATTAAAAATCCATTGAGAAAGAACTGCTTGGGGCAAGAGAGGTGGCTCAGTGGTTAAGAACACTGGCTGTTCTTCCAAAGAGCCCAGATTCAATTCCCAATACCCACATGGCAGCTCACAATGATCTGTTACTTCAGTTCTCAGGGATCTGATACCTTTACACTAATGCACATAAAATAAAGCTAAATTTTTTTTTAAAAAGGTGTATTTTTTAAATTTTATTATTTTGGTTTAAAGAGATCTGCTGCTCAAGCAGCTGACTTCCTGGTGGATCCTCCTAACTCAGGGAGAGTGACTGTTCTTTCTGACCTTGAGTCTAACCTCAATTTGTGTGGGAATCTGCCTGGAGGCATTTACAGTTTATCTGGGCTTTTTTATAGTCTCTGCTAAAGTTCTACTCTCTAAGCTCTTAGGGACTGGAAGGATGAAATTCTCTGCTAATCTTTGAGTGGGACCTCAGTAGGTGACATTAAAACTCTCGCCCTTCCAGTTACCCTTATATATCTCCTCTTTAGCTCATCAGGATGGTAGAGATTGTGTTCTCCTCCTACACAATCCCTCAAAGCGAGAGGCCTTAGTCCTAAAACTCTTCGTACATAATAAATAGGATGTTTCCTTCTCAGGAGTTCTCAAACTGAGGACTGTGTTGTGGGCTCTTTTGTCTCTCAAAATTCCTGTGTGGGGCCGGGTGATGGTGGCGCACGCCTTTAATCCCAGCACTCGGGAGGCAGAGGCAGGTGGATCTCTGTGAGTTCGAGACCAGCCTGGTCTACAAAGCTAGTGCCAGGACAGGCTCCAAAGCCACAGAGAAACCCTGTCTCGAAAAACAAAACAAAACAAAAAAAAAATTCCTATGTGGACACCCTAACCGCCATTGTGGTAGTATTTCAAGGAAGGGCGTTCAGGAACTAATTACGGTTTGATTAGTTCATTAGGCTTGAACATTCATTATGGAAATCATTTCTCTTTACTCCCCAACCCCAAATCTGAAGATATTTGTAGGATGGTAGCAGCCAGCACAGCAAGAGGTCCTCATAATTCATTGCTACTTTTAATTTGGACTTCCAGCCTCTAGAATGTTATAGCAGCCCAAACTTACTAAGACATTGTGGGTCAAAACTCTGATCAGAAATTGAAATAAATGCCCTCGGGAGGCAGAGGCAGGCAGATCTCTGTGAGTTCCAGGCCAGCCTGGTCTACAAAGGGAGTTCCAGGACAGGCTCCAAAGCTACAGAGAAACCCTGTCTCGAAAAACCAAAAAAAAATAAAGAAAGAAATTAAAATAAACCTATCAATGACCCCCAAAAGACTATAGAATACTGATACAGAGGTGCTCCTATAGCCATTTATAGCATAGGTATATAGACAGCTTCAATACTGAGGATCTTAGTCTTATTTATTTTTTATTTGTTTGTTGTTTGTATTTTTGTTGTTTTTTTCCAAGACAGGGTTTCTCTACACAACAGCCCTGGCTGTCCTTGATCTCAATTTGTAGACCAGGCTGGCCTTGAACTCACAGAGGTCTGCCTGCCTCTGCTTTCCAAATGCTGGGATTAAAGGTGCTGCGAACCACCACCACCTGGCTTATTTAATTTCTTACTCAAAGGCATAACCAATATCTATGAGTATTTCAACAAACATGACAGAATAAGAAAGACTGGAAAAGATAGCTGGTAGGCACTTACTACCATTCTTATATTGGAAAAGGATAATCATGGTATCCCACAAAGCCAGGCAAGGACGAAAGCAGAGTATCTCAGCAAGGCAACTTCTTTTGCACAAGGAGTGCACCAGAATCCGCACCAGAACCCAAACCAGACCATGAGGACACCATAGGGAGTGTACTTGGTTTTGATTTACAGCAGGTGGTAACTAGGCCTTTTCATCATGGACTGGAGTGACCTCACAATCTAGTTTAAGATTTGGGGCAAAAGGAAATGAAGTCCATCCCTCCAGGGTCAAGTTCCAGGCATGTGGGGTGGGTGGTGGGTAGGAGGTGTCATCAATAAAAGTTGTGAGAGATAAAAAGGCTTACACAAGTTTTACAAGGCGAAGGAGATTTGTGCGATACTGGCTCTTGACTGGAGAGCTACCTATGACAGAGAAAGGAAAATGAAACATTTCTCACACCTAGAACCCACAGGGTGGAAAGAGAGAACCAACTCCCAAAAAGTGTCATCCCACCTCCCCAGGCAGGCCCTGGCACATGTTCTTTTCTTCTTAAAAAAAAAAAAAAAAGATAGCTAGATACATTTAATTTGTTCAAAGTTATTAAAGTCCACCTAAGAAGTTCTATTATCCAAAATAAAATGTGGAATCTGAATCCCAACCCCAAATGTGTTTACTGTGTCAGCAATCTCAGTCCTGTGTTGTGTTCCTTCCCTATCAACCTCAGACACGACCCAAGAGCACTGCGCCATCACCTGCTCCTCTCCCGACTCCCCCACCACAACAATCCACCAAAAGGGCAAGTGTGGCTTTTGGTGGTCATTGCAATTAGTTTTCTGTGCACTTGATCCTAATGTAAGGTAGATACTATGATGCTGGGGCCCACAGTAGTCTGCTCCTGTAACTGTGCACAAACAGCAAAGGCAAGGGTCAGGGTCACCATTGTTGCCGCACCAAGGGAAAGGCTATGCAGAAAGAGAGATGAAGGAACATGTGATTCAACATGGAGAACTTAACAAAACTTCTGACCAGGTGGAAGAAATCAACACAAGCGTTGAGAAAAGGCAAAGCCATAGAAACAGAAGCGGTGAGGGGCTCCCAAGGGCTGGGAGGAAAGGGACGGGAGAGTGTCTTAATTAGGGTTTTATTGCTGTGAAGAGACACCATGACCATGGCAACTCTTATATGGAAAACATTTTATTGTGGTAGTTGGCTTACAGTTTCAGAGGTTTGGTCCATTATCACCATGGTGAGGAGCAAGGCAATGCGCAGGCAGATGTGGCACTGGAAACAAGAAAAGCTCTGTCTCTCTAGGCATTCCTTGATCATATAAGAGGGTAGCACAAATAATAGAAACCCAGAGATAGGTATTGGGGTTCAGCCTGAAAATCAGAAAAGCAAAGCAGCCAGTCGCTAGAGAGTTCTTTTACCTCTACCAATGCTCAGACCGAAGGGGCAATCCTGTCTTCAGATTGCATCTGTCTCCACCAAACCTCAGACTCCAGACTGAGTTCCCATCTCTTCCCCTTTATATTCCTGTCTCTGCCCAGCCATATTGCTCCTGACTCCATCTCTCCAGTGCTAAAATTAAAGGTGTGTGACTCCCAAACACTGGGATTAAAAGTGTGAGCCACCATCACCTAGATCTGTTTCTGGATCAATCTTGTGTAGTCCAGGGTAGCCTTGAACTCACAGATATTTGTCTGCCTCTGTCTCCCAAGTCCTGGGATTAAAGATGTGTGCCACCACTCCCTGGCCCCTAGTGGTTTAACTTCGCACTCTGATCTTCAGGCATGCTTTATTTATTAAAATACAAATACATACGATCCCTCAAAATTCACCCCCACAGTGACACATCCACTCCAACAAGACCACACCCACTCCAACAAGACCACACCTCCTAATAGTGCCACTCTCTTTTGAGGTCATTTTCTTTCAAACCACTGCACAGAGTGAGGGCTAAAAGCCTCTCTTGGGGGTTCTGAAAGTTTTAGGATTAGATACTAATGATGGATCACTTTGTGTCTTTACCAGAAACAACTGAAATAGATACTTAAAAGGGGTAAATTATATCATATAAGAATTGCAGCTCAAAGAAGAAAATCAAATGCTACTCATTGGTTATTCTTTATAATCATAGCTGAATTACTGATTTAGCAATTAATTGGGGGTATAGTCTTGAGATACTTTAATGTATTTTTTTGTGTGCTTTCTGCCCCTGCTTAACTCCTTGCCCCATGCCTGCACTCCAACCAAAAAATATTGTATTGGCTTTTTTATAGATAAAAACAACACATATGTAATTTATTTCGGTTAAGAAAATATTAAAAAAATGAATTAAAAAACTTGAAAAGCCCACCCACCCAAAGAGAACCATTATTAACATTCAACATATATTTTTCCAGATTGGTTTTCCATGTGTATATAAGAAGAAGGTATTTTTAAACTATATTATTGTGATTTTTTTCTCTTGCACACTCTGTGTGTAAGCTACCACCTCTCATTCTGTATAAAGAATTCTTTTTCATAGATAATTAGGATTACTAGGTCAGGAACAAAAAGAGTGGAAAACAGCCTATGTTCAGCTTTTTACTTCAAAACTAAGAATTTTGAGCCAACATTAAGAACTTTGAAGCCAGGCATGGTAGTGCAAACCTGTAATCCATATTACTTGAGAGGTGGAGGCAAGCAGGTCGGGAGTTCAACTCAGCCTTCAAGTTCATCAGTGACAGAGTAAGTTTCTCAAAAACCCAAGAGAAAAAGAGATGAGCTCTTGAGCATATACACCTCCCCAGCCTCATGGTCGTCACTTGTGACGTCTGTCATTTAAAGCTTTCATTTGTAATTCAGAGAACAAAGACTGTGTTTTATACTTCTTCATATGCCTATCTATCTATTTGTTTGTTTTGAAACAGGGCCTCCGGAGACCTAGGCTAGTCCTGACCTCCAGTGGCCAGAATGCCCTTGAACTCCTGATCCTCCAGCCTCCACTACCCCAGAGCTACAATTACAGGCCTGTCCCACTATGCTCAGTTCTGTTTTTTCCTTGTCTACTTCTTTGAACCACCCTCACTGCTCAAAACAGACACTCTTTATCACTCGCATCTAAACATTTCTGGTCTGTCCCTGTGCATGAACAATTAAAGCCAAAAGCCAAACCCAAAAACCCACAGAACTGTGCAGCAAGCAGAGGACAGTGGGGACGAAGAGCCCAGTGACAGGAGCACTAAGCAGCTGCCTGAGTTGTCACTGGTTTTAGGCAAATCCCTTTCTTCTTCCTGGTTTGTGAACTCCATCCCTGAATAATGCCTTTCATGTCCTGAGTGAGACTCAACAAAGAAAATGTACATGACACCACTTTAGAAAGAATGCAAAATGATCAAATGCATTTTTTTTTGTTTTTTGTTTTCTCTCTCTCTGTTTGTTTGTTTATTTCTCTGTGTATCTCTGGCTGTCCTTCTGGCTGACTCTGCCTCCCAAGTGCTGGGATTAAAAGTGTGTATCAGGGGGGCTGGAGAGATTAAGAGGTTCAGAGGTTAAGAGCATTGCCTGCTCTTCCAAAGGTCCTGAGTTCAATTCCCAGCAACCACATGGTGGCTCACAACCATCTATAATGGGGTCTGGTGCCCTCTTCTGGCCTGTAGGCATATACACAGACAGAATATTGTGTACATAATAAATAAATAAATATTAAAAAAAAAAGACCGACCTGGGCTACATATTAAAAAAAAATAAAAAATAAATAAAAGTGTGTATCATCTGACCAAATGCAACTTCTTAGTACCAATCTTATTTACTCAACGGGAATCTGTCCTGCATGTGCACATGTGTGAGCCACAGGTCTTTCACTGTGTGGGTCCCAGTGATCAAACTCAGGTTACCAGTCTTTAGCAACAGCCCCTTCACCTACTGAGTTACCTTGCCAGCCCTACCACCTGATTTTACCAACGACCCCTGGCTAGAATACCAAAGAGCCAGAAGGGAGTCTTTCTTTGCTGTCTCCCCTTCTCATCTCATATACTTCTTCTTGCAAAGGCATGACTTTAGAATAACTCTGCCAACCTCTACCTGCTCCAAACAACCACTGTGGGCTCTGACTGTAGCCACCAGCCTGTAGTTGAGGATTACTGGATTAATACTGGTGTTTTAAGAACAACTGAATGGTTTTTGTTTAGCTGACATGTGGTCATTGACAGGCATTGGTGGGAAAAGGTGATTTAGACATAAGAAAACAATCAGGGAATATTTTATTCTACCGGTTATTAAATATCAGCACTTTTTTTCTACTTCCCTGATTAACTGGCCTTACAGGTCCTGACTAGAAACAAACAGAAGTTGACATTTTCTTCACATATCAATAGTCTTAATTTATGGGATAAGCAATCAGAAAGTCAGAATATTTCCGGGCAAAGGAAATCAAAGCTTTTATTCCTGGACAGGTGATATCTGGTATCTGTTCTGCAGCCTGTGTTGTCTCTCAGGGGGCATGGTCCTGAATAATTTTTTTGCCGTGTTTCTGATTAAATTCAAAGTCACACATTTACTGTCTGAGAAATAGCTTCTTGAAAAATAAAATACTTTTATTTGTTGGGTTTCATTTAACCCCAGCTCTCAGGAGGCAAAGGCAGGTGGATCTCTGTGAGTTTGAGGCCAGCCCAGTCTCTAGAGCAAATTCTTTTTTTTTTTTTTCGGTTTTTCGAGACAGGGTTTCTCTGTGGTTTTGGAGCCTGTCCTGGAACTAGCTCTGTAGACCAGGCTGGTCTCGAACTCACAGAGATCCGCCTGCCTCTGCCTCCTGAGTGCTGGGATTAAAGGCGTGTACCACCATCGCCCGGCTTCTAGAGCAAATTCTAAGCCAGCCCGGGATGTTTAGTGAGATTCTGCCCCATGGCTGGTTAAAAAATACTTTTTCTTACTAAGTCAATTATTCACTTAGAAATATTAAGTATTTTCATAGACTAGGACATATGTTAGGAAACAAAATGAATCTAGCCAGATTGGTCCAAGAGATGCTGGCAGGCTAAGGAAAGCGAAGCCTTCTCTGCTCTGTGCAGTAGTGGAGGTTCGTGGACCTACCAGGAACTGGTAGAACGTTTGCTCGGTAGGCCTACGGAGAGAATTAGGTCATAGCATGCTCTTGGAAGGGCTACTGGGACCCTGGCCGCTTCCTTTTGTTTCCCCACCAGGAGAAACTAGGAACAGTTGTCTTCCACCGCATGCTTGTGCCGTGATGTCGTATTCTACTTCAGCAAGGCTCACAGCAATGGACCAACCAGCCATGGATTTAAACAAAATAAACCTTTCGTCCTCTGATTTGATTAGTCTCGGGTATTTGTTCCAGTAGCAGAAGCTGACTAACACATCTGGCCTACATCATTCCCCATCATTATTTTAGTATTTAGTTATTTACTTATCTATGTACTTAGCAGTGCCGGGATCAGAAACTTTACCCTTGCACACACAGGGCAAGCGCTCTGATGTGGATCTGTATCCCTGTTCTTTAATTATCCCTATTTTAAAATAAAATTTCTTTTATTCCATTATAGATGTAAGACATGCTTCTTTAGAAAGTACAGGAGGAGAGAAGGTTCAGTAGTTAAGAGCACTTGCTGCTCTTGCAGAGAACTGGAGTTCAGCAGAGAACTGGAGTTCAGTTCCCTGCAACCACAGAGGATAATTCACAACTACCTATAACTCTAAGGGATCAACACCCGCCTTTCCCCGGGGGGCTGGGGATTGTCTCTTCATGTAGGTGTGCACACACATGCAGACGCACACGTACAGATAAGTAAAAAATAAAATGTAGAATTTAAAAAAAAGGTTCAAGGATATTTTAAAGTCTTTTTAAGACAGAGTGTTCAGGTTTGGTTTGGTCTGTTTGATTTTGTTTGTTTGCTTGTTTGTTTTTGTTTATTTTTAGACAGGGTCTCAGCCTGTAGCACTGTCTGACCTGGAATTCAGTAATTAGACCAGACTGCCCTCAAAGTCATTCAGATCTGCCTGCCTGTGCTTTAAAGTCCTTTGAGAGTCTAAGAAAAATTTAAAGTTGCCTTTTGTCTTTGTGTAACTGTTATTTTTTTATATGTAAAATAAATAAATAAATAAAATTTGCCATCCCAAAATCTCAGCTCTCAGCCTGCCGTAAAATTATCCTGGCAACTCTAGGGCACATTAGTATTACACACCGGACACTTCCCTCCTCCAGCCTGCAGTCTATCAACAGCGATGAGCCCGCTTGTGAATGTGCTCTGGGACTGTCGGGTACTTAGAAAAGAAAACAAAGCAGCGCTCCATTTTCAAAGAACAGCTGGCTGCGATTCCTGTACCATTCCTGCTTTACAGCCCCTTCTCATTCTTAGCTGTAATTAACTTACTGGAAAGATTTTATGAGAGTTAATTGACAATGCAAACACTGTTCTCTGATTTAAAAAAAAAAAAAAGCCTGACTTGTAATTCCTCCTTTCGCTGTATTTTTTTTTTAATTATAACTTTTTCAAAGGCGTTATCGGGCATTGATGAAACTACATTATGTGGTGACTGTAAAACTCAGCAATATAAACATTCTCGAGGATCGTCTTACAGCCTACAAATGAAGTCTGAAGAGTATTTGACAAAATCAAAACGCCGATTCGGCAAGATGGCATCCCTAAAAACTTGTTTAAAAGGAGCTGGAGCAGCGATGAGAAAAGGGCTGCAGAGCATTTTCTGCCCGCTGTCTCGAGTCGCCCTTTCCGTTAGGCTTTTCATAACCTTATTGTGACGGGGAAAGGGATCCTGGTTAATGATTTCTGTGCCTGTTGTTTCTCCCATGTCCTCCAGAAAGCCCTTTCAAGATTGTTCATTGGAATCCGGCTTTATGAACACAGCCTGAGCAAAAGGCGGGGCATCTGCTAGTCAATCTGAGTCAGTGTCCATTGTCCCCGCCTGGTAACCCTCTGTGAAGGATGGTTTGTGCAGAGAAAGGAGTACTGCATACCCGTACTGATAATCTCTACTCTCGGGAGGATGAGGTCAGAGGCCAGCAAGATCGTGTACACGTGTGTGTGTATGTGTGTGTGTGTGGGGGGGGGGGGGGGTTCTGGGTCCTAATTCTGATTTTGACCCTGTCCCTGTGCAGCTTCGTGTCTCTTGGAAGTCCACTTAAACTAAAAGAGCCATCAACTGTATAATGAAACAATAACTTCCCTAATTGCCTCTCAGCTGCTGTGGGAAACGAACAGGACAATACAAGCCGCAAGTACTTTACAAACTCTAAAATCCTATCTTTTATTGTGGTAAAATAAAATGGGAAAATCGGCTTTCACCATTTAGAGCAGTGGTAGTGAATACGACCAGCATGCAGGGCAACCATCTCTGGGACGCCATCTTCCCTTGACTGACCCCTGTTGCACCTCCATCCCACCATCTATAGCCCTGGTTTGACCACTCTAGGTATTTCTAATATGGCCAATCATACCATATCTGCCTTTTTGTCAATTTCACATAGCATAACAGCTTCACTTGTTATAACTTGTTGAAGGATGTGTTAAAATTTCGAAGCTTTTATCATTAGGTTTTGAGGATACCAGGTGTTAGCATCAAGGCACACCTTAGCCCTGCCCCCTTGAAAACCTAGCCTGCACCCTACACCCTGCCTTCTTGCATGACAGTCAAGTACCCTGTCACTTTAAGAGACAAGTTCTGCCCACTCCTGCTCTCTTCCTTTCTGCCATTTCTCTAAGAAAGCAACTTTCTGTCCCTCTTTGTTTCTCTTGTTCTTTCTCTTACCCTCTTCCTCTCTGCATCTCTTTGTCTCTTTCTTTCTCTCTCTCCTGTTGTCTCTTCCCTTCCCCATTTCCTTTCTCTCAATAAACTCCATACTCAAGCTCTGTCTGTATGGTGTATTTGTCTCTTGCACTGTAGTGATTAACACTAGGTTCTTGCTATGTTGTCCAAGGCTTCAAATACCAGGAATTAAGCACTTCTCTTGCTTCATCCTCTAGAATATCCAGAACAGCAGGTAGAAGCAAAGATGCTCAGCTCCAGCACCATGTCTGTCTCCATGCAATGAAATGCTTTCCTTTATAAGAGTTGCCGTGCTCATGGTGTCTCTTCACAGCAATAGAAACCCTAGCTAAAACAGATGTGGGGCTGGGCAGTGATGGTTCATGCCTTTAATTCCAGTACTTGGAAGGAATCAGGCAGATCTCAGTGAGTTCGAGGCCAGCTTGGTCTACAGAGTGAGTTCCAAGACAGCCAGAACTGTTAACAGAAAAACCCTGTCTTGAGAAAAAAAGAAAAAAGACAGAAGTTAGTACCAGGAACCAGGGTATTGTTATAATAGGCCTGACCAAGTTTTGTTTGTTTGGAATGATATGGACCGTGGAGTGTTTGGGTTAGGAAAGCAGAAAACAATGGATTATTTTAAGTTCTGCTTAATGGGCCACCATAGTAGGAGCATGGAAAACAGAGGTGCTGAGAGTGATTTGAACTGTGGGTGCCTGGATCAAGAAGTTTCAGAGGAGAAGAATGTTAGTATGTGGCCTAAGGACCAGCCTTGGGATATTTTGGTGAAGAATGTGGCTTTTTGCCCTTGTCTGAAAAGTCTGCCTGAGGCTAAAGTGAAGAGTTTTTGATTAATTTCCTTGGCAGAGGAAATCTCAAAACAGCCTAGCATAGACTCTGTTGTGTAGCTATTAGTGCTAACTCTGATGAAGATTTACAATAAAAATGAGCAAGCTGAATAAATAAAAATACAAAATTTACAGACTGAGAAAAGGGGCACCAGGAAGTGAACTAGAGCTAAATCCTGTGTTTAAGGAGATAAATGGACTAACAAACAGAACAAAGGGAGCAGTAACCTCAGGGTAAGATCCCACCCAACTAAAGTTCCAATTTGTGAAAGCGAATTAAAGAAAAATCTATAATCAGGTGTGTGCCTTTAATCCCAGCACTCAGAAGGGAGAGGCAGGCAGATCTCTGAGTTTAAGGCCAGCCTCGACTACAGAGCAAGTTCCCAGACAACCAAGCTTAGCCAGTGAAGAAAACCATTGAAAACAGGGAGCTGGCGAAGATGTAACTGAGGAAGGAGGCCATCCGTGTTCCAGCCCCAACAAGCAGCAGAACTCAGTCACGTGGTTCTGGCTTTAGAGTCAAGGAATGACTAAGGAAAGCCGCTGAGGTCAGGCGTGTATCAGGGGTGTCCCTGAAGGAGGTCTAAAAAGGCCATTGTGTGAAGCTGTGAGTGAAGCCTGGGTTGCCTTGAAGACCCCAAGATGCTGGAGATGCCAGAGTCATGGGATACCTACTGAAGAAAGCTGCTAACAGGGAGTGGAGCCAGACCAAGAGAAAGACATGTGTTGCAGTCAACAAAGCTGAATGGAACTGGAGATCTGTAAAGCGTTTTGACATTAGATATAGAGATACAGAGTTTGGAGTTTACCCAATTGGTTTTCAGTCTTGCATTGGTCCAGTATTTCCTTACTATGTTTCAATCCCTATGTTTTAGAATAGTAATGTAATGTGTTGGAAGTATGTGATCTGCTTTTTTTATTTTGATTTTAAGGGGATTACAGTTAAGAGATTGCACTAATCTCAGAAGAGACTTTGAACTTTAGACTTTTAAATAAGTTTGAGAGTTGAGCTGAATGCATTTTTGCATTATGATATGACTACGTGCCTTAGGGGGCCAGGGGATGGAACGTGGTGGTTTGAAAGAAAATGGCCCCAAAGAGAGTGGCACTAGTCAGAGGTGTGGCCTCATTGGAGTAGATGTGGTCTTCTTGGAAGTGTGTTATTGTGGAGAAGGGCTTTGTGGACCCTTTGCTCAAGCTATCTCCAGTGAGACAGATCACTTCCTGTTGCCTTCAAGCCAAGTTGTATGATGATACTCAGCTACTTCTCCATTACCATGTTTGCCTGCATGTCACCATGTCATACCATGACCATAATGAACTAAACCTCTGAAAATGTAAGTCACCCCAATTAAATGTTTTCCTTTATAGGAGTTACCATGGTCATAGTGTCTCTTCACTGTGGCACAGTTAATAAAAACCCAGTTACAGATACTGGGATTCAGAAAAGGTCAGAAAACTGAAGGTCAGAAAAGCAAGGCAGCTGAGCCACTAGAGAGTTCTTCCCTCTACCAAGGCTCAGACAAACAAAGGGGTGATCCTGTCCTCACTGTGACTGTAGACTGCAACGCTCTCCCCCAAACACCAGACTGCCGTGAACTCGCCTCCTCCTGCTTTATAGATGTCTCTCTACACAGCCATATCACTCCTGCCTCCACCTCCCTAGTGCTGGGACTAAACGCGCGTGATTCCCGAGAGCTGGGAGCACCTTTGTGTGAGCTCTGTTTTCCTTTTTAAGTAATCTCATATAGCCTAGGGTGGCTTTGAGTCCTGGGATTAAAGGTGTTATACCACCACTCCCTGGCCTCTAGTGGCTTAGCTCTGCATGCTGATCTTCAGGCAATATTTATTTATTAAAACACAAGTAAAATATCACTATGCTTCACAGCGATAGAGATCCTGACTAAGACAGCAGGTCAGTGACTATAAGACTAAAAACTTTCCCTAGAAGTCCACATTTATGTGTCCACTCATCTGTCAATGGACATTGAATTGCTTTTCCCTCTAAGTGACAGTGACTAACTGCCGTGACAACTGATGGGGCAATGCTGCTCAGGTGGCTGCCTGCGACTCTCTGGGTACTTTCCTGGCGGTGAGAACTGCCAGGCCGCTTCCACAACAGTGCTAGGTCGCCAGCTTCTCCCCATGCTTGCAGACCCTTCTTAGTTACTATCGTTAGATGCGTATTTAGTCGTCTGTGTATCTCACTGTGGTTTGACTTGCGTTTCTGTGGTGATTGGTGACATCAAGCATCTTTTCACCTGCTTGCTGGACGCTTGTCTTCAGAGAAACATTTATTTAGTCTTTGGCTCTTTTTAAAATTGGGTTGCTTTTCCTGTTGTTGTGTTATAGGTGTTCTTTATACATTCCGGATAGTCATCCTTTATCATATATATGATTTGCAAGGATTTTTCTCTCATTTCATGAGTTACCAATCTTTTCCATTTTTATTCGTGGATCAGATTCTACTAAAAAGATATGTTCAACCTTTACCTTGAATATTTAGGAATTGGAAATTCTTTAACAAACTGGCCTCATCTATATAAAAATGATACCACAGTTTAAAAACTGGCTTTGTAAGAGCCTAGGCAGTTTGGATGCTCAACTTACTAGACCTGGATGGAGGTGGGGGTTCCTTGGACTTCCCACAGAGCAGGGAACCCTGATTGCTCTTCGGGCTAAGGAGGGAGGGGGACTTGATTGGGGGAGGGGA
>NC_022018.1:11244938-11251336 GCF_000317375.1 Microtus ochrogaster | reverse complement strand
CCGTTCACTCCTCCCACCTACGTTCTAATCTATCAGGGCAAGCAGCTTCTTTATTTAATCAACCAATGACCTTCCTCCATCAAACACTCATACACACATGTGTGCACAGACACATACATAGATGCACACACATACATGCAATACATACACACACATACATACATACACACGTGCATATACACACACACAACCTTTGGAAATCACAAGAATTTTTCACTTACAATTTCGTTCTTCAAGTTTAATATTATTTAATATTAAATTCAAAATAATGTTAAATATATTTCAAACTTCCTCCATTCACAACTTGTCTCAGTAAGTTATAGTCATGCAATGTGTAATGAATGATTACTTGGTTAATGACAGACCACATACAGAAAAATGGTCCCACAAGAGATCATATCATCTAGTGATGTCATAGCCATTTAAATTTGTGTTAAATACATTCAAGGATTTTGATACAATGTTGAAAGTGCCTAGCAACACATTTCTCAGAAGTTATCTTTGTCCTTAAGCAATGTATGACTAGGCTTAGTTTATTAGCAAACTGGAAAGTCTATTTCTTGGCTTACACAATAATTAGATAGATTAACAGATTTGACAACAGAAAACTAAAGCTGTAGATGCCTGTGGCGAAAATATAATAATGTCTTTTGGAAATAACATTGCTTGAGCATGCTTTACCATTCACAAAGGAAATCCAACGGGTCTCGTCATAGCAGAGACTAAAGACGCTCTGCAGAAGTCAGCTGCTAGACTTCATGGTGGAAAGGTGTGCGGAATGCTAGGAGTCTTTCACTCATTCTTCTGTTTTATGACTTGATAGGTTTGACTCTGTATCAGACACTGGGATCAGGATTCAGAGAGCCCAGTCTGGCTTCAAGAAGTGTTCGCTCTTACAGCTGATGGGGTGGGGGAAGCATCAAGGAAAGAGGCAATCACAATACAATAAGGCAAAGAGCTAGCTCTGAGGAATGTTCCCTTCATGGGCAATTCACAGCTAATTGCTGTGAAGCATACCTCCCAACTACCAAGCCAGTGGCGGACGTGCTTCAGCTTGTGAAAACCATCACTAATATAAAACTTTACGAAATGTGGATTGCTGTCATTACATTCTCAGTGCCCCCTCAGTACTAAGAGATAAAGTGCAGATGCCTGACATTGTGTGCCTGTGTGTGTGTGTTAGAGAAAGAGATATAGACAGAGACACAGAGAGACAGAGAAGAGAGAGACAGTTTTTAAATTTGCTTTCATTATAAAAGTAATATATTATCCCACACAGGATGATCACTACCGTCCACAATAGCCTGTTTCACCTCAGACACCACCTAGGTACAGTCTAAGCTGAAAGAAAAGAGAAAAAACTCAAGGATCTTAATAAGCACTTGAGATCCTCGAGCTGTGTGAGTGACAGCAGAGGCACCAAAGCAGGCCTAGGCAAACGGAGCAGGAAAAGACTAGAGAGGAACGATATTCGTTTCCACATCCATATCTACATATATGAACTAAGGGGTAACCACTCCCAAAGACCTGGCCCTTATAAGATCCTGTTTATCGTCCTAACTCATGCCTACTACCTAAGGAATGGGTTAAAGAACGCGATCCTCACCTTCTCGAAGATTTATTCTGTGTTACTCAAGTGAAAGTTTGCCTGAGAAAATATAAATCTCTAGTTTCTGAAACATTGGTCACTATGAATATACTGGTCCCATGCTGGCTGCGCAGACATGAAGGAGCATGCGGCTTCCTTATTCAGTACCTTATATTTATTTTCCGTACTAAAATCCAAAGGGTCTTAAGAGATAAAATATGTTAAGATACAGCCTGTCCAACTGTCAAGTCACACTGTCACAGGAATATTAAGAATAGTATAATACACAGGAAGATGTGTGGAGAACCCTGGGTTCTTCTATTATGGCTCCTGTTCACTTGCCAATTAAATGCATAATTTTCCCTGGGTTCTTCTGTTATGGCTCCTGTTCACTTGCCAATTAAATGCATAATTTTAAGTAAATCACTTCACCTCTCTACACCTCTGTCTTTTGTCTGTAATTACCCTATTGAAAACCCAGCTATTAGGAAGATCAAAAGAAAGTGTAAAGATGGAACCGCTTCAAAAATGTAGCACATTTGTACTGTAAGGTATTATTAATACTTACATTTATTATCTGTCTGCAATATACTCTTACACTCAGGCAAGAGGAGTCCTTGCTCCAAGCCTTGTTTTTAAGGTCACATGCACGTAAATTTATTAAGTATATATCAACATGTCCCTAGAAGATGTGGCAACAAGACTTACAATAGTATTGACATTTCTTGGAGTGATTAAAAAAAACTATATATAACACATACTGGATTGTCTTTATTAAATACATACCAAATATGTATTAAATACATATCAAAATCAGTCTCAACTGACATGGGCATTTAAAATGGAGTTGTTAGAATTAATTTGAACAAGATAATGAGCAGAACAAGGAATATGAAAAGAACTGGCAGAGATTCCTGAAATAAATAAAGGAATTGTGATCGATGGTAGAAGATGCTTTGTTTGTTTGTTTGTTTTGCTTTGCTTTGCTTTGGTTTTGGTTTTTCTGAAGCAGGCTTTTCTGTAGCCTTGGCTGTCCTGGAATTCACTCTGGAGACCAGGTTGGTCCCAAACTCAGAGATCTGCCTGGCTATCTCCCAGTTTTTGTGTGGGATTAAAGGCCAGTGAAGAAATTTTTTTGTTGTTGTTGTTTTTTGAAACAGAGTTTCTCAGTCTTGGCTGTTCTGGAACTAGCTCTTGTAGACCAGGCTAGCCTTCAACTCACAGAGATCTGCCTGTCTCAGCCTTCCAAGTGCTGGGATTAAAGGTATGTGCCACTACTGCCCAGCACTGGTGTTTTTTTAACAGCTATTTTAATTTTTTCATTTCTATTATTTTTAATTATAGGTAGATGTGTATGTGCACATTGTAATGGTCTGTCTGTCCTGTACCTTTAAGAGACAAGCCCCATCCACTCCCTCCCCCATCTGCTGAGGCAAGCAGATCTTCCTTCTGGTTCCAGCCTGAGTTCTTTCCTTTCTGTATCCTGAAGAGGCAGCTTCTGACTTTCTCCTTTCTCCCCACTTCTCCCCTTCCCCCACCACCATTTCTCTTTCTCTCTGCTCTCTCCCTTCTCCCCTTTCATCTTCCCTCCCATAACCCACTAAATAAATATTCACCCTCATTCTGCATGGTGTGCCTATCCATGTCTCTGTCTCTCACCTACCGTGGCTCCTCGTGGGACCAGCTGACCCACCTGACGGCAGGCAGCATGTACTCAGCACTTCTGAGGCTAAAGCAAAGTCCGAGCCAACCTGGACTCATAGAGACGCCCTCTCTCAAAAGTACAATGACACAACAACAAACTTATAAAAATGCAGAAATATTTGACTAGTTTATTTTTTAAATAATTTTGAATATTTCTGAAAATTTTAAGCAATGTTTTTCTTCTAGGAAAGGACAAATGAGGAATATGCAATGAAAATGAGAATCTAGTGAAAAAATTGGGATAAGGAGACAAATACAGAGTATGGTTAAAAAGAAGTTCATATGCAAATTGCATCTATTTTTAAATATGCCTATTTTCTATATAGTCTAGACAGCAGTCTGGCCTCTTTCAAATGAAATTTGAATTAACTGAACCACATATTGTTCTTTTTGTTTTTCATTACAATATACTATGATAAAAATAATTGAAAGAAAAATTTAATACTTCATGGATAGATATTGCTTTAGGGGCTGGAAAAATATCAATGAGAGTAATAGAATCCATATTATAAATATCCATAATATTTTCTTTTTCTTTTTTTTTTGTTTTTGTTTTTTGAGACAGGGTTTCTCTGTGGTTTTGGAGCCTGTCCTGGAACTAGCTCTTGTAGACCAGACTGGTCTTGAACTCACAGAGATCCGCCTGCCTCTGCCTCCCAAGTGCTGGGATTAAAGCCATGCACCACCACCACCCAGCTTAATATTTTCTGATAATTATAATTTCGCCTTCTTTAAAATATGTAAACATTATATGTGAAATTTATGGCTCATTTTCAAGTGTAAGTATTGATTTAGAAATTGGATTGACATTGCCAGATACTACTGCCTCAGCAGAATAAAAATTCCTCCAATTTCACTGAAATTAATTTAAAATTAACATCTAATATTAAAGAATTATTTTTTGACATGAAAATAGCATTAAGGTAGAGATCCTTTTTATTATATATGCATATTAATATAATCATGAACAGAATTCTATCTAGAATTTACTTTCAAATGATTAAATAGAATTGGGGAATATAAATTAAAAAAAGGTTGATGAACAGTTTATTGTTACTGAGGTTAAATGAAGGGCACACGGAAGACCTTTCAAAATATTTAAAAGTGAGTGTGTATGTGTGGTATATATAATGGTATGTTATTTGTGTTTTAAAAATAAAGCTTGCCTAAAGATCAGAGGGCAAAGCAGCCACACCAGTCAGCCCATGCAGGCCAAGGAGTGCTGGCACACACCTTTAATCCCAGGACTCAGGAGACAGAGGTAGATGGATCTCTGTAAATTCAAGCCAACCTGGGCTACACAAGATTGACTCTGTCTAAAAGAGAAACAGAGCTCACACAAAGGTGATCCCAGTATTTGGGATCATGCACCTTTAATCCCAGCACTAGGGAGTGATATGGCTGGGTTGAGAGAGGAATATAAGTGGAAAGAGACGGTGAAGTGTGGAGTTTGAGGGTTTTTTTTTTTTTTCGAGACAGGGTTTCTCTGTGGTTTTTGGAGCCTGTCCTGGAACTAGCTCTGTAGACCAGGCTGGTCTCGAACTCACAGAGATCCGCCTGCCTCTGCCTCCCGAGTGCTGGGGAGTTTGAGGATTCATGGAGACAGTATCTTGCCCTTTGGTCTGAAGATTTGATAGAGGTAAAAGGTCTCTCCAGTGGTTGGCTGCTTTTCTGATCTTTAGGTTGAACGCCAGTATCTTCTGGTTTTTATTATTTGTGCTACACTTGCCCCTGTGTGTGCTCACGGACCTTTCGGTCAACTCACAGATCTCTCTAAGCTCTCTCACAGACTCTGATTGGCTCGACTGGCTGGACAGCAAACCCCTGGGCCAGCCCTGACAGTCTTTAGTAGCCTTTCGGCTTCAGCACTGGGTTTACAGAAGCTTGCTGCCCTGCCCACTTATTGTTTTGTTTTTTGTTTGTTTGTTTGTTTTTGTTTTTGTTTTGACACTGGATCTTTCTTTGCAGCCTTGGGCAATCAGGATGGCCTTAAACTCACAGAGGTCTGCCTGCCTCTGTTTTTGAAAGACCTGTGCTGAAAGGACACCTGGCTCCCAAGCCAAGTGTTTGGGTATCTGAACTTGGGTTCTCATGCTGGCACAGTAAGCATTCACCTGATGACCCATCTCCCCAGCCCAGGAAGTTATTTATACTCTATTATCTATATTTGTAAAAGTTTAAAAAATTCCATAATAAGAACATAACCAAAAAGCTAAGAAGTGGGAAATAGCCAGAGGTAGAGAAGAGGGGACTCACCAATCATGCCAGTAATGAATGGAGGGGCCCAGCAATCTGTTAGTTGGAGAAGCAAGGCTGGGTTCCAGGGTCCCCAGTACACCTCAGAGTGCCGGGAGGGCCTGCCGAGTCTCATGGCAGCAATATTATAATTTAAAAATGGTGGGATAGAGAATCACACCGTACAACAAGGCTCACATAGGATGTTTATTGGAAGAGGACAAAGAAGGGACAGAGAAGAGAGCAGAGGTGGGGCAGAGACCCACTATTATTATCTCCTTTTTTTGAACCTACATAGTTTCCACCCACCCCTCTGCCTGATACAAGTAATAATCAAAAACCCCTAAATAGTGTTCCTAACCTTGAGGAGAAACTTTTGAGAGAGGGGACATCGTCCTCCAGAATTGCTTCCCGCTGTCATGGAAGCGATAGTCTCTTTATGGGATTCTGCAAATGTAAAGTGATGGTTAAGTTTCAAGATTACTGTCTAGTATAGTTGCAAATGACTTCCAAGCAGTCGATAGGATTTTTTTTTTACATTTTTATTGGGAGTTCTGACCAGAACGTCATGAGAAGGTGCACTATGTCAGCAGCTGATAATCAAAAAACCAGTCTTGTAATAGCACTATCAGCATCATGATGTCGTCTCCATCAGCTGGAGTTGTTGCTGTGGGACCCCATCTTCTTCCTGGAAACTTCAAAGATTACTGCAGGAAAAGAATCTGTAGGAAACGCTATTGTTCATCATGGAAAACTTAAAACATTATTTATATAAACATACAGTCAATAAAGAATATGATATAGACAAAATCGACATGGAGAAAGTAAAATTTTTCCTAAAGTCTTCCTTCTGTCCCATACCAGATGGCTC
>NC_022018.1:11235771-11244353 GCF_000317375.1 Microtus ochrogaster | reverse complement strand
TTTCCATCCCTTTCTGTTTGTTTAGCATATCCTTTATAGTTCTATTTGACCTTTCTATAACTGCCTGACCTGTAGGATTATTTGGTATACCTATAATATGCTTTATATTATAATAAGCAAAAAAAGTTCATTTTCTTTCATATATATTCTGGACCATTGTCTGTCTTTGTTTGTGCAGGAATACCCATGATAACCATAGCTTCTAATAAGTGTGTGATTACTGAGGCAGCCTTTTCCGAGGTCAAGGCAGTTGTCCATTGAAAACCCAAATACGTGTTTATGGTGTGGTGCGCATATTTTAATTTTCCAAATTCTGTAAAGTGGAACACATCCATTCACCAGATCTCTTTCCTTTGAGTACCCTTTGGGTTACTCCCTGCAGGCAATGGTGTTTGATTATAGAAAGAGCAAGTAGGACATCTCTTTATAATCTCCTTAGCTTGTTGCCATGTAATAGGAAACTCTTTCTTTAAACCTTTACTATTGACATGATGTTTTTTATGAAATTTTGAGGCCTGAAACATACTTCCAATCAATAACTGATCAATTTTTGCATTACGTTGTGCTAGAGGACCTGACAGACCCGCATGGGATAGGATGTGAGTTGTGTAGTAGGATAACTTTCGGGAGTCAGGTCTCTCCTCCCACCGTGTGTTCCCAGAGTCACACTCAGAGGCCTTTACTGACCGAGCCATCTCGCTGGCCTTAAATTATTTTCAGTGTTCTTTATAATTAAGAAAGTTATTGGGAGGCCTTGGTGAGCGATAGGAATCAGAGACAGGTGTACTTGTGGAGCATGTGGGGACAGCATCTGGTCCCTCAGCTGTGGTCCTAAAGGCAAGGACATGACCTGGCCTGAGCAAGTAGGGGGAGGAGCCTCAGAGCAGCCAAGGGTCATGCAGGGAAGGAACAGAAGATGTGCTACCTCACCAGCTTGCTTCTGCCTGGCTCAGATTTGAAATAAACCTAAGGAACAGAAACCTGGGGGAGGTTACAAAGGTGGGCTCTCCCCTCGGAAACATCTTTCAAGATTTCACCAGCGGGGGTGTGGGGGGTGGCACACGCCTTTAATCCCAGCACTTGGGAGGTAGAGGCAGGCGGATCTCTGTGAGTTCGAGACCAGCCTGGTCTACAAGAGCTAGTTTCAGGACAGGCTCCAAAACCACAGAGAAACCCTGTCTCGAAAAACAAAAAAAAAAAAAAAAAAAGATCTCACCAGCAGGCAAAGCAGACCTTTCTGCTTGGGAGACTAAAGTGGGAGCTCGCCTTGAGCACTTCCAATAATATTTAACCTCTTTGTGCATGCTGTTACAATATTTTGATTTTCAGGCTGGAGAGATGGCTCAGTGAGTAAGAGCACCAGTTGCCCTTATAAAAGGACCAAGATTCGGTTCTCATCACCCACACGGTGACTGACAGACACCCATGCCTCCAGCTAGAGGACATCTAAAGCCTCTTCTGACTATCGAGGGCACGATGCATGGACATGTTTGCAAGCAAAACATTCATATTCCTCAGATAAAAACATATCTAAAAGTATTTTTAATATTTTGCATGCTATGTGTTTAGAAATGCAAACTATTTTAAAATTAGGTCCCAGAGATTAGAGTCATTGGGTGTTACTATGTTTACCTAATAATTGAGCCCTTTCCTGGAATGTATAAATCTCTGCCTCAGACTGGAAAAATAAATTAAACAGAAAGCATATTCCCCAAATAAAGGTCAGATGGGCTCTTTGTACCAGGAGTGAGGTTCCACGGCAAGTGTGCTGGGCACCTGGTATTTACTGCAGGCGGCTTCCTGTGAAGGCCCTGGAAAGGTTAATAAGAAGCACGTACAGGCCTGAACTGTTTTAACGGATATGTTTATGTTAGCTGTGTCCTCATTCTCTGAAGAATAAACAACACAAAAAGTGTAAGCATCTCATCTACAAGGCTGTCTGAACAAGAGCTGACCGAGGACAAGACCTATAGACACCCTAAGATAACAGGGGAAATCTCATGGGGCCTCAACTGGAACACTGAGTTTGGGGAGAAACAGTGTTCTCCAGGGAAGAGCCCCCTATCAATACCAAAAAGGCGGCATTGAAATCATGTACATACAGGTAACTTTAAAATGACTGAGCAGGCTGCATTAAATTTGTTTTATTATTTATTTATTTATTCATTCGTTTGTTTGCTTGTTTTTTTGAGACAGGGTGTCTTTGGCTGTTCTGGAACTCACTCTGTAGACCAGGCTGGCTTAGAACTCACAGAGATCCACCTGCCTCTGCCTCCTGAGTACTGGGCTTGAAGGTGTGCGTCACCTCTGCCCAGCTAGGCTTTCACTCTTAATCGAAATTAGGAGTCTGCCAGGCTGGTCTGTAATCGCAGAATTTGGGAGGCTAAGGCTGGAGGGTTAGGGTAGACATATTGAAGACTTGCTTATAAGATTAGACAGACAGACAGACAGACAGACAGACAGACATAATATAAGTAAGCAAGTCTGACGGTGGTGTTGGCACATGCCTATAAAAAATAAATAAAATATAAATAAATAAGCACTCTGGGCAGTGGTGGCACACACCTCTAATTCCAGCACTTGGGAGGCAGAAGCAGGCAGGTCTCTGTGAGTTCAAGGCTAGTCTGGTCTACAAAGTGAGTTCCAGGATAGCCAGTACTATTACACAGAGTAACCTTGTCTTGAAAAACCAACAAAACAAAACAAAAAGACCTTGGCAGAACCTGGGGCCTGGGAAAGAGAAACCTCCTCTACAAGTGGGGAAAGTAGAGTGGTCACATTCAAGTTTCAATCAGATAGTCTGTCGGCTCTGCTTTGGGGGTCATCTCTTTCACTTTATAAAATTTATTTCAAGGTTTATTTATTGTATTTATGTGCACAGCATGCACGGCTGCACGCACCTACACGTGTTTATGTGGCCCACATGCACGTGTGTGCCAGAGCCCTGGAGGCTAGAAGAGGGCACTAATACCCTGGAACCAGAGCTACCCGTAGCTGTCAGTTGCTGTATGGGTGCTAGAGATCCAGCTTGGGTCCTTAGCAAGAGCAGTAAGTGCTCTCAACTGCGAGGTAACTCCTCATTTGGAGCTATCTCTTTCCATTCTTGAGTCCCTTTTCCTCTGACTTGGCTCCCGTAAAGGCTACGCTAACACAAATAACAGGCCCTTCTGGATTTGGCAAGTCTCCATCTTACAAGCCTACCCCTGTTCTTGTATAAATATTAAACTTAGTTTCAAAGTTGTGTGTGGTGGCACACGTCTTTAAACCTAGCTCATGGGGGGGGGCGCGGGTAGAAACAGTTGAATCTCTGGGAGTTCAAGTCCAGCCTAATCTGTGTTTCAAGTTCCAGGCCAGCCAGAGGTACGTGCTGAGACACTGTCTCAAAAACAAACAAACAAAACAAGCAAACAAACAAAAGCCTTACTTTCATACTTACTGGTTTTTTTTATAAAAACAATATAATTACTCAAAATAAAACTGTTAGTTTTGTCTGTTTGTTTTTGTAGTTTTGCTTGTCTGTTCATTTCATTTATACTGATGTACAAAGAAATAACCAGGTGCTACTAAGATCCAAGAAAACCAAAGACAATAATAAGTACAGCTGGGCTGGGGATGTGGTTCTGTTGGTAGGTGCCCCTGATTTGGTCCCAAGCACCACACGAACTGGGCAAGCTGGAACATATCTGTAATCTCAGCACTTGGAAACCAAAGGCGAAAGGACCAAGAGTTCATCATCATTGTTGGCTGCACAGTGAGTTCAAAGGCAGCCTGGGCTACATAAAACCCTATCGCAAAAAAAGGAAACAAGAAAAGAAAGAAGGTACATTGCCGGTATGTGGAACTATCACCATAATTTTCAATCAGAGCCATATGTTGTGATGGATATTAATATGTTCTTTTTACTAGAAAGGAGACTTCCTCAGTGAAGTGCTACAAGTAGGTCAGAGCACCAACTAGTGACGCAGACAACAGTTGAACCTGGTCTGTCTGTCTTCAAGAGCCATGTATTCTGAGCTGGAGAGATGGCTTGGTTAAGAGTACTGACTGCTCTCCCAGAGGTCCAGAGTTCAATTCCCAGCAGCTACATGGTGGCTCACAACCATCTCTAATGAGATTTGGTGCCCTCTTCTGGCCTACAGGCACACATGCAGACAGAACACAGTATACATAATAAATAAATCTTCAAGTAAAAAGAAGATCCATTTTTTCCTACTTCATTTACTGTCAAAGTCATCTCTATCACTGAAATTGGTATTTCACCTGGCAGCTCAGTGTCTATACCGTACAGACAGGAGCCTAGGCTGGGAGAGACGCACAAACAGGAAGCTGGCAGCTCAGTGTCTATACCATACAGACAGGAGCCTAGGCTGGGAGAGACGCACAAACAGGAAGCTGGCAGCTCAGTGTCTATACCGTACAGGTGGGAGACAAGTAATCCAGTGTGAGACTTCAGAGAGGACACAAGAGGTCGGAGTCGAGAGATGCCTGTAGGTCTTAGAAGGGTGAGTTTGAAAGGGTGCTCGTTAGTCAAGACACCGAGAACTTCTGGCTGTACTGTTCACGCTACTCCAGTTTAATAACAAGCTGTATTTTAAAACAAAGATGCGCTCAATTTCACGTTAGACATTCATTAAAATAAGTCACATAAGAAAGTTGATCTGTATCGGGAGGGAAACACCCTGGGACGAGGCTTGGCCCTGTAAATGAGGTTTGTAATGTCTGGTGAGCTCTGGTTCCCTCTTGTTAGGACAAGGCTGGTTTCCCGGTCCCACTCACTCCCAAATCACAAGCCGGGGCACTAAAAGTCAACCGCCTTGATGAGTATCTCTGTTTACTTTCTAACTAAGGGGTTTTAACGAAGGCTATTAGAACATAGGGAGGTGTTTAATCTGTCCATCTGTTTGTTTTTAGAACTCGGACTCCTTTCATTTGTGGTCCTCGGTAAGTAGCAGCTGGGAGGGTTTTACTTATACAAAAAGATGAGCTCCGTAATTGTCAATTTCCCTAAGTTTCTAGTGCCTGTCCGGGGTTGTCTTGAAATGGGGGAGGGGAAGTTATCAAGGATGAGCTGAGATTCCCTGATGCTTGAAGTCTAGGGCGCTGCCTTTTTTCAGTTCTTACCTTCATCCTCCTCCCTGCCCTCACAGCTCCTCTGAATTTTCAGAAGGAGCCTTGAAAGAAAAGTCCTGTGTCACACTGAGTAGCCAGTCACACAAAGTAGGCAGCAGTAGCTAGACTACAGGGTGACAGAAGAGACTGACTCAAGACATGTGGGAGGGAGTCTTGGGGAAAGGAATACTCAGGCACCCCTTCAACCCAATATCCTTTAAATGGCTGAGGACATTTTCTGTAGATAGGAAGGGTATCGCTCTTTATGGTTAAAATAAAGGATCTATAGCCGGGCGGTGGTGGCGCACGCCTGTAATCCCAGCACTCGGGAGGCAGAGGCAGGCGGATCTCTGTGAGTTCGAGGCCAGCCTGGTCTACCAAGGGAGTTCCAGGACAGGCTCCAAAGCTACAGAGAAACCCTGTCTCGAAAAACCAAAAAAAATAAATAAATAAATAAAGGATCTATTACACTCACTGAATGTAGTAATATTGCCATTGCTTTAATAGTCTCTCATCTCATACTTTTTCTTTCATGGGAATAGCAATAGTTGCTCACCAATCAGGAAGGACATTTACATTCGCAAATTTTTACTCAAACTGTATTTACGAGGACTGGGGACATGGTTCAATGGTTAAAAGCACTAACGGCTCTTATAGAGGACCCAGGTTCAATTCCCAGCTCTGACGTGACTGCTAACAACCAGCTGCAACTCTGGGTTCAGGGGATATTACACTCTCTTCTGACATCTGCAGCTATCAGGCGTACACATGGTGCACAAACATACATGCAGGTAAAACACTCGTACACATAAAATAATATATACATACATATGTTTTGCTAGTTTTCCTGTCATGAAAACAATTTTAACTTCTTCAGAGTTCTTGTTCTTTCACGAATTTTCTTTGAGGAGTTTGTGAGCTGGGAAACCTCCTAAAAGACATTCCCACAGTTTTCAAAATGCAGAAAACAAGCCAGGTGTGGTACACACCTGCAATTCCAGCACTTGGAAGTGGAGAAAGGAGAAGCAGGAGCTCAAAGGGTACATAAGACCCTGATCCAAAATGTAGTAATAGGAGTGGCAGGCCGCTTCCCGCCACCCGGCTAGCTTTACCTGAAATAATTACATGGAAACTGTATTCTTTTAAACACTGCTTGACCCGTTAGCTTTAGCCTCTTACTGGCTAGCTCTTACATATTGATCTAACCCATTTCTAATAATCTGTGTAGCCCACGAGGTGGCTTACCAGGGAAGATCTTAACCTGCGTCTGTCTGGAGTGGGAGAATCATGGCGACTCCTGACTCGGCTTCTTTCTCCCAGCATTCTGTTCTGTTTACTCCACCCACCCAAGGGTTGGCTTATCAAATAGGCCTAGGCAGTTTCTTTATTAATTAACCAATGAAAGCAACAGATTAGAAACAAATCACTCCCACATCATTTCCTCTTTTTCTGTTTAGACAAAAAAGAAGGCTTTCATTTTAACAGTAAAACTACATATAGCAAAACAGTTATCAAGCAAGAATTACAGTTACAATATTTATATCTATTTTATCTTTTATCATAACTAAGGAAAACTATAACTATAACTAACCATTCTTCAACTCCATCAAAGATGCCAGAAGGATATAATATTACTTAAGTAAACAAGAAATCCAAAACTCTGGAAATGACAGAGACATCTCGCTGCCTGAACAGTCACCCAAAGTTCCTCTGTACTGTTGGGGCATCCATCTTCGGCCTTCAGGCCCATAGTATCCAGCAGACATTTCCATGAAGCACAAAAATTTAAAGACAATTCAGTCACTATCTGCTGTGTCCTGCAGAATGTCTCGCAGACTCTTTCATGAGTCAGGAACCCCGAAAGACCATCTCGCCTTTAGGCAAGTTCAGCAGTCCTCTCTCTGCGAGTTCTCTGTGTCCAGTTCATGCATCAGTCCAGGCAAGAGCAGTTTCTTGGCCAAATGGCTATCAAACTCCATAAGGAGCCTCTTCAATGCTCATCTTCCTCTTGAAGTAGCTGGGGCTGCCAGTAGCAGACATGTCTCATTGTCATGAAAAGCCCTAAGTTATTAAAACATTAAATGCCATATTCTGCAGTCTTTGAAAGATATGAAGAATGCCTATCTAACTAAAATATATCTCTATATATCTAGAAAATCTAACTAACATGACTACAAGCTTGACTATTATTGATGATTATCATTAACAACCTATATTTCCTAATTATGCATTACATTTTAAATGAACTACACAATCACAATACCTTAATCAAGATCAGAAATACATACACATATAACATAATTGACCTTAAAATCCATACCAATGTAAATTATTCATATCTATATCACCAAAAGACAGAGAGATGGAGCCAAGAAGGTGACTTGGCCAGCGTCTTGGTTACTGTTCTATCGCTGTAAAGAGACACCATGACCAAGGCAACTCTTATGAAAGAAAGCATGTAAATGGGACTGGCTCATGGTTTCAGAAGTTTAGTCCTTTATCAGCACTGTGGGACTGGGAAGGCAGGCAGGCAGTGGTCAAAAGCTGCATTCATAGCGTGGGGGGTTGGGGGTAGCGTGGACTTTTGGAAGGGATATAGAGAGGTGTGGGCTTTTGGATGATCACAACCCACCCCCCAGTGACATACTTCCTCCAACAAGGACCTCCTAATCCTTATAATCAAAGAGTTTCACTCTCTAGTAACTAAGCACTCGATTGTATGAGCCCATGGGGGCCATTCGCTTGCGAACCTGACAACCTGAGTTCAATCTCCAGAACCCAGAGTGAAAGGAGAGAGCCAGATCCCAAAAGTTATCCTCTGACTTCCACATATGTTTGCAGACAATCATGCACACACATGTGCACACACACACACACCATATCATGCAACACACACCATACACACAACACACACAATACACACCATACACACAACACACACAGTATATACAACACACACACAACACACACACGGCACATACATTCATACTGCTAATAATAAATTAAGTAAATACAAAAAAAGACAAAAATAACCCATCCTCCCCTCAAAAATTTGAAATTTGTAGTAAAGTTCCCAACCCAACCTACAACCACCTTTTTTCTTTCACCTCACTTCCTTGAGGAGTGAACACACCTGAGTCCATCCCTAAGGAGAAGCCTGGCACCATTTTATTGGTATGAACTGACAAACGCCTACATTTAAACTGAATCTTGCGAGTCAGAGTCTTCGGTACTAAAATAACATCTTGGGACTCCTGTCAGGTGAGCCCGAAGAGAGTGAAGGTATGGCCTCAAGCGGAGTGGTACCAACAGCCAAACTGTACTTAAGTCTACCTACCCTTCCCCACGCCAGAACCACACTGGCTAGCCAGAGCCATAGGACTGAAAGCAGAGAGGGTCAAGAAGAGGAGGCCATCTCACCTCTCTAGCTCCTGTCTCTAGATTTGCTGTGTGTGAGTGTGTGTGTGTGTGTG
>NC_022018.1:11233567-11235214 GCF_000317375.1 Microtus ochrogaster | reverse complement strand
GCACAGTCAACAGTGGGTAGTGCCATCCTAGGCAGGCGGCCTGGGTTCTATAAAAAAGCAAACTGAGCAAGCCATGGAAGCAAGTCAGTAAGCAGCATCCCTCCATGGCCTCTACTTCAGCTCCTGCCTCTAGGTTCCTGCCCTGATTTCCTTCAGTGGTAGACAGTGATTGGGTTGTGCAAGCCAGAAAAACTCTTTCTTTCCCAAGTTGCTGTTGGTCATGGTATCTTTATCACAGCAACAAAATGTAACCTGGATATCAGACTAGCCCCTTTCTCCATGTAGAAGATCTAGCAAGAGAGGAGAAGAGTGACTGGGGTTTGGATGAACATTTTCTGTTTCATGTGCTTTGGCAGAAATGTTGAGCGTTCACACCAACTTTCCTGGTCTCCATTATTTTTGACATCTGAGTTTGACTAAGTCCTGGTCATAGAGGACTGTCCAACTAAGAGAGATTAACAGCTCCTAGGTGGTTACCATTGGTTCTTGCTGTAACTTCCCAGGACCAAAGCTACATGCAGTTAAACCATCCCTCTGAAGATATTCTATAATGGATCATTATGGAACTTAACAGGTCATTAATCAACTTAACTTCAAGGCTATCCTGCACCTTGGGAAAAATCCTCACTCTCTGGGTCTGTTTGCCATTTGAAATAATATCTAATCATAATATCCAAAATCGGTCAGCAGAGAAAAATACTTTCAAAAGTCCAAATAAAACAACAAAAAGTCTAAGAATTGAACAACATAAAAGCTTTTCCCATTGGTAAATTTCCAGAAGTCAATCCAGAGTTGAATTCCTATTGTAAACCAAACTCTAAGGACTTGAAGTATCTACTGGCATCGCTGTTTGCTTTTCCAGTCTCAGAAGATGGCTCACCCTCAAATGACTGTGGGTGTGTGGTCCCGCATGGACCACTGAGTCTCCTTCCATCAGAACAGCATTTTCACTACTTTCATGATTAGTAATCTACCAAGACCTCATGTCTCATAAATGTAAAAGGAGAAGCAATTTCTACATTAATAGAGGAATGCTGTTCTAGAACCCATGTAAGAGCCTTGTAACGTTAGCCATCAAGGATGGTGGCCGCCCTTAGCATCCGTGGGGAAAAGGAGAGACATTGAGGATGACGGCCGACCTTAGCATCCATGGGGAAAGGGAGTGTTATTCTTAAAAACAATCCCTGAGTGGGCTGGCGGAGCCTGCCATAAAACAAGCGGCTACAGCTTCCCACCAGCGGGAGGGCACGTGGGCAGTGGCGGCAGGTAACAGACCCATAAATACAGGAAATAGCCATAAGTAGTTATTAAGGAAGAGGGAGAGAGAAAAAGAAAGAGAGAAGAGATAAAAGGAGAGAAGAGATAAAAGGAGAGAGAGAAAATGCGTGTGCATATCAAGGAAGCAGAAAAGGAAGGGGCTGGGGCTGGAGAGATGGCTCAGTGGTTAAGAGCACCTCTTAACCACTCAAGTTATTGGCCTGGGTGTTTTATGGAAAACTTCTTATGGAAGTTTCCGTTTCAACAGTTCTCTAAGTCCTCTCTTCTCCACATCCACATGAAGGTGGCTGCTTATATAATAAGGAATAAGAGATATGGGCTGGAGAGATGGCTCAGAGGTTAAGAGCACTGCCTGTTCTTCCAGAGGTC
>NC_022018.1:11226641-11227713 GCF_000317375.1 Microtus ochrogaster | reverse complement strand
CCCAAAAGATGGACTATGGATATTTTCCTTTGTTTTTAAAAAAAAGAGGGGGAAGTGGTATGGGAGAATTGTCTGTATTCTGTCAATCATATCTTAAATAAGCTGATTGGCTTGTGGCCAGGCAGGAAGAATAGGCGGGAAAACCAGATAGGAAATACAGGTGGGGCAATGAGAACAGGAGTATTCTGGGAAGAAGGAAGCTCTTTCCACAGTCCTGCCCAGACCACAGAAAAAGCAGGATGTGACCTACCCCGCTGAAAAAAAGTACTGAGCCATGTGGCTAACATAGATAAGAATAATGGGTTAATATAAGTTATAAGAGCTAATACAGGGGGCTGGAGAGATGGCTCAGAAGTTAAGAGCACTGGCTGTTCTTCCAAAATCCTGAGTTCAATTTCCAGCAACCTCATGGTGGCTCACAACCATCTATAGTGGGATCTGATGCCCTCTTCTGATGAGTGCACCATCAGATAGAAAGAACACTCATATACATAAAATAAAATAAATCTTAAAAAAAATTAAAAAGAGCTAATACAAAGCCTGAGCTAATGGGCCAATCAGTTTATAACTTATGGAGACCTCTGTGTGATTTTCTTTGGGACTTGCCAGCTGTGGGAACTGGGCAGGAGAGAAACCCCAACAAGAAGGCCCTCATGTTACAAACAAAGATAAAGGGATACAGCGAAACAGCCAGTGGAGGAATGGTAGCTAGTAAGAGTGAGGTCACACTGGTCACAGTCTGCAGTCAGGAAAAAGAAAACAGACAGAAAGAGGAGCAGGGTTATGTAATCTCAGGGCCCAATCCCATTAATTCATTTCCTAAATGGTCCCATCTTCTAAAGGTTCCATAACCTTCTAAAACATCAACACCACTTAAGAACTGAATGCTTAAACATATGAGCTGTGGGATACATTCCATTTTTTTTCTTTCCTGGACACCACAGGCTTAAGTCATCTCATAATGCTAAGGCATTATTTCAATTTTTAAGTTCCTTCATAGTCTTTTTATGAAATTAATTACATTCTCTCTCTCTCTCTCTCTCTCTCTCTCTCTCTCTCTCTCTCTCTCTCT
>NC_022018.1:11214235-11226541 GCF_000317375.1 Microtus ochrogaster | reverse complement strand
TGTGAGACAGTGCAGGTGGAGGTCAGAGGACTTATAGAAGTTGGTTTTCTCCTGTACCATGTGAGTCCTGGGGACTGAATTTAGGTCTTCAGCCTAAAAACCATCTCACTGATTCCATGACTTTGAATAGTTCCAACTGTTGACCGAAGTTTCTGTCCCACAGAAACTGGTTTCTGGTCCTACAGCCATTCAGTCCCAAATAAACACATAGAGGCTTATATTCATTATAAACTGTTTGGCCTATAGCTCAGGCTTATTACTAACTAGCTCTTACAATTTAAATTAACCCTTAATTCATATTTATGTTTAGTCACGTGGCTTGGTACCTTTTCTCAGTAAAGCATTTTCATCTTGCTTCCTCTGCATCTGCCTTGTGACTACTTCTCTGCCTTTCTTCTTTCCAGAATTCTCCTGGTCTTGTCACCCCATCTACACTTCCTACCTGGCAACTAGCCAATCAGCATTTTATTAAACCAATATGAATGACAAATCTTTACAGTATACAAGTACATTATCCCACAGCGCCCAATACTTCAAAAATCCAAAGTCAAAATCTCCTCTGACATTCAAGGCAATCTCTTAGTTGTGTTACCTTTTAAAAGAAGATGAAAAATAATTTACATGCTTCCAATGTACAATGACAGGGGGTAATCATTTCCATTCCAAAAGTGAGGAACAAAGGCATAACAAGTTAAAATCAGACCAAAGCAAAACTGAAATCCAGCAAGGAAAACACCAAATCATATAGCTGTATCTGGTCTAGAGCCTAACGTGAACTCCCCACCACTCCAGGTCTGCTGTCTATAGCAGATATCAATACTCAAGGCTGCTCGACTCTGCCTCAGGCTTTCTCGGCAGAAGTCCCACAGTCCTGGCACCTTTAACATTCTGGGGCCACTTCTGGAACTTAGACTTCACCTTCCCAGCTCTATGTGCTGGCCACTCAGGGCCTTTCAGGGAATTCAAATGCTCCCACACATTGCCTGGCCTTGGTGGCTTTCTGGAATGTTGGCGTGAGTCTTCATGCCCCCCTCACTTGTATGTATTTGATGCATGACAAAGCAGTACCATGCAAATGATGCTGCCAAGTTCTTCTGCAGGTTTGAGATGCAGCTGACCCACTTGGACCACAGCTGTAGAGGCCTCTCTATACTTTGGTGTCTGAATCTAAGAAAACACTTCTGTCGTTGGCCATTTGGGATCAGGAAATCCTTTTGGCAGTATATACAGTTCAACTCTTCTCTTCTCAAACATACTTGCATTTTTACAAGCCAGAGCCTTTAGTACATCCATCCTCCTGTCTCAGTGTAGAACACTAGCTTCCTCTATGTTGGCATTATTTCTTCAATAAATATATCTGCTTCTGCATTCACCTTGTCTGCAACTCTATTTTTTATCATTTTAACATATAAAAATACACTCACACACAGAAAATGAGAGAGAGAGAGGGAAAGAGAGAGAGAGAGAGAGAGAGAATGCATGAGCTGCGTATTTCTGTCAACTTGACACAAACCAAGGGAATCTTAATTAAGAAAATATATCCACAAAGCCACAAGACTCTCTATATAGACAAGTCTATGGAGTATCGTCTTGATTAATGACTGATGTGGGAGGGCCCAGCCCATTGCAGGTGGTGCCCCCCTGAAAGATGGTCTTTGACAGTCTAAGAAAACAGACTGAGAAAGCCACTTGGAGTAAGCCAGTAAGCAGCATTCCAATTCCTGCCTTCAGGTTCCTGCCTTGAGTTCCAATTCCTGCCTTCAGGTTCCTGCCTTGAGTTCCCATTCTTACTTCTCTTGATAATAGATAATGATGTGGAAGTATATGCTAACTAGGCCCTTTCTTCCTCAAATTGCTTTTGATCTTGGTGTTTTATCTCAGCAATAGAAATTCTAAGATGTGCACTTTGCCGAGGTCAGAGGACAACTTTCTTTTATTGTGTGGGTTCTGGGGATTGGATTCAGGTCCTGGGGCTTGGCAGCAGTGTTAGACCTTTGTCTGCAACTTTAAATCTTCTTTTGCTTACTTGCCAAACTGCACAGTTCTCTTATCTTTCCATTCTACAGCTTTCTCCATAGACCTAGATAAGAACGAGGAGGATTAACCAGGACACTGCCTAAATGCTATTCTACCTTGAATTTTTCTCCACTAAACAAGTTAGTCCATTACTTTTTCCTTTTTCTTTTACTTTTTTTTTTTTTATTTTGAGACAGGGCCTCTCTACACAGCTCTGAAAATCCTGGAACTCACTACATAGTTGAGGCTGGCCTTGAACTCACAGAGATCCACGCGCCTCTGACGCCCAAGTGCTCAGATTAAAGGTGTGTGACACCACACCTGGCTTTAGTCCATTCCTTTTGAATCCAACCTCACTCAAAACTTCAGAACATGGGCAGAGCACAGAAAGAATCTTTGTCATAATATAACATGATGGCTTCCAATCTAATTCCCAACAGTTCCCCCCGAAACCTCATGAGCTGTGTCTCTACTATTTTCATTTCTCTAGAGCAGTGGTTCTCAGCCTTCCTAACACTGCGACCCTTTAATTCAGTTCCTCATGTTGTGGTGACCCCAACCATAAAATTATTTTCATTGCTATTTCATAACTGTAATTTTGCTATTGTTATGAATTGTAATGTAAATATCTGTGTTTTCCAATGGTCTTTCCCAACCTCATGTGGAAGGGTTCTTTGACCCAAAGGGGTCGCAACCCACAAGTTGAGAACCACTGTGTTAGGCATTCTATCTTCCAAATTCCCACCTGCGTGGTCCAGTAAGCTCTTCTTCTAGCCTTCCAGGACTTCTCTAGACCATAGCACCAAACTCTTCTGTATCCCTCCCTCAAACAGTTGCAAAGGCTTAAAATCCATAGTGAACTCTATCACTGTAACTCCCGACTCCTGCTACTACTTCTCTATATTAGTTCCTTTCTCTACTACCGTGGCAAAATACCTGGCAGACACAATTTAAGAAAAACTGAGGATGCAGCTCAGCGGTAGGATGCTTACCTACCATGCACTAGCAAGCACAAAGTTCTGTGTCCAAGTTTGCAACATGGATTAAAAAGACAAAAAGAAAGGAGGGACTAAAAAGATGACTCAGCGGTTGAGGTTGCTTGCTTCTCTTTCAGACAACTGAAGTTTGGTTGCCAGTGCGCACACTGAGCAGCTCAACACGACCTGTTACATCAGCTCCTGGGGACCCGACACCCTTTTTTTTGCCTTCAAAGGCACCTACATTGTATATACACACATAAATAAAAATGCAATGAAAATGTTTTTGAAGCCGGGCGGTGGTGGCACACGCCCTTAATCCCAGCACTTGAATCCCAGCACTCGGGAGGCAGAGGCAGGCGGATCTCTGTGAGTTCGAAGCCAGCCTGGTCTACAAGAGCTAGTTCCAGGACAGGCTTCAAAGTCACAGAGAAACCCTATCTCGAAAAACCAAAAAAAAAAAAAAAAAAAAAAAAAAAAATGTTTTTGAAGAAGAAAAGCAAGCAGGGCGTGGTGGTGTACACCTTTAATCTCAGTACTCAGGAGGCAGAGTGCTATCTACGAATCAGGCAGGTATCTGTAAACTCAAGTCTAGTCAAGTGAGTTCCAAGCCAGGTAGAATTACATAGTGAGACCCTGTTTCAACCTCCATGCCCCCAAACAATGTAAGATTATTTGTTTGTTTGTTTATTATATTCTAATTCCAACTTCTACACGTCTCCTGTCACATCCTCCCAACCACCCTACGCTTGTGGAGTCCATGCCTCCTTTTTTTCTCTCTCTCATTAGAAAACAAACAAAAAACAGAATAAAACAAAACAAAGGGAAAAAACAAAGAAAAAGTATAAGACACACACACACAATGGAAACCATAGTGTAGAACCAAAGACCAGTAAAGCAAAACAAACAAACGTTATGAGACAAAGATTCTCTAAAGCTATCACTGAGTTTGTTTCCGGTTGGCTGTGGACTACTAGGCACAGGGCCTGACCATGTGGTTTGTGCACCCAGTGAGCATGGAAGGGTTTGTTGGGCTTGTCCACCATGGTGGGGAAGGCATGGTGGTTGAAGTCTGAGGCCACTTCTGCACCCAGAGAGAAGCTAGCAGACAGGCAGTGAGGCCAGGTTCTAAATCTTCAAGGCCCACACCCGCACCTACTGACCCTCCTCTTCCATCCAGACCTCCCCACAACCCTGTTAAAGTTCTGGAACTTTCCAAAATGGTGTGTTCAGCTGGAGACCAAGCTAAAACCATTGCACGTTCAAACTGTTACACCACTTTTTATACAACGTCTTCCTTCCTCTCCCTAGACCACAGCTCCAAACTCTTCCATATTCCTCTCCCAAAACCGTGGCAAAGGCCTAAGAGAGACAATTGCTTCAGTAACCACCCCACTTCTGGTACTATTCTGGATTAGTTACTTTTCATTGCTTTCACAAAATACCTGACAAAAACTTCAGAATGTCTTTAATTTTTTTCTTCTAAAGGCCTACATCTGGTTTCACTCCATATGAAGGTCAAAGCTAGTCTGATTGGTCTGAGGGCAATTCCCTCTCCTTTGCCAGAGACAAAGAATTGGCATGAAGCCAATTAGTTATGGACCCGAGGGTTTGGGTAGCATTTCAAAGTCTAATTCTTTCTCTAGCCTCTCTTCTTTCCCTTGGAATCCTCTCCATATCTTGAACGCTTATTTCTCTTTCAGCCTGGTGTTTCTGGCCTGGAAACACAAGGTTGATCTTATCCTGGTTTCTGCCCAATGATATGACTTCTCCCATATGTGAGCCCAGCACTCAGTTATAGTAATCATCTCGACAATCCATGCTTACAGCCTTAGTGCTGATTTTTCTGGGATTTGCCCATTTCCAGAAAGAACTGGAGACTTTGTCAACTGTAGGGTACAGCTGCTGCCACTGTTTCTTTTTCTAGAGCTCAGTACTAACCCTGCTCCCAAGGCCCCCTTTCCTGCAGTGTGTCCTAACTGCATGGATTCCTGACTTGAAGCTGGTTCCAGCTTCAAAGGGCCATGATTGCAGAAACACAGCGGGAGACCGGCGTGTCCTCTGGCACATGCTTGTCTTCCACTGCCTGCTTCTTTTAGTTGTTAGACCCTCGGGTAGGTTTATTTCTGTCTCTTTTCTTTCCTGTACTGTTTTGGTTTTTTTTTTTTTTTCCTATCATTTACTATTCCCAATGGGGCTTGATTAGTGTTTTGCTGTTGTTTTCTCTTTTGGAGACAGGATCTTGCTCTGTAGCCTTGACTGGATATACAGAATCAGCTGCTTCCAAATCAGAGATGCTCCTTTCTCAGCCTCATGAGTGCTGCTGGGATTAAAGTCATTTGCCACCTTACTAGGATGAGTATTTATTTTAACCTGCTACTTAAGTGGAACCAATTCTTCCTCTAACACAAATAAGCCTTCAACGGCTCCCCAACCCCTACCCGGCCTCAGCCCTGTATGTGTCTCAACCTGCTGCTTCCACTTGCCTTCAGCGGCTACCCTCTAGCTATGAGTTCCAAGTACTGCTTGAGTGGAGAAACTGAGTTAAGAGCAGTGATTGTTCTTCCAGAGGACCCCAGTTCAATTCCCGGCAACCACACTATAACTCACAACCATCTGGAATGAGATCTGGTGCCCTCTTCTGGCTTGCAGGCAGACATGCAGGCAGAACACTGTATACATAATAAATAAATAACTTTAAAAAGCACAGATGCACATGTACAATAAACAAATAAATAAAATACATTTAAAAAATTCTTATAACATTAATTTTCTAGTCACATTTCCTTACAAGAACATACCTACTCCCTATGCCCCCACCCACCCAATGTACACAGAATCTTTTGTTTGGTTAGTTTTTGTTTGTTTGTTTGTTTGTTTTTTGAGAGAACTGTAGCTTTTGGAGCCTGTCCTGGAACTATCTCTTGTAGACCACGTTGGCCTCAAACTCACAGAGATCCACCTGCCTCTGCCTCCTGCTGGGATTAAAGGCGAGCGCCACCACCGCCCTAGTGTACACAGAATCTTAACACTGGTCAGATAAAGTGTGACGTAAACTCACCCTCAGCAGCAATGACCACAATGATTAACCAGAGACTGAATGTCTACTATGCATTAGGCACTGATTGACGCACACTCTTTTTTAATAAACACTCATTTCTTTAGTCCTTGTGATAACCCTGTACAATGAGAACTATTATCATAACTCCCCACCCTCATTTTGCAAACGTAGAAACAAGCCCAGAGAGGCTAAGGGATTTGCCCAAGGTCATCCAGCCAGTGACTGCACTTCTGTGACCTTGTCCCTCACAACCGTGGCCCTTTAGTTTCTGTCACCTCCTAGACCTTCCATGGGACAACTTCCAGACAGAACTTTGACCTAGTCTTCTCAACATTGAGAAACTGAGTTCTCCCTTTTAAGAGCGAAATATAAAGATGTATAAATATGGACCACAATCCACCCTAAATCTTTAACATAATTAATTTCTCATACTGTGCTGGCTATATTATTCTTTGGGGAAGGTCATTGAAGCTATTCTGCAATTTTTAAAGATGACCTCTAGAGTGAGTATAGCTGGATGGAGGTCACCAGGCTTTTCCATGTAGACAGACATTTAAAGCCTTGTTCCAAGTTAATTTTTACTACCCAATAAAGCACTATTTGAGCACATACTAAAGAATGACTTTCTGAAGCTTAGTGAAATAAGTCATTCATACTCCAACACGGATATCTTAGTGCTGGTTATTCCTGTAGGGAAACTATATTCAGATCAAACTAATTTCTTCAATGACATAAAAGGAGCGAGAGGCTTTGGGGTGTCTTATGTAACCAACTGAGTGCTGATGCCTTGGGACTTGATGGCAGCTGACAGGGAAAGGGAAACTGAACCTTAGAAATGGCAGAAATTATAATCTAAAAATTACAATAAATATCACCTGCCAGGTATTAAAATGATTAAAGGGCTTCTTTTTCTACACTCCTATTGTGAGAGGTTTCATAAGCAAATAATTTTAAGTATGTTAACCTGTTAAACACTAGTAATTAGCTGAGAAAAACAAACACAAATGTTCTTGAAGATGGAGCGAACCCTGAGGGAATTCAGTCCTCTGAGATCATACTAAGTGCTACTGAAGTAATTCTTGAAGACTGCCACCCCAGGTGAAAAACCCCTTTTATATTTCCCTCTCTTTCCCGCCACCTAATCACAGTGTCTGGAAAAACAAAACCAAAAATCAACCAAACAAACAAACACCCCAGGGGATTTGGTTCAGTAGGTGAGAGAGTTGAGAAAAATGAGAACCTGAATTTGAATCCCAGCACCCATGTAAATACATGGGTTCACTCCATGCACCCACATGTAGCCCCAGTGCTATGGGAGGCAGGCACAGCAGTTAGAGCACTTGGGCCTGCTGGCCACCAGCATGTGAGACCCTGCCTCAAAGGGAAAGGCACGGCGGTAAAGCAGGCCACCTGATATCTTCCTCAGGCCTTTGTGTGTGAGCACGCTGGAGCACAGCATACCTGCCTATTTACCACCCACACAAAACAGGGGCTCTCTGTAGCCCAGACTGTCCTGGAAATCAGTATGTAGCTCATAGTGGTCTTGAACTCACAACAATCCTCCCACCTCACCTTCCTGAGTGGTGAGATACAGTGTGAGCTATCATGCCCAGCTCATTGACAACTCCTATGGCAACTGTCAGGATCAGTTGCTAATATACACGGGCCTGGCGATGGATGAAACCCCTCTGGAATGTTTTAGGTTTTCATGAGAAGCATTAAATGTTTGTAATGGCTGTGAATGGAAGAGACGGTGGGTCTGCTGCTGAGCAGTTAATGGGGTGTGGTTTGGTCACCTCATGTCTCTGGACTTTAGTTTCGCAGTCTGTCGAATACAGAAATGAGATGAAATGGTCTCCAAAGCCCACCCTAAAAACTCTGAGCTCCACAATTTAAAGATATTTTTGAACACTGGTGTACAAACAAGACTTAATTCCATGAAATAAACTAAAAATATGTTTAAACCAGTGACATGGGAATAGATACCTTAAAAAATATTTCCCCAAAGATCCATTATTGTTAAGCTAGTTTCTCTCACACATTTCATCGTTTCAGCTAGGACACGGAGCAGAGCAAATGCCATCTCATGGAGGAAGAGGTGCCAGTGCTCTCAATACTGCCAAGGTACAGGCAGGAAGGATGTAAGTTCAAGGCCAGCCTGAACTACAACAGAGATCTTATCTTTTAAAAACCAAACAAACAAACAAATCTAGTACATAAGGATTGTTTCCAAAAGAAAAGAAATCCATTCTTTGTCACTCAGGAAAATGAGGAAAAGAAGGCAAGGGGCCAGGGGAGAGCTAAGAGCTAATTCACTTTCCGTGCCCTCTCCTGGTAGAAAGACAAGTTGGATGTATGTAAGGAGCTGACAGATGCACATACATATGGATATTCAAGAAGCCTAAGATAAAGGGTTGCTTTTCTGGGCATGCCTGCAAAAGGCCAAAGCCTCTTCGAGTGCACTATCAGCCTCCAAGTGTGTTCAACATGATGCAGGGAGAACAACGCAATGTTGGAAGAGGTGGCCCCAGAAGCACAAAGCAAGTCTCCTGCCTCATCAAGGCATGGGGAATTTGAGAAGTCCAGAAGTGAATGTGTTTCAGCAAGAAGACAAAGTGCCACTCTGAGGATGACCGGATCCGTAAAGCCTTGAGTTCAATACAGACACTAGTGTGGGGGAGGGAGGAAAGTGACAAACACCTCCAAATGAATTACAATGAAAGGAAATCGCATAATATCTTAAAAATCCTAGAAACTACCAGTTTGACCTAGGGGCCACACTAGAGAACAATAATCCATGATGTGGCACTTGGGGCATAGACATCCGTCCTTTCCTCCTGCGTGTAAACCTCCCTATTCCTCAGTCACTGGTTATTAGAAAACAGAGTTCCTGGGCGAGCAGTATATGGCACATGCCCTTTGTATTTGAGAGGCAGAAGTAGATCTTTTTGAGCTCAGGACGAGCCTGGTTTTACAAAGTAAGGTCCAGGTCATCTAAGAGCCTGTCTGGAAGGAAGGAGGGGTGTTTCTTTTCTTTTTTGTTTGTTTTTACCAGACAGGGTTTCTCAGTAGCTATGGAGCCAGTCCTGAACTTTCTTTGTAAACTCACAGAGATCTGCCTGCCTCTGCCTCCCAAGTGCTGGGATTTAAGGGCATGCACTACCACTGTCCGACTATAAATTTTTAAAGTAATCAGGATATGGATACAATTATGCTATTTTCCCATACTTTTAAAACTCTTCCTTTAATCCCAGAACTCGGGAGGCAGAGGCAGGCGGATCTTCGTGAGTTCGAGACCAGCCTGGTCTACAGAGCTAGTTCCAGGACAGGCTCCAAAGCCACAGAGAAACCCTGTCTCGAAACCCCCCCCCCCAAAAAAAAAACAAACAAAAAAACCTCTTCCCTCAATGTTTATTTAAACCTAAAACCAATGTTTATTTTTACCTAGTTAATAACCATAACTTTAATAGCATTTTTAATGCTTATTTGCATATTTGCTTAGAGATGAGCCTTGTTATACATATACAGTTCAGGATGGCCTAGAAATTGCCATCCTTTTGTTTCGGCCTTCAGAATTCTGAGATTATAGGCATGATCTACTTGTGCACGACTCAAGTTTTTTTTTTTTTAATTAAAAATTAAGTTTAAGTGTATGGGTGTTTTGTTTGCGTATCTGTGCACCACATACATCCCTGGTGTTTTCAGAGACCAGAAGATGCTGACAGATGCCCTGGAACTGGAGTTACAGACAGTTGTGAGCTGCCATGTGGGTGCTGTGTTGAACGTGGATCCTCTGGAAGGGCAATCAGTGCTCTTAAGGAATGAGCCATCTTTCTTCAAGATGTTTTTCAAATAACTGTCTTCACATACAGGTTTTGAAATGATTGTTCACAAGTCTTCATTTTCCTGACTTAAAAATAGAACATCTCAAAAATCACCATACTCCCCCCAAAGAAAGAAAGAAAAACAATTGTATATCATATGATAAAGTTTTATTTAAACGGCAGGAGAGATGTCTGCTATCCAGAAAGGTGATTTGCCTGGAATCACCTAAGAACTCTGGGGCTCACACAGTACAACACTGGCTTACTGCTCTCCTGGTGCTTCTCTCAGAATTCACGTTTCTCTCTCTCCTCGGTCTGGCTTTTATCAAGCTTTGTAATGTCTTATCTATCTTAAGCCTAGAGAGCAGTCAATGAAATTCAAGCAGGAAATCACTGAACGCTCTGAAAAGATGGGAATCCAGAAGTGAACCACTAGCTAGCTGTGCTATAACGAATAAATAGCGAGAGGAGTGCGTTTTCAGCCGTCACAGTGGCAGCCTGGGAATAGAAACGCGATCTCCTTGGGGAGAGATTATGCTAACGGGACCAGATACAGATACAAAAGTAATTCCTCTTGGGAGTTTCTCTTTTTGAGTATGTGGGCCCTAAAAAATAAAACAATGAAATAGTCACGATCACAACCTCCACACATTTATTTCTTCCGGAACATTATGTAGACCACTTTTCCAAAAATCAAAGCAAACTAGCTGGCCAAGATCTAAAACATTCTGGTTTGGGTTAACAGACACTGGAACCGACTCCAAACTTTAAGCTTGGCGAAAGCACATCTCTAAGGTTTGCAAATACCCCCAGCTGGTTTCATGGGCACAGAACCTGGAGCGCTCCCTACAGCTCAGAGTTAGAACCTACCGAGCACAGAAATCTCGAGTTACCAAAGACAGACTCCCTCACTCCACTCCACTTTCCGTTTAAGAAAACCAGGTGAAGGCTGGGGTGGAGGGAGGCTGAAACGGCAAAAAGCAAGATTAATCACTTCTCCCAATTACATCAGCAGCCCCCGCCCTTTCTTCCGAGCACCTCCTCTCCTAGAATCTTCGCTGCGTACTGGCGCTCCTTCGCCTATCCCCAGCTCCATTATATGCCCTGATACCTCCCCATTAGCACCCGCCCTGCCACACTCCCCCTTTCCTCTTTCCTCCTCCTCCGCTGGGGGAAGGAGGAAACCCGAGAGAGGAAACAGGGCGTTGGAGGAAGGGACTTCGCGATAAGAGAGGAGGCTCCATTGGTCCGGAGGCTGCACGGGCGCTCCCCATTGGTCCTGCCCGGCCGGAATCCCCGCCCCTGGCCCCGCCCCTCCCCCGCCGCCCCGCGGCCCTCCCCCGCGCCCCCAGGCCAGCCCCACGGCGGGGAGGGACCGACTGGGTTAGAGTGGAGGCTCCGGCGGTGTCAATGGCTCCTCCTGCCATGGTGCAGCAGCAGCGGCGGCGGCGGCGCTGGGGCTGAGGAGGAAAGGCTCCTTTAAGGAGGAGGAACGACGACGCCTCTTTTTGCCCCTATCTCCTCCCTTTACACTCATTTCCCCTTCGCTGGGGGGGGGGGGGCGGAGGAGAGAAGAGGCCGAAGAAAGAGAAAATTCCTCGCAGGGCGCTCTTTCAGGGGGTGTGGGGGGAGGAAGAGGAACGGAGGCGCCCGGCGCCCCCCGCGCGCTCCCGCCCCGCTCTCCCTCTCCGGGATCGCCCGCCCACTCCCCCCGCCGCCGGAGACGCCGCTCGGGAGTCGGCGGGCCCGGCTCGTCTGCTCGGCCGCAGACGCCGCCGCGCTTCGCCTCGGGCTCCCCAGGCGGACGGACGCCCTTTCTTTCTTTCTCTCGCCCGGCCCGTCTTTCTGTCTGCGTCCCTCGCGGCCGCCCCGCCCGGCGGCCTCGGCCTTGCCCGTGCGCCAGGCCTGGCCGACCGGCCTCGCTCGAGCTCCGGCTGTGCCCCCGGCCTCCTCGCGGACCCGGGGGCTCACGCCCGCCCCGGGCCCCCCCGTCCCTCCGTTCGTCCCTGCTCTTTCCCGCTCCCCACCCCCCTCTTCCCTGGTACCCGGAGCTCGCGGTGAGTGTGAGAGAGAGTGTGTGTGTGAGTGTGTGTGTGTGTCCCTCCGCCAACGCCGCCACCTCAGCCCGGCAAATGAACTCCGTCCGAGCCGCCAACCGGAGACCCAGGCGAGTGTCGCGGCCGCGCCCGGTGCAGCAACAGCAGCAGCAGCCCCCGCAGCAGCCGCCGCCGCAGCCGCCCCAGCAGCAGCAGCAACAGCAGCCGCCCCAGCCACCCCAGCAGCCTCCGCCGCAGCCACAGCAGCAGCAGCAGCAGCCTCCGCCGCCGCCGCAACAGCAGCCCCCGCCGCCGCCACCACCGCCTCCGCCGCCGCCTCAGGAGCGGAACAACGCCGGCGAGAGGGGTAAGGCCGCGCTCAGGGCCGGGCA
>NC_022018.1:11207364-11214135 GCF_000317375.1 Microtus ochrogaster | reverse complement strand
CGCGCCGGGGGTGGGAGACGGAGGCCGAGCGGAGGCGGGTCCCACCGTGCCGCAGTGTTCGCCTGGGCCCGGCCTGGGCCCGGCCTGGGCCGGCAGGAAAAGCCGCGGCTGCGCGATTCACCCGGGCTGCGGCTCAGGCCGCGCTTTGTTTGGTTTCGGGGCCGGCACTCTCCGTCCCCACCCCTCCTTGGGGCTTCCCGGCTGGCTCACCCACCCCACCGGAGTCTGTTGGCGGCCGGGGGCGGGCAAAGGGTGGGATTTTTCTCCCCCTTTTTGCCGCCTGGCTGAGTCTGGGCTCCCCCTTTCTCGTGGTAGGTGGGGGGACAGCCGGCAGCGTGGGGCGGTGAGGCTGGCTGGGGAACTTGTTTTTTCCCCTTCTCTGTGGGCTCCCCCTTGCCCTGGAGGAGGGGGAGAGGGGCTCCCGAGTGGTCGGCTGGCTAGGGAACTTGTGTGCCCCCCGCTTCAGGTCATGGGGCCGGGGGAGCAGCGGGTCCATTTCCAACCCCACGATGTTTGCTGCGTAGTTTGCCTTTAGTTACGGAGCCCCTGGGAAGGACCCGTTAAATCAATACCTTTAAATAAATAAATATAGAAGCCATCGGCCATTTCCAGCCCCCTCCCTCGTGTGCAGTGCAGTTACCCTTCCGCTGTGTCGTTCCCCTCATCTGTCCTCCCCACTACACCGCGGTGCTCTGTCTCCTGGTGGGCTTTGAGCACCCCTGTGGTGGAACCGGCCCCTTGGGATCGTGTGTGTATCCGTCTGTAGACTCTCTCGCGCGCGCATGTGTTGTGACCAAGGCCTAGTGAAATGTGTCATTTGGACCCAACTGTGCTGCGCTGTCTGGTAACCACCATTGTCTAAGGGTTGAGGCTCCCCGGGGTTGGATTCCTGCTTTGGCAAAAATAATGTTCGGTTTTGCCTGGATGATGTAGTTATCTGGGGAGGTTTGTGAGATGAGAGTTGCACCTTGATCTCCGAACATAACTAGTCTCTCTATTAATGAGCTGCTTGTAGTGGGTGTAAGTAAGCACGGTATTTTTGTGTGTGGTTGTTTAAAGGAGACTTGTTAGGAGACATTTTGCGAGTTTGGTTGTCGGATTAAGGTTAATTTTTCTTGGGTTGCGTTGGTTGTCACACCTCCTTTGATTAAGAAGACTGCGTTTAAAGGTACTTTTTAGAATTGTACATTCTTTCCTTAACTGTTTAATTGTATTTGATCGAAATATTTATCAGGAGTAGGACATTGTTAGTTTGAAAAACAGTTTAAAAGGTTAGCGTTAGTCACAGTTACTATAGACTTTGAGAAAGCAGTTTGTTGTATGTTGTTTGAGAGAAGGGGATGTTTCCAGCCAGCTAGAGTGCTTTTGCAACGGGGTTGGTAAAAATGTTTTAGCAATTCTGTGATACTTTACCAGTTTTTGACAAATTAAAAAAAAAATGTATCTCATCGTTACCTTTCCGTTAAACTACCAGAGTTCCATCCAAATAATTATCAGGTCTTCTAGAATTGACACTAAGGAAAACAAGCAAAATTGAAATGTTACATGAAATGTTAAAGATTCTGTCGTTACGGTAAGCCTTTAAAGAGGTCCTGATCTGTTGACAGTAGCAGATCACTTAGAGTGTCAGTCCACTCCCATTGTGTATTTTAAATGTTTCTTCTGCACTCCAGTCTCACCACTCGTTCTAGTTCCAGCGAGTTGAGGTAGACCCCGGGCGTTTTCTTCATTTATTCTAAAGTATTAGTTACCAAGGTTCATTCCTACCTACATCCTGGTTATTGATGGTCACATGCCACAGTGTCAGTTTTCTTTTTATTGTTGTCCAAAAACTGACAAAGATGTTTTTGAATTGTGGTTTCATTATATACTTAACCAAATAGTAAGTGAAGTGCACTCTGGGGTTGTTGGTTGTGTTGTAGCAAGTAGGAACTGTTGTGGAGGTTCAGTATTTGCACAGAGGGGATAAGGACTTGCTGGTTAGCCTTGGGGGAGAATAGCGTGAGTCTTTTCAGCCGGCAAATAGATGACCTCAAAATGAATAAAACATTAAGATGAATTAAGACTAAAATAATAAAGGTTTTGCTAGACTTGTGCAAAAATAATATCATTTTTCTAAAGATTAACATTTTTGTTACATTTTTAAATGTGCTTAAAAATTTTAGGGCGTATACAGAGTATTTCTAGCTTAAGAGTATCATATTATTAATAGCCATTTATGAATATGCTGTAATTAATAATTTTATGAGGAGGGGCAGAAAGATTATTGGATGGATAAAGCAGCCTGATGACCTGCCTGAGTGTCCATGCTGAGACACACATGAAAGGAGAGGACCAGTTCCCTTAGGTCATTTTCTGACCTTATACACATACATGAAATAAATGAATAATAAAGATTTAAATGATTTTATAAGGGAATTAAGGAACTAAGGCTAATGGTTTTTTTTAACGTATTGATGAATATGTAATTCTTACATTATTCTTAGTTATGTAATAGTGGCTCAGGTAATAAGTCAAAGTGAGAATCACAATTTTTAGACAAATTAGTTCAGTCTGTGTATAAAATTGACTTATTTCATATGAAGATGTGCTATAAGCTTTTTAGTTCTAATACAGTTATAGACTTTTTTTAAACAAAAGTTCTTTCAGGTTGTTAGTTGCTCCTTTATTCACAAGTATAATAAAAATTCCTTGGCTGTGCTATTAAGTATCTATCTACAGCTATGTGTATTTGTCTGTTTTGTACACATATACACATTTTTCTCTTGTATTTAATGACCAGTGTTTAACGTGCAATAGAAACTTGGATAGGATCTTAGTAGGATTATATACCACTTACCTGGAGGATTTTATAGGCTACACTGGGAGAGGAGTAATCGTCTACACTAACTGAAGCTGTTTGTTTTAGACTGAAAATTTTTAGTTTGGGATTTCGCATACTACAAAAACTAGAAGAAAATTTGTGTTCCACGTAGTCACAGTTGGGAAATATATTCCGTGATTTAATGAAGTTGGAAAACATTGGGGTTGAATTTTGTTTTTTGGTTTGTTCATATTTTATTTGTTTACTTATTTATTTTTATTTATTTATTTGTAGCTCTGACAGGCCTGGAACTCACTACATAGACCGTGCTGGCCTCCCACTTCCTGAGTTCTGGGATTAAAGGTGTGCACCACCATGCCAGGCTATAGCTTGTCTTTTTAATTTACTATTTATGGAGAACTCTGTTTAGTAGTTGTATATATAATGTGTAAAGTTCAAATCAGGATAAGCATCAAATAAACATCGCTTTGAATGTTTATAATTTCTTTCTGATTAAAAACAGCTTTTTTTTTTGAGGTACATAGTACATTGTTTCTGTAGTCCTCCTACTATAACAGTAGAGCACCAGTGGTAAGTTCTCTTTTTACTGTGATGGTGTGCGGTCCCACCTTCCACATCCTCTCTCCAGCTTTCGTGATTCTGCATCAGTGAGGTCAACTTTTGAAGTTCCACATAGACATCTGTCTTTCTGTGCTTGGCCTGTTTTACTTAACATCACGAAAATGACAGATTTCATCCCTTTCTCTCCCTGAAAAAAGTGTGTGTGTGCATGTGTATGTAAGTGCTGGTACTTCAGTTACTAGTTCTTGAGTTGTTTGCATCTCCTGACTAAATAGTAAATGAGGCAGTGTAGGTTTAACATACTGAATTCATTTCTTTTGTTTATGAATGTATGTTTACTCTAAAATTCTAAAAGGGTTTAGCTTTTGCAACCTGTCCCAGAGTTCATTCTCTTTATTCTTAGAACCTATTTTTTACTTTTTCTAGAAAATACAAGGAAAACAAATGTGTAGATGTGCTATAGATATTTTAACTAGTAGTTTTTTAAGATTTATTTAATAACATTTCTCTGTGTGTGTCTGTGTGTAGGTTATGTCAGGTCCCTAGGAATAGTTACGTGCCACTTACTTGACAGGAATGGGAACCTGGATCCTGAAGAGTAGCAAGTGTTCTTAACAGCTGAGCTGTCTCTCTAGCCCTTATTTTTTAAAAAACAGTCTCTCCATGTAGCCCTGGATGGACTGGAACTCACAGCTTGCCTCTAACTCCCATGCCCAGGGATCAAGAATGTGCGCCACCATGCTCAGTTTCTCAGTTTCCTGTTGCTATGTTAAGGCACTGTGTGACCAAGGCAACCTATAAAAGAAAGAGTTTATTTGGGGCTTACAGTTTCAGAGGGTTAGAGTCCATGGCATTCGTGGTGGGTGATATTGCAGCAGGCAGGGCACTAGAACAGTAACTGAACACTTATTATGTCTTGTACAAACACCCAGCAGAGAGTGCTGATTGGGAATGGTGTGGGTGTTTGAAACCTCAAAGCTGGGCCCCCAAGGCACACTTCCTCCAACAAGGCCAAACCTCCTCTGCCTCCTTCTCAGACAGTTCCACCAACCAGTAACCAAGCATTGAGACTTGAGCCTATGGGTAGGGGAGTATTTTAATTCAAACACCCCCACCTGGTTAACCAGTTTTTTTTTAAGATGCTAAAATAATTTTTTAACTGGATACGATTGACCCATCATTGTAATCCCAGCTGTAGGGAAGCAGACACAGGATCATGATTTGTAGGCTAGCCTGCGCTACAAAGCAAGACTCAAATAAAAAACAATTAGTACATGTGCACAATTTAAAATTCAACTCCCTTTTTTTATTAAATATTTTTACATGTAAATGCCTGTGTATGAGGTTGGGGAGTATCAGATCCCCTGGAGAAACAGGCAGTTGTGAACTGCCTGGTGTAGGTGCAGGGATTTGAACTCGGGTCCTCTGCAAGAACAATATGTGTTCTTAACCACTGAGCCATCCATCCAGTCTTGATAGTACCTTTTTATATATGCCTCTCCCTACTAAATTCTACTTGGGATCAGTCACTCTTCCCAACTTCTCCATCATGATGTTATTATAAGAGAATTTGAGTTGTGTAAATATATTTACATAGAAGTTTCTGAAAATAGTAGTAGTTTCTAGTATGTGGGAAAGAGCATGACTGTTTTGGGTGCTGAAAATTTTATAAAGCATTACTTAAGAAATGTACTAATGCCATATATTAGTGATATTGCTATTTATTATCAGAAGTGATTTCTTAACACAAAAAATTTAGTATTTATTTTTATATTTGTATGATAAAGATCTCATCTCTGACTATAGGCTCTGGTCATGTGTGCTGGATATACCTTCTGTGTGATTGTTTGGGCTTATGGAATTTTACCTTCAGGTTCTTCATACTGCTTATAGAAGGAACCTCTAAGACCTATTTTTGGATCTAAGATGTGATTTTTCTTTTTTGAGGAATTAAGTGCCCTAGGACACCGTTTCCATCTAGCGACATAACCCTCACTAAAGCTCCTGAGAGAAGAGTGTTGTTCTTTAGACCGCTTTCTTAAGGGAGCCTGTTTTCCCAAAGCTTAGAAACTGAGGGATACAAAATGTTAATGTCACTGTACTGCTGGTGAGACCTTAAGGCTGTCACTGCAGTACTTTTTTCTTTCTTTGAAGCTCCTTGAAATCCTGGCAAGCCCAAGGGAAGGCCAGCTAGCTTGTGAGCCTATTAGGTAGTTAAGAACCGCCAGCAGTGCTGTGTAGTTGTGACGTCTGCCTTCCATAACTCAAATTTGGCAGTCCACGGTGCATCCTGCAGTATGCTAGGGGAAGGGGACTAGTTTTAAGACCCTAAACCAAAGTCTGAATCCTAAAATCCCTCTACAAAATTGCATAGTACAGAATCTGCATATAAAGTTTACATACCCTCCCATAGACAAGAAGTCATTTCTGGATTGCTCCTTATAATGCAAGTGTTATGGAGACTGTTACAGTCTTCTCGGGAATAGCAATAAGGAAAGGCTTATATACACGGCAGTTTCCAGTATGGATGCAGTTTCCTCTTCAGATAGTTTTGCTTTGTTGAAACAGGGTCTTTATTATCTTTCTCTGACTATCATGGAACTTGCTATGTAGGTTAGGCATTTGGGCACTTAATTTTTTTCTTACTGTTGGAAATAGCTTACTGGAGGTCTGGTATGGTAGCATATACCTTTAATGCCAGCACTTGGTAGGCAGGAGCAGGCTGATCCCAGGGTTCCAGGCCAGGCAAGGTTGTATAGTGAGACCTTGTCTTTAAAACAAAAGAAGGAAAAATAGCCAGTCTGTGGTTTGTTTCAATGTAAGAGTTCTTGACTTCCTGTTTCTCTGTCACTAATAATGTACTCTTATTTTGTATAAATCCTGTTGTACCTATCTCAGAAGAATTCTGATTTTTACTTTCCATTTCACTTTTTTATTAGCTTGAATTACATTCTTCCAAATAACTTGAATTGGTGACAAAGTGGCACTCCTCAAATTGCACTTGTCCATTGGAAACAAAATTAGGGAAACATAAAATATAAGGGGCCTGACAGATAGCATAGTGTGAAGAACTTAGCTGCTATAGGGCAAGCAGCACACTGCTGTGCCTTACTTTAGAGTCTTTGAAGAGGTGAGCACTTGAACTATACAAAAGTATAAGAAGGAAAGATAATGAGCACCCATGATATGTACATATGGTAATCCTCAATAATGACTACTCTTTGAATTTTTTTTTTTCGAGACAGGGTTTCTCTGTGGCTTTGGAGCCTGTCCTGGAACTCGCTCTGTAGACCAGGCTGGTCTCGAACTCAGAGATCTGCCTGCCTCTGCCTCCCGAGTGCTGGGATTAAAGGCGTGCGCCACCATCGCCCGGCTCTTTGAATTTT
>NC_022018.1:11201442-11207264 GCF_000317375.1 Microtus ochrogaster | reverse complement strand
GACCAGGCTGGTCTCGAACTCACAGAGATCCGCCTGCCTCTGCCTCCCGAGTGCTGGGATTAAAGGCATGCGCCACCACCGCCCGGCTTGAAATATTTTTTAAAAGGGGAGGTTCTGGCCAGTCATGTACAAAATTAAATGTAAGAAAATAAGTGCCCATGAGACATTAAAGACTTGGGTTGGTCCAAAAGTTTTGATCTAGATGACTTGGTATAAACTGAGCAACACTGATTTTTTTAAAGCTATTCTTTTTAAAAATAGATTTATTTATTTTTTGAGTGTTTTTACCTACATGTATGCATGTGTACTGTGTGCATGCTTAGTGCCCATGAAATTCAGAAGTGGGCATTGAATCTCCTGGAACTGAAGTGACATTGTTGTCGACTCTCTGGGAGTGGAACCTGGGTCCTCTGCAAGATCAGGAAGTGCTCTTAACTGCTAAGCCCCAATAGCACTGATTTCTTTTTTTAAATTGTAAACAAGTAATCTTAAATATAGTGAATTGAGTTAGTTTGTTTTTTGATTTTTTTTTATATGTAGTTGAGTGTCTGCATGTAGGTGTGTACACGTGAGTGCAGGTCCTGAGTCCGGTGGTATTGGGTCCCTTGGAGGTGAAGTTAAAGGCTGGTTGTAAATCTCCTGACATTGGTGCTGGGAATTGAACTTGAGTCCTCAGGGAAAGCAGCAAGTGCTCTTAACCACTGAATCATCTCTCTAGACACTGGTTGATTGTGTTTGTCTGTTTGTTGTTCTTAAGTAGGAAACAAGCAGTAGGTATTGAACAATAAACACTAACTTTCTGCTGAGCACTAATCTGCAGGCACTTTCATAATATTCTCTCATCGAACCATGCAGCAAGTCTGGAAAGTACGTTTCATATTCATTTCTCAGCAGAACAATCAGGAATCACATTTTCATGCATAAGAAGTAGCAAAAAAGGACTTTCAAAGTTGATTTATGTCACTGTCTTCGTGTAAAAGGAAATGGCCAGAACATGTTTGGTTGAATGCTTCCATCATGTTCAGAGGAGGATTAACCTAGCCCTTGCAGCAGATCTGTCCTTTATCTAATCTCATCTAGTTTTTGGAGCTGGGTACGTTAGTTTCTCACCGTTAATGAGTCTCGTGGCTTCACATGTTCCAAATAACCTGATGATAATTTTCCTCACTTATGGACTAGTTAGTCAAATGCTGCTCTGATTGACCAATATGAATTTTTTTCTAGCATGTTGATTACATCACTAGCAGTTATTGTACAGAGAAGGGTCGATTTCCTCTGAATTACAGTTTGAGTAAAGGATTTCAAGCCATTTTAGCTCATGGGTACAGGTGGAATATCTCAGGAGGGGAAATGTGAGTTAAATAATAGTTAAATAACAGTAATTTAACTGGTTTAGAACTAAATATGCTTCCCTTACGAGAAGATTTTTTTGTTTTAATATTTGTTTAATATTAAAATAGATGTGCTTAAATTTAATGTTAGAGAACAAAGAAATGAAATCAACTAACTTCCTTCCTGTAATTTACTTGGTTTTAGCCAGATACCAAAAATAATTTGTTTTACTTTAAAGTGGACACTAATTGTGTTTATTCATTTTAAAACACCTTAATTGATATGTATGAACAAGTGTAGGTTCTATATGATTATTGCTTACCTCTCAGTTTCTGAAACTTACTTTCAGATGTTTTGCTCTTCTAACATGTAGGACATTGAAAAGTTAACGATTTAAAAGGTGAAGGAAAAATTATTAAAAGCTGTTCTCCTATTTGGTGTCTAAACATTAAAAACTATTACTACTACTGTATCATGAGAAAGGAGGGTTATTTAATTTTTTCTTTTGTTTTTTGAGAAGAAAGATTTAGGGTTTTATGTGTATGAAAGTTTTGCTTGTATGTATGTATTGTATGTGCAACGTGTATGTGCCTGTGAACGCTTGTGAGCCACAATGTGGGTGCTGGGAATCGAATTCAGGTTGTCTGCAAGAAGAGCAAGTGCTCTTAATTACTAACCCATCTCTCTAGCCCAGGTTACAGGGTTTTTTCCAAGTGTAAACATTGGAAGGATAGAACTAGATTTAAAAACTAGTGCTTAAATTATTTTTCAGTAGTAATGGTAATCTTAGTTTTTTACCGTTTCCTGATTGAACCAGCACTGTTTTCCAGATAGCCAAGTTGAATTGAGGCAAATCTATGTTGAAGGTTTTTGTTTGGTTTGAAATTAACTGACTACCAATGTAGATTCGACCCCTTTGTATTACTTCTTTAGTATCTTGCTTAGTATAGCCATCTGATTTAAATTACAGTCTGCGAGTTTGTCAGCTCTGCTTGGGTTTAGATGCCTTCTTGCCTGGTGTACAGAGTTTATAAAATTTTGTTTTCTGCCTAAGCATTGATTTTATATCTTGTACCCATAATATATGACATAGTACATACATATAGGAGCATGTTGTGTTTGAGAATTTATAATCTGAAATTGGAGAGATGGTTCAGTGGTTAAGAGAATTGATTGCCCTTCTAGGGGACTTGGGTTCAATTTGCAGGGCATGCACGCATGCGCACTAACACACACACACACACACACACACACACACACACACACACACACACACACACGGCAGTTTACCACTGTCTGTAAACTCATGTTCCAGGGGACCTGACACTCTCTTCTGGCCTTCAGGGCTAGTCATCAGATAAGCATGTGGTACAGAGACATACACATAGGCAATACACATAAAATAATAATTTTAAAAGGAAGAATTTATATCAACAGGAAGTTGCTGGAGAGAAGAAAAAACATAAAACATTTTATTTTTTTAAAAGTTCATTTTCTTGCCGGGCGGTGGTGGTGCACGCCTTTAATCCCAGCACTTGGGAGGCAGAGGCAGGAGGATCTCTGTGAGTTCGAGGCCAGCCTGGTCTACAAAGGGAGTTCCAGGACAGGCTCCAAAGCTATAGAGAAACCCTGTCTAAAAAAGTTCATTTTCTTATGTGTATAAGGGTTTACCTGCTTGTATGTATGTGCATCATGTGCATACATGTTGCCTATGGAGACAAGAAGAGGGTGTTGGGTCGCCTGAGACTGGAGTTCTACATGGTTGTGATCTGCCATGCGGTGCTGGGAATTGAACCCTGATCCTCTCCTATCACTTGTTATGCTTTGAGACAGACACAATTAGTATAAACTTTCCACTAGTAATTTCTTCCCATGTAACTGGTCATGTACCGTTTTGGGAAAAAAAAAAATGAAACAAAAAACCCACTTTAAAAAGCGAGTTTAAAAAGTGGTTATAGTGGTGCATGCCTGTAATCCCAGCTCTCAGGAGGCATAAAGGCAGGTGTATTTTGGAGTTTGAGGCCAGCCTAGTATACATGGTGAGTTCTAGGACAGCCAGAACTACTTAGTGAGCGCCCTCCCCCAAAAGTAAAAGATATTAATTTAACAAATGAAAAATATGTGTGTTTACAAGCTTGTATCTTCCAGCTATGAAAGACCAAAGACTTTAAATGTTTGAATGAGGTAGAAATAAAAGACTTTTGAAATCTGTTTTAACAAAGTGATTTTATAGTATAAGAAATTGTGGGAGGCTGGAGAGATGGCTCAGTGGTTAAGAGCATTGCCTGCTCTTCCAAAGGTCGTGAGTTCAATTCCCACCAACCACATGGTGGCTCACAACCATCTGTAATGGGGTCTGGCGCCCTCTTCTGGCCTTCAGGCATACAAACAGAATATTGTATACATAATAAATAAATAAATATTTAAAAAAAAGAAATTGTGTAAACATTAATGTTTCTTCTTTTTACATGATCTACATTACTTTGTTAACGTAGCTGTTGAATTAACTCACAGTTATGCAGGAATGACTGACAGTGCTCTGAAGGCATTTACATTTAAGTCTTGAGTACTGGGTACTTTAACATTTGAAGCCCAGGTTGAGGCAGAAAGTGAGAGTGAGAGTACATTCTGCATGGCTTTTCTGAATGCACTCTGACTAGTTTTCTTAAGGGTTCCCTCTCTGAAACTGATTTTGCTTTAAGGATTGGGATAGAGAGAAGTAGATTTGGAATGGGTTGTAGTGGTACTTATAGATGAGTCATTTGAATCAGTAAAGGACATTTGGATTGAAGAGTCTTTTTAAATTTTTATTTTATGTGCATTGGTGTTTTGCTGCGTATATATTTGTATGAGGATGTTAAAACCCCTGGAACTGCAGTTTCAGATAGTTGGGAGCTGCCATGTGGGTGTTTAAAATTAAACCTGGGTTGCTCTGGGAGCTATCTCCCCATCCCTATAGCCTATTTTACACACACACACACACACACACACACACACACACACACACACACACACACACAGAGAGAGAGAGAGAGAGAGAGAGAGAGAGAGAGAGAGAGAGAACATTGCAGTAATGATTTTTGTTAATCTTTTTTTTTTTTTTTAAAGAAAGGCTTGTGCCAGGCGTTAGTGGCACATGCCTTTTTTTGCCAGCACTCAAGAGGCAGAGGCAGGCAGATCTCTGATGAGGCCAGCCTGGTCATAGAGCTAGTTCCAGGACTGCCAGGGTTACACAGAGAAACCCTGCATTGAAACAAACAGACACCCCTAAAACAAAAAAAATCAGACTTGCAGTCAAAGTATGTTAAGTACACAAGTAGTGCCCAGTTTGATGCCTTTGGACAAATGTGTAACTGATAACACCTACATGAAGACATAAACATTATGTCTTCTGTTACTGTTCCCAACTCTTTCTAATTCCCTGGATTAGTTGTACATGGTTTTAACTTTATGTTAATAAAATTACCCTGTGTGGACTCCTGTGTTCCTTGCTACTTGACTGTAGTATTTGTGGGCTTCTTCTATGTTGATGGCTTATAACATTAGCCTTTTCACTCTTTTTTTTTTTTTATTTTTTTTTGCTTTTTTGAGACAGGGTTTCCCTGTGGCTTTGGAGCCTGTCCTGGAACTAGCTCTTGTAGACCAGGCTGGTCTCGAACTCACAGAGATCCGCCTGCCTCTGCTTCCCAAGTGCTGGGATTAAAGGCGTGCGCCACCACCGCCCGGCCCGCCTTTTCACTCATTTATTACGTTGCTTAAATATGCTGCAACATTGAACCTAGAGACAAACATAGAAATTGTTTTTGTGTTTGGATGTCAATGAACCTTATTATGTGTATCTTACATTATTATGTGTACCCACCCATATTATGTCCACAATTCTTTTGCATTTTATGTCAACATATATTGTTGTATCTTCTCAAAGAAATTTACAAGAAATGGAAGATAGGACAGTTTGAAGACAAGTGAACCCTGGCTTTTCATGATTATGTCACTAAAACTTCACCATTCTAACAATCCAAAAATACAGTGGAGGAGAATGTTATGTCCTCTGTTTTCATTTATCAGATAGCCACATTGGTATTAAATTAGCTGGGTTATGCCAGAGACATTACTATAAACATGTTGGTGCTTGTTCCCCACCACCACCTTCTTTTTGTTTTGTTTTGTGAGACAGGGTTTCTCTGTGTATTCCTGGCTGTCCTGGAACTCACTCTGAGGTTGGCCTTAAACTCAGAGATCCTCCTGCCTCTGTCTCCCGAGTGCTAGGATTAAAGGTATGGGCCACCACCAACCAAATGACTTTTTTTTTCTGTTATACATTATATCCTGACTATAGTTTCCCCTTCCTCCATTCTTCCTTGTCCCTCCCCCCACCTCCACTCTTACCCAGATCCATTCCTCCACTGTTTCCCTTCAAAAGGGAAAAAAAGGGTCCCAAACACAAGCAAAAGAGTCAGAGACTCGCACGCCTTTAATCCCAGCACTCT
>NC_022018.1:11185582-11200412 GCF_000317375.1 Microtus ochrogaster | reverse complement strand
TGTGTGTGTGTGTGTGTGTGTGTGTGTGTATGTGCGCGCGTAAGTGTATGCACATGTATGCCATAGCATATGTGTGGAGGTCAGAGGATATTCCTGAATGGCAGTCTTCACCTTCCACCTTGTTTGAGACTGTGTCTTTTTGTTGTTGTTGTTCCCAGTTGTCCACCTCCATTTTCCTGTAGGAATGCTGGAACTACAGGTGTCCGGGTACTTGTCCAGCTTTCACATGGTTCTGAGAATTGTGGCTTTTACTCATTGAGCTACCTTTGTAGCCTGTACAAACTGTGTTGTCAGTATTTCAAAGTTTACCTTTCATTGCCTGAAATCCTATCTACTCAAGAGGCTGAGGCAGAAGGATTATAAATTTAAGGTCAGCCTGGGCAATTTGGGGAGTTTCTATCTAAAAATAAAACTTTGGAAAGAGAATTGGAGATGTGTCTCACTAGTCTTGAGTTTAATTTCCAGCATGGTTTTCTTCTCTCCCCAACCTACAGAAAAAAAAACCAAACTTCATGTTTCACTTATAAATTATAGGTTTATGTGGTTGCAAGGATAGCGTCTTTTTATCTTTAGAAATTTTAAAATATTACAGATTTTGATTTTTGAGTATTCACTCCAATAACTAAAGCTACTGAAGTGGTTCTAGCCTTAAAGTCATTAAAAAGGGTCTTGCACTGGGCAGGTACCACATGTGTAGGCAGAGGGATTATGAGTTCAGGATGAACCTGGGCACAGAATTGAGTTCCAGACCAAATTGGAATATATAGTGAGAGCCTACTCCCCATTCCCATCCCTGGGGTATTCCTAAATAGCCCTGGTTGGCCTGGAACTCCCTGTGAAGATAACACTGGATGGAACTCTAGAGTGCTGGGATTAAAAGCATGCTCCATCACACCCATCAAAGAAACACTTTTTCTGTTCTCTGCCTTTTTGCTCATTCTTAACTGCTCTTTATTGTCTTACAGTCAGCATTTAGTAAGAATTTAAAAAAAAAACTTAGGGCTGAAGTGATGGCTTGGCAGTTAGCAACATTGGCTTTTCTTCCTGAGGACCTAGGTTTGGTTCTTGGCACTTATGGGGTGGGTGGTTTACAACCATCTGTAACTCCAATTCTAGGGGATCAGACACCTACTCTGGCCTCTTTGGGTACCAGACATGCACAATATGCAAAGATGTGCTTGCAAGAGAAAGACCCATTCACATAAAATAAAAATAAAAAAATCTTAATTTATTTTTAAAGAATTGTTAACTTTTTTGGGTTTTTTTGAAACAATTTTTCACTGTTTAGCCCTAGTTGTTCTGGAACTCACTTTGTAGACCAGGTTGGCCTCAATCTCAGAAATCTGGCTGCCTCTGCCTCCCAAGTGCTGGGATTAAAGGTGTGCACCATCATTGCCTGGTTAAGAGTTTTAAACTTTAGCTGAAAATTTGAAACTTACTTTGCTGTCCTGACAGACAGGAAAAAAGATGAAAATAAACATCATTGGTAAGTTCTCAAGTAAAAGCTTGTGCTAAAGTGACTTCCAGTCTTGTGTCCCTAGAATACAGGTATCCCCCGAGAATGACTGCTTGAAATGGATGATATGGTAGCCTTACATACCAAAGGAGAAGGGATTCGCTGCTTTAAGTCTGTTCTTAGTATTTGCTGGTCTAGACTGAGGTTATCTTTCCTGTCCACAAAAGCAGGTTAAAGAGATTACTGTCTTCCTTTCCTGACTTATCTTTTTTCCAGACAAGGTCTTACCCTCTTTGTTTCAGCTTTGTGGTTTTTTTTTTTAATTTATTTTACTGAGCTGTGTTTTGTGTTTTTTTGTTTTTTTTTTTTTTTTTTTTTTTTTTTTTTGTGTGTTTTTTTTTTTTTTTTTTTTTTTTTTTTTTTTTTTTTTTGGTTTTTTGAGACAGGGTTTCTCTGTGGCTTTGGAGCCTATCCTGGAACTAGCTCTGTAGACCAGGCTGGTCTCGAACTCACAGAGATCCACCTGCCTCTGCCTCCCGAGTGCTGGGATTAAAGGCGTGCGCCACCACCGAAATGTTACCTAAAAATTTGGAGATAAGAATCACCTCCTCCCTTTCCCCCTCAGAGTGATTTCTTTTTGACACCTACACCTTTTCTTTGGAGGGGCGGGGGCTGGGTGGTGGTGGCCGCGGCAGTCTCATTTGTAGACCAAGCTGGTCTCATACTTCTGGCAGTTTCAGCCCCTAGAATTCTGGAATTACAGGCATGAATCATCATGCCCTGTTGAGAAGGATTTCTTAATTAGGGACTTTTTTTTTTTAAGTAAAATGACTTCTGAGACCTTACAAATTCTTTGTGTAGTTTTTGAGTTACTAATATAATTCAATGAGGTTTGAATTTATTAGTCATTATGTATGCATAATTCTTGCCTTGTGAAACTTAATGCTAAGCTAAACTGACTTTAAAATAAAATACAGGACCAAGTTGGATTGTAAGTAAAGATATTGTTTTCAATAATTTTTTTTACTTTTTTTTTGATAGAAACTTACTGTGTAGACCTGACTGGCCAGGAACTCAGAGATCTGCCTGCCTCTGCTTCCCAAGTGCTGGGTTTGAAGGTGTGCACCACTACCACCTTGCTTTTTACTTGTGCCTTTTTCTTCTAACAAGTAGAAATCAATGTTTAAAATAATAATTTATTGCTTAAATCAGATACATGTACATTTTCAAGTATGGTGACCGATGTAGACGTGTACTAGTCTATGTGTGTCTTCAGTTTTGTGTGGAGCTTTGTTGGGACCCCTGTTGTTTAGTAATATTTTTGCTTTTTAATGGTCTTATACCATTTTGTATTTCAAAAGTTATTTTAACTTAACAATTATTTAGCGTTTTTGTGTATGTACATTGTTTTTTTAAAAAGGATTCTAGCTAAGGAAATACCTGTAGAATTCTGGTCACTCATTTTATTTTCATGGTTTTGTCCTATTTTATTATACTTTTTTGACCTTATCTAGAAATTAAAGGTAAGAAGATGGGTTTAAATTAAATGTGTGTTGCTAGAGTCCAAATAGCTCAACTGCAGAGATAGAACAGCACTTGAAGCATATGTGAACAAGTAGTTATGTCTCCCAGTGGGCTTTCCGGAGCTTTCGGAGTTCGCAGGAAGCCTAGACTGTTTCTAAGTTAGTGAGCTGAAAGACTAAGAACTGTCAGGAACTTGAACCAAAACATCTACATTAAAGCTCTACGTTTAGGGGGCTAGAAAAATTCCACTACCTATTATGGACATGTTTTAACATAGAAACCGAAACTAAGAAATGTGTGTTCTTGAGTTGATGAATGTCTGAATGTTTTAATGAGAAACTTGATAAGAAGTTATGATGGTAGAGGTTACTCTTTTACATTTTTTTCAAGTAGTATACATGTAACCAAAAGAGAAAGAATTTTGTGACATAGGTTTTGTCATCATAGATATGACAGCAAAAGTGAAAGTAGATGTCTAGTTCTACATCAGATTAAAAGGCTTCTGCATAGCCAAGGGATTGAAAAAGGAGCCTATGAAACGGAAGAAAATATTTGCTTACCATTTATCTGATAGGCAGTTAATTTCCAAAATAAATAAATTATTACTACACTTGATAGTAGAAAAACTAGTAACTATTAGAAATGGGCGAAGGACTTAAGAAATTTCTCCAGTAAAGATACAGATTAGCAAACAAGTTGGTGAAAAAAGACGATGTCTAACCATCTGGGAAATGCAAGTCAAAACTAAGATGTTTTCTTACCTCAGCTATTTAAAACAACAGCAGCAAAACATGATGGGCTGGAAGGGTGCCTCATTGGTGTTCAGAATGCTTACTGCCCTTGCAAAGGACCTGACCCAACTTTTCTGTCTCCCATGTGGCAACTGACAACTTCTATTCTAGTTCCTGGTCATTTGAAGCCCACTTCTGACCTCTGGGGACTCCTGCATGCATGTGGTACGCATAAATTCATGCAAGATTACATATATACACATTAAAAAAAATAGTCAAGGCTTAGGAGTGTAGAGTATTTGCCTAGCCTGTGCAAGGCCCCGTGTTCAATCCTTAGCACCTCACTCTCTAAAAGACAAGTATGGGGGGGGCACCGTGTAGAAGACTGAAGCTTTTGTAATCACTGTTCTTAGATACAAAATAGTACAATTCTGTAGAAGATTAACAGGCAGAAGGTTTCCAAAAAACTAGTGTATTCCCCGAAATTCTACTTCCAGTTACTGACCCAAAAGAGGGCTGAAACCAATACCTCTTCTCCTCTCTCATCTTGGGAGTTAAAACCAGCAGGCAAACATTTTCCATTTGAACTCTATTCTCAAGTCACAGACAGCCTCTATATCTTGAAGAGATGCTGACTCTCTGTGTTCATAACAGTAATTATCCATGGTAAGTAAGGTATGAAAACAATCCACCTTTTATTGACAGATGAATGGATAAACAATGTACACAGACATGCACAGGAATATTATTCAACCTTTAAAAAAAGATAGTGTGCAATATTCAATGACATTGGTGTACTGTGAGGACTGTAATGTTAAGAAAATAAACCAGTCAGAAGAAATACTACCTGGCTTCATTTATATGAACTATCTAAAATAGTTTCCCAGAATGAGCTTGTCAGAAAATGAGGGAGGGTCCGTGGAGAATTCAGTTATCAGCAAACATAAAGTTTCAGTTAAGCAATACAAGTAAGTGCTGGAAACCTGCCTGTCTTCAGCACAGGTTAAAACAACAAAACTCACCTTAAGTGATATTGGCCAAATAAAAGGAACTAGTTTAAGAAGTTGTGATTTAGTAGATTTTGTTTTGTTTTTTGAGGTAGGATGTATGTAGCCAGGTCTGTTCTGGAACTCCCTATGTAGACCAGGCTGGTCTAGAACTCAAAAAGATCTTCCTGCCTCTAGCCTCCTGAGTGCTGAGATTAAAGGTGTGCACCACACCTGGCCAGTGTTTTTGATTATGATATGAAGTCACACTACTTGGTTAATTGTGTAAGCTTCAGCTTAATTCTTTTTAAATTAGAAAACCTTAAACTTTATATTTCTCAGCGCAGTTGTAAATACTTACTAATTCCTGACCGGTTTTGGTATTTATAACCCAGCAGCTTTGCAGTGACAGTTGGCTAAAGTTACTGTGGTTAGAACTGAGCAGAGCTAATAGCAGAGACCTAGTGGAGAATTTAAAGGATAAATATTTGGGACTTTGAACAAGCAGTACTTTCTGGAGTAAACTTGGTAAGCGTGGCATAACAATCTTTTTGTATCAGTTAGATTATGATAACAAATACAAAGAAATTTAGTGTCTAAGTAAACTGAATGAGGTTTGAAAGGAAAATGTGTTTTTGTTTACAGTAGTTGGTTCTTCTAAATATCAGTGGTATAGATCGAAGGCTATTTGATGTTTTTCATAAAATTGGGTTTGGCTCTAGAAAAATTAATGACTGTTGCTTCAAGAGGTGTTAAAACAGATTGATAAATTGTTTTGTCTTTATTTTACACACACACCCTTTTGTGTGTATGGTATATGCATACTAGAGAATGTATGGGGTGGGGGTCAGAGAACGAACACCTTTGGTGTTGGTTCTTGCAACATTCTGCCTCATTTGAGGCAGGGTGTCTTGTTCACCTCTGTGAACCAGGCCAGCTGGTTCCATAAATGTGTGCAGATTGTCCTGTACCTGTCTCTCATCTCCCCTTAGGAGCACTGGTGTACAACACCCTAGGTCTAGTGAATGCTAGGCGTATGCGCAGAGGTCTCGTTCTTGCTGCAGAGCAAGCACTTCGCTGTCTGTGCAGCCTGCCCTTTCTTTACCTTTGGGCTGTGAGGATACCTAATCTGTTTGGGAATAAGTAACTGCTTTCAAAAAGTAAGGGCCTTTGAAATACAATTAGTTGCTATTATTTTCTTTAAATCTTTTTTAATTTACTTTGATTTTATGTGTATTGGTGTGTTACCTGTGTGTATGTCTGTATGAGTATGTTGGATTCCCTTGGAACTGGAGTTACCAACAGTTGTGAATGGCCCAATGGGTGTTGGAAAATGAACCTGGGTCCTTTGGAAGAGAAGCCAGTGCTTATAACCTGAGCCATCTCTCCAGCCCCCACTAGATTTTTTAAAATTGATTCATATATTCAATTAGTTATTAATGACTGTCTTACAGGATTCTTACAAACCTAGACCAAGAGAAAACAAGAACTTACCTGTTTTAAATACATTAGACATATATCAAAGAATTCAGAGATGTTTGTCTTAAAGGTTAATGAACTGGGAATAGCTTGGTGATAGACTACTTGCTTAGTATGCTCAAGTGCTAGGTCTGATAATTAGTACCATTAAAACCTAAGTAGCTGGACATGGTGGAGCACACATGCGGATCTCTGTGAGTTCCAGGCTAGCCAGATCTACATAATGATACACTGTCTGGAGAAGAAAAAAAATTTAGAGGCTACTGATTGATTTAGAAAAATCATTAAGAGTGATTCTAGATAATAGTTTATATGGGTATATACTTGATGTGTTTATCTGAGACTGTAATTTTTTAGCCAAAAAATTAATAAGAAAAAAATTTAAATAAAATTATTGTGGCAGTCATATTTGTGTTTTGTCAGTTGCAGGAAACCTGTAAATGTGGTTTTAGTAAAGCTTTAACTTACAAAGTAATGCCAGCATTGGCAGTAGATACTTTTTTGTTCTTTTCTCTTTTGTTCCTTTTACTTCTCTGAACCTGGTTTTGTTCATATAATTACTGGTTGACATTACTAAACATTTTGAGATAACATTAGATAACAAATCTGAAACTTTGTTTTTGGGGAAAAAAAAAAACAAGAAATCAGAGTAATTTGATGTTTTTAAGACAAATGTACTTTGGTGTGTAAAAGCAAAAAAGTAGACTCTTAGAAATAGTATGTGGAGAGAACTAAATATAGCAGATATGTGGTTAAAGCTAGAGAGGACATGGGAGAGTGTGCACTCAAGCACAAACATGATGCTATAGCAGTAAGTTTGCAGGTTTTTTAATGTCTCGGCTGGGTATGTAGCTCTGTTATAGTATATGCTGAGCATCTACACAGCCCTGGGTTTGGTATCTAGCATCATGTAAAGTAGACATGGTAGTATATACCTTAACACCAGTACTGCAGCCTTGGGGGGTGAAGGCAAGAGGACCCAAAGTTCAATGTCATCCTCAGCTACGTACTGAGTTCAAGGACACCCTGGAATACGTAAGATCCTGTCTCAGTTTGGTGCAAGGGTAAATGCCTCTGCTCTCAGCGCTCAAGCTAATGAAGGATTCCAAGTTTTTTATTTGAATGTATATGATTGATTTTCTTTTTAAATTAAAAGAAGCCACAAGATATACAGGAATTAGTTTGTTAAAGTTTTGCTTTTTAGTTAGATACTTAGAGTATTCATTTCTCCATATCCATCACTCAACTTTTTTATAGTTGCTGAGTAGTCTTTATAAATATACTGTATTTATTATAATGTTTTTCTACTAATTGATATGTAAGTTTTAATTTTTATCTTTATTGAACTATAGCAATTAGCCTTATGCTGGTATCTTTGCATGCTAATGTTGCAGTTTCAGGAAACAGATTCATAAAATAAGGTCATTGGGTCAAAAGAACCTGGGCAGCAGAGGCAAGCAGGTCTCAGTGAGCTTGAGGCCAGCTTGATCTACAGAAGTAGTTCCAGGACAGCCAGAGCTGTTTGTTACATAGAAACCCTGCCTGGCTGTGTATGTGTGTGGGGGTGTGCATGTATGCAGTTTATCATTCCCATTAATGTAAAAGATTAAATACTATTGAATGAATATGTACATGAAATACTATAAGTGTGTGTGTGTGTGTGTGTGTGTGTGTGTGTGTGTGTGTGTACATGAAATATCTAGGCCTAGGGTTGAAGTGATTTCCAAAGATGCTCAGAGAAAGTAGATAAAGTAGATTTGCTTACTTTGGTTTGGTTCAGTTTGACTGGATACTGGGTTTAGGATGGTCCTTCTGTCTCTGCTTCACAAATGCTGGAATTATAGGCCACCCCTTTGGGCAAGTAAATTTTGAAGAATGAGTATATACCACAGGTAAAGGAAAGAGAAAAAGAAGGACTTAAAAACCCCCAAAAAACAAAAACCTGTTAGAGAATGTGAGTAAAATGTAGAGATTGGGAGAGTTACCAGTGTACTGTCTTCACTGTGTCATACTCTGTTCATCTCTTTGTTTGCTCTGAACCCCAACTTTTTGGAGTTAGCTTGTTGTTGATTTAAGATTTCTGAATCTTTGGAATTCTGGATTTTTAGAATAGCAGGTTGAGTTGGTAATCCAGGCAGGTAGAAGTCAGAAATGCGTGGTAACTGTAGTGGTGCATGCTTATATTTATTCCCAGAACCTGGTAGGTGGGGCAGGAGGAGCTGGCATGTAGAATCATCCTCAAGATCAGCCTCTACCTCTAATAATTTGATGCCAGCTAGTTTGAGATCTTATCTCAAAAAGAACTTGAGGGTGGAGGGAACCAAACTCTTATCCCAAACATTTCAGATAAAGATTTCTGCGGGACCTTGGTGGCACTCCTTTAGTCCCAACAGAGACTGGTGAATCTCTGTGAGTTTAAGGTCAGCCTGGTCTATATAAAGAGTTCCAGGAGTATACAAAGAAAAGAAACCCTGTATCATGAAACAACAACAAAAACTCAAACAAAAATATTTCTAAGCAGTAATGCTGTTTGACACTTAAGTTTGCCAAATATTTAATTGAAGCATATTTTCCTTGTTTAGAAGTGTATATATCAATGCATGGACTTGTCATATACAATAGAAACCCTGTAATTTATGTTAAATGCAATAATATTTTTTGGAAGAATTTATATATACTTGTATTTATTTCTGGAAGCATGGGAAACAATGTAGAAAATTTCAAATAATGGTAACAAACACTACTTACAACAATAATAATAACCATCACTTTTGGTCATTGTTCTAGGGAAGCACTAAATACTCTTTAGTGTTGTAACAGCCCACATCAGACAGATAATGTTTTATACAGTTTACATGTGACAGTACAGAAGTTTAGGAAATGTAAAGAGATTGGAAACCATGGGTGAACCTTCGTTACTGTATTATACTGTACCAATCATGATTAGCTCATGTAAAAGATGTGAAACTATTTCTAAGAAATGTAACCTTTTGTTACATAAAGTTAATCACTAATTGTGCTGCAGTTACCTGCCTTTTCTGAAAGGAGGAGAGTACACCAGCACTCAGGAAGCAGAGGCAGGCAGATCTCTGAGTTCTAAGACAGCCAAGGCTGTCTCAAAAAACTGAGAGAGAGAGAGAGAGAGAGAGAGAGAGAGAGAGAGAGAGAGAGAGAGAGAGAGAGAAATAAGTAATAAATTACATGCTTATAATTTTTTAAATTCAGGATGTTTAAAAATTGAAAAACTGCAGCAATTTAACAAACTAAGGAAAACTACTTTCATCCAGTGAAAGTAAATATCTAAAACATAGAAATATGTAAAATTGTGTCTACTAGAACCCTATGTTTACCTCCATATCATTTGTTTTTCCACTTAAATGTGCGTGCGTATGTATTCTTTTTTGTTGTTGTTGTTGTTGTCAAGGCCTCACTTTATTAGTGAAATGGCTGTGGCTTATATAGCCCTTGATTGAGGAATTTGGCTTGGGATGGGGGCAGGGGCATGGCAAGGGCAGGAAGGGATCTTACAGCAATGGTCACGAGTCGACACTTGGTCACGAGTCGTTGGTCACGTATGTATTCTTTGAAAAGGTTTTGCTTTGTTTCTTCAAACAAAGTTTTTGACTGGAACAACCTTTTTAGACCAGGCTGGCCTCAAACTCACAGAGACCTGCCTACCTCTGCCTCCAAAGTGCTGGAAACTGAAGGCATGCTGAAAATGGTTCTTAATGGATGCATAATACTTTACATGTATACTGAACCTTACCTAATCACTACTAGACATGTGAGTTACCATAACTTTTCCTGCATTTTAAGTTGTGCTGTAGATAGAACAAAACTAAAAGAATGGTACTATAATTTCAGCTCGGAGAGTCTCTGTCTCCCCAAAAACAAGCATTGACAAATGAGAGTCACAGTTACAGTCTTTGGAACAATAACCACTGTCTTTGCCTGGGCCTTTTTTCTCTGAAAATTATAAAAAAGGAGAATAAGAAAAAACCTTGACTTTCATTCTCAGTGAAATTAAAGATTATGATTATTAAAGGCTATCAGAAGTGTCAGAGAAGGGCAGAAGCTGTAAGTCTAAGTGTATTTGTTGAAAGGGGGGTTTCACCTTGAAGTTATTTATAATGAGAGAGGTAGTGGCAGAAATAACTGGTTTGGTTTAAGAAGGAAGAGAAAATAGATCAATCCAGAAGCATACACAGCTCCAAGTGCAGAAACAGCCATCCTCTGGATTGTACTGTGTGACATCTGCCCCCTCATACCACTGCTGCCTGCTCTGCCAGTGTATTCTAGGAACCAGCGTATTCTGTGTCAAAAACAAAAGAAGTAGTCATGGTAGTAGAAATTTATCAGAGCACCAAAGGACCCATTAGTAAAGGTGTTCCTACAGCGCACATGTGTGTTTGTGTGTGTGTGTGTACGCACACGTGCATGTGTGAAAGAGAGAGAGAGATTGAGGGTCTTACTTTATAACCTTTCAGACTAAAATTAGATGTGTAAGCCACCTTGTCTGGCTCCATGCCCCCATCCCAAACCCATTTTGATTTTTGAGACAGAGTCCTTCACTGTATATTCCTTGGATGTCTTGGAATTCACTATGTAAACCAGGCAGTCCTCAAATTGGGAATGGTCCTTTGATTATAGGTGTACACAGCTGTGCCTGGTTTGTTTCTGAGCTGAAGATGCTGTAAAAATTTCTACCAAAGATGATGAGAAATCAGGAATGCAGGAACTCAGGGAAAAGATGGTAAACCAACAAGAGATGGAGTGTGAACTGAGAAAACTTAGAAAAGGACTTGAAAAGGCAAAAATCCAGAAGTTCACAGAAGTTAGAAAGAGGAAATAGCCTTGAAAAAGCAGCAAAGAAATAAGCAGATAAAACTAAGAGGAGCCAGGTTTGGTGGGCACATGCCTATAATTCTAGCATTTGGGAGGTGGAGGCAGGAGGATCATGAGTTCAGCATCATTCTTAGTTTTATAGTAAGTTTAAGGCCAGCTTGAGCTCTAACGGACCATGTTTCAGAAGGGAGAGGAGGAGGGTTAATGGAAGGAAGGAGGGATGGATGGTCTTTGCCTATAATCCCAGTATGCCTGTAATCTCCATTGGGTGGTAAAGAAGGAAGATTGTAAATTTGAGGCCAGTCTGAGTGCAAAGTGAATTTCAGAATAGCTTTAGCTGTGAGACAAAATAGTATAGAAAAAGAGATGTTTACAGTTGTAAAAGATGATCAGAAACTCTGGATGTACTGTTACCCAGCACTTGAGAAGCAGGATTGAGGCCATTTTGGACTGCATACAAACGTCTCAAGAAGCAAAACAAAACAGGAAATAAAACTGATAGAAACTGCTGTAGATCCAGTACTTAGAATTGGAACCTCTGTCGAGAAAACCAAGCTAGTACACCAAGATGACTGATAAGAGCTTTATGACTGAAAAGAAGCTAACTTTACTGAAATACACATTAGGGAAAGACTGCGCTGAGGAAAAAACTGATCATCTTCCACCAGGTAGACAAACAGCCACATCCCCACAAATCCACCAGGTAGACAAACAGCCACATCCCCACAAATCTGACTACGTCATTTATAAGGTATTGAAATCAGGCTGGCCTTCTAGAACCCTGAAAAGTAAAGCCGCATTTATAGCATACAGGGGGAGTAGGGTAGGAACGGAAGATTTCTCCTGTCCATTCGCATTGTCTTTGAAGTGCACATAGAGCTCAAATGGCACTGTGTTTTGTTGTTTTGTTTGTTTGTTTGTTTGGGTTTTTTTTTGAGACAGGGTTTCTCTGTGTATCCCTGGGTGTCCTAGAACTCATTCTGTAGACCAGACTGGCCTTGTACTCACAGAGATCCACCTGCCTCTGCTGGGATTAAATGTGTGTATCATCATGTCCAACTAAGAACACTGTATGAGTCTGCAGAAGTGCAAGAGAAACCTCAGCTGGCAGGCATATGGAAGAAGCTTTGATGGTAAGTATTGAATATAGACACACTCCCAAGGTAGTAGAAATACAGAGGCCGAGGTGACAGGACAGTGTTATTCACAGCTATGTAATTCTGAAGGTGACTAATCTTGTCAGAACATGATGTTGATGTTATGTAACTCAGTAAGGCAGAAATGATAGGAGTAAGATACAGGCCTGTAATCCCATCTAGTCTGGGGCAAGAGGATCACAACGTCAATACCTGCCTATACCACAGAGAAAGAAGGTGGAATATTCTCATTACCTCTTGAGAGTAATAACCAAAAGGATTACATCACAAATCGAGTAATAAATTCAGTGGTGGAGCATAAACATACAAAAGAAACATTAAAGATACCACAATAAAATGCTATTGGGATGGATGAGGAAACATCCTTAGTTTTAACATTGTTCTTATGCTGTAGCTAGTGAATAGAAAAATATAGATGAATTATGGAAATTACAGTTAATCATGCGCCTGGTAGTACTACACATGACTAACTGTAACTTCTGTAATACATGGGCAGAACTAGTTTTGCCTGGAAAGCAACCTCAAAATATTTCTCTTGTTAAGGCGAATTAAGCCCACTAATTATTCTGTTTGAGTTTTTCAGCAAGGGGATTGAATTCAGGCCTTGCAGCATGCGAGGCAAGTGTTCTACCAGTGAGCTAACCTCAGATCAGGCCCTTTATTTTTTTTTCTTTCTTAAGATCTTAAGACTCCTATGTTTTGCTGCATGTAAAGTTGGATGTAAATTTTCTTTCACTAGATTTTAATAGGTTTTTGGGTCTTTCAGTATTAAAATTTATATTTTTGTTTTTAAAGTTTAACAGTTGTGAGTCACCTAACTAAGGCATTTTCAAGGAAATGTGCTTTTAGGTATTTTGCTGCATGAACACTGTGTGTCCTTACATGTCACAAAACAAGCCTTAAACAAATAAGAAAACATACTGAGTGTTTTTGGAATGGCAAAGTAACATCAAAAACAGAAGTCCTCATGGAGGAACTTATATAAATTAATTTTAAATAATAGACATGCTCTTTCCAAAGTGTATGTAAGGAAAAAATGAATGTTGTTTTTTCATATAATCACGTGGATCGTTGAAAACTAAGTTTGAAAACCAGAATTGTGCCAGTTGTGGTGGTGCACACCTTTTAACCCAGCACTCATTAGGCAGACGCAGGTGGATCTCTGTGATTACTAGGGCAGACTGTTCTACAGAATGAGTTCCAGGACAACAAGGACTTTCGCACAGAGAAACTCTGTCTGAAAAACAAAACAAACAAACAATAACATCAAAACTCACAAAAAAAGCCAAAAATGTAAAATTGTGTAGGCTGAATACTCATGCATAAAATAAATTTTAAAAATTTAAAAAACATAGATGTCTTTTTATAATCTTAGTAAGGGAAAACATTTAAGTGATTTGAGCTAGGGTGTAGCTTGGTGATGAAGTGCCTCTTGCGTCTGCACAAGATTATGGTGCTCTGCCAGGACCAACAGCAAACCAGCTCAGATAAGGACTAATAAAGTGACAAATATGAACATAAAGTAAATTTTAAAAAATTAAAAAAAAGAGCAGTGACTGCTCTTAAGGAGGACCTGACTTCAATTCCCAGCCCCTGACAACCAAATGTAACTCCTGACCCAGGGGTGTGGGCGGGCAGTGCATACATCTGGTGGTCAGATATGCATACTGCCGAAACTCATACACATAAAATAAATAATAAAGTAGTTGATATGCTTACTACATTAAAAAAAACACTTTTGCAGCTGGTGGCTGGTGGTGTGGATCAACATGTAAAGGTGCTTGTTATGCAAACCTTGTGACCTGAATTGGATGAACAGATTCCACAGCTGTCCACTCCTACACATGCTCCCCACCTTATCATCATTTGTATGTGCACACAATAATAAATTTAAAAAACAAGCACTGTTTTTTTGCAACCCCAGCACTTGAGAGGCAAAGGCAGGAGGATTGAGAAAATGCAAGGCCAGGGTGGGTAAGAATCCTATTTCAAAAGAACAAAACCAAAGTCAAATAAATTCCTGTCTGAATGGTTAAGGAAAATGTGTTTTGTGTTGTGAAATAGTTGGTCCTCCTACATTTAAGAAGCATGGGAACACACCACAAATAAATAAAACTTGAAGAAGTTATGCTGAGTGAAACCAGTTATTCATTCAATGCCAGGTAGGACTGAGCAGCGTGGTGTAGTAAGAGGCTCTGACAGGAGGACTACTCTGAGGTCCAGGCCAGCCTGGGTGCACAGCAAGGCAGTGTCTCCACATTTAAAAAAAAAAAAAAAGGAAGGAAGGAAAAAGAAAACAGCCATTGGGTGGACTTTATTTCACTCAGTTGTGGATTGCTTGTCTAATGTGTACAATTGGTATATGGTTACATTTGACCCAGGTACCTCAATTAGTTATATCCATTAAAAGCAGAATGGGTATTGTTGGGTTGTTCAGTATGTATGGATTTGTAGCAAATATTTATGTACATTCTAAAATTTACAGTTAAGCACTGATCTGAACAGAGAATTCTCAAAAGAAGTTCAAATGACCAAAAGACACTTAAGGTCATGCTCAACCTCCTTAGTGATCAGGGAAATGTAAATCAAAACAACTTTGAGATATCATCTTACACCAGTCAGAATGGCTAAAATCAAAAACACCAATGATAG
>NC_022018.1:11164114-11183962 GCF_000317375.1 Microtus ochrogaster | reverse complement strand
CCACAGGGCAGGGAACCCTGACTGCTCTTTGGACTGGAGAGGGAGGGGTAGAGGAGTGGGAGGAGGGGGAGGGAAATGGGAGGCTGGGAGGAGGCGGCAATTTTTTTTTCTTCAATAAAAAAAATAATAATAATAAAAGTGAATGGGCTGGGTAATGATAGTGTACATCTTTAATCCCAGCACTTGAAAGGCACAGGCAGACAGGTCTGTGTGAGTTCCAGGCCAGCTTGGTCTACAGAGCTAGTTCTAGGACAGGCAGGGCTGCACAGAGAAACCCTGCTTTGAAAAAACCAATAAAATAAATAAGACAGGGCTGGAGAGATGGCTCAGTGGTTAAGAGCATTGCCTGCTCTTCCAAAGGTCCTGAGTTCAATTCCTGGCAACCTACATGGTGGCTCCCAACCATCTGTAATGAGATCTGGTGCCCTCTTCTGACCTGCAGGCATACATGGAGGCAGAATATTGTGTACATAATAAATAAATATTTAAAAAAATAAATAAGATATAAATAAATCATATCATAATTATATACAACGCATTTCCAAACAGTGGGTGATAATTCAAAAGGTAGTTCTTAGGAAATTAAGTTGTTTTTAATAAGAAGTTGCCAGCCTCATTCACAGAGAAATTAAAGTTACAGTGTTCTAGTTTACTTAGGCAGAAACATAAAGGCTGGGTGACATGTTCTTCTGCTGGTTGTGATGGAAATGGTGTATACACCATGGACTATTCAACCTTTAAAAGGCTAACCTCAAACTCAGAAACCAGCCTTGTCTTTGTCTCCAGAGTGCTGGGATTTAAGACATATGCCACTATGTCCAGCTTATGAGTCTTAATATTATCATATCCTATATGAATTTTCTCAAGAGAACTCATCAGTGGACAAGATTTTTCTGATGAATAATGTTCTATTTTATTTTATTTTTGGAGAAAGAGTCTCACTACTTAAACAGGACTTGAACTCAGAGAAATCTGGAATGAAAGGCTTGTACCACCAAAGCCTTTGCTCTCACTATGTCTCTAAAGATTAAAAAAGTCATCTGCCTAGTTTATTCAGAAATATTTGCAAAATAAATCTCAGCCATCTCTGAAGAGAAAAGATGTCATGAGAGTGCTCTTCTGCTTTGTATGATGTTTGTGTGTAAACTCTACTTGGTGCCAGAGACTGCTGATGTTGGAATCCTCCTACATTTCTTGCAGCCGAGCATGGTGCCGTATGCCTATAGTCCCAGTCATCAGGAGACTGAGGCAGCGAGACTGCATTTGAGGCCAGTTTGGGTAGGAGTTGAGATAAAGGGAAAAAATAAAGGTCATTTTGTACTTTCCCTTTATTTTCTTTGTAAAATAATAGACAATTTATCCTGAGGAGGACCATTTGCAAAGACATAGTAAATGATATGCTGAGGTATAAAGTATAAGGGACAGCAGGAAAGGGGCAGTAGGAAATGAAAAAGGATAGTTGTAACATGGTAGTGGAAATACCGTCAGTTAAAACTAATGGACTAGCAGTTTGTAGTTAAGAGTTCTAGGCCAGGCGGTGGTAACGTACTTGGAGTGAGACCTAGAGGACTGAGAGTTAAAACTCGCATAAAACCAGATGGGCATCCAATACCCTCCCTGTGTCATGTGTGGTCAGGCAAGGCAGGAAAGCTGAAGATAAGGAAGGGTCTTCAAACCTATGAGGATGATGACTTAAGTGGGAGGTGTGCGTATGAAAAGGTGAAAATGCTAGGTTAAACACTAGGTTTCTAAATTTGCCTTTAAAGATGGCATGTCAGTATCGTGGCATTAAAGGAGGTAGGCTGAGCCGTCCAGAAACAAAGTGAGAGCCATGGCTGTAGCTCAGTATTAGAAGGTTTGCTTACCACACGCACAGCCCTGGGTCAGTCTGTAGCACCCTACAACATCCTCCCTTAATAAAAAAACCAAAGTGGGTTACAGCTGTTAATACAATAGCTGTAGCATAAAAAAGGCTGAGCAAGATGGCTCAGTGAGTAGTGGCACCTGTCACCAAGCTCATCAACAAGTTAGATCCCTACGTCCCACATGGTAGAAAGAGAGAAGTGACTCTTGCAGATTGTCCTTTGGCCTTCATACACGTGCTGTAACATATATGTACACAAATAGAAAAATATAAATCTAAAAACAGAAAATGTTTTTGAAACTATAGCAAAAACATATGTGTTAACATGGCATACTTTAAATGAAGAGTAATGCTTTTAATCTGAAATTTCTCCTACAGGAAAGTGTACTTACTGTGGCTCAATTCTTAGCCCGTGGTATTATTTTGGAATACTATGGAGCTTTTTGGAAGTGGGACTCGGCTGTCTGAAGGTATGGCCAGCCCCAGTTTCCATCTAGCTTTTATCAAAGACATATGTGAGCAAGCATCTGTCACAGATATTTCACCATAGTTTTCCCTACCATTATGGACTGTATACACCCTTTGAAGTCAAAAGCCAAAACAAATTTTAACCCCATAAGTTTTTCTTGTTAGATTTTTTTTTTTTTGGTCATGGTAATCAGAAAATAAGTAGTAAGCTAACTTCTCCACTAACACATTTATAGTAACACTGTGTATAATCTTGTGATTCAGTGTTCAACTTAAGAAATGATTTAATACTTGCTTCCATGTTTTTGTTCTTATTATCAAATATGTGTGTATTGATACATGTATTTATTAATAAGGAACTGGCTCGTAGTTTTGTGGCCTGTGGCATTTAAAATCTGCATATAGTCTACCAGGTTTGAGACCCATAAAAATTGATGGAATGAAGTCTGGATCTTTTGTTTTATTCAAATCCTTAGTCCCACTCAGCATTGATGGAGAGCTATTTATTTACTTACTCCAGAGTTTGCTGGTTTCAGTTTTCTTCTTACCACGAGATGCTCTCCAAATTGATACATTGGCACCCAAATTTATTTTCTTAAGCCTTGCATAATCTGTCACTGTCCTGGAACTCACAGAAATCTACCTGCCTCTGCCTCCTAAGTGCTGGGACCAAAGGTATGTGCCACCACACCTGGCCACAATCTCCTTAAAGATAACGCTCACATAAGTAAATAGTGTGATTTTTCTTTTTTTTAAAGAGTCAAGACATGCAGGCAGGATGGTACACATACTTAATTTGAGCACTAGGGAGACAGAGGCAGCGAGATCTCTGAGACCCAGGCCATCCTGGTTCCAAGACAGCCAGAACTGCATTGGAGAGCTTATCTCAAAACAAACAAACAAAAACAGAGAATGAATTGTAGCTTGGTAATAGTGTGCTTATCATGCATGTCTTGAGTTCAGTCTGATTCCTACCCTCCCCAGAGGATCATATATGTTAAATATCTACACACAAAGGAGGAAGAAGTACTTCTTTGTTTCTATAACTACTTAGATGATTATAACTACTGTTCATAGCAGTGTCCTTTTGCTATCTATTCTGTATTATCTTTGCATTAACAGCTCAGCTGTAATTCTTCGATTCCTGAAGGATCTTGGCTATTTGTAGTCTTGATTAATTGGGTTGTAGTTTTCTGTTGATTTTTCATTACATAAACAATGATAATATGATATAATGTGGGGAATCTCCTACATGCTGTATATGGTCTTCCTTTACCCCATGTAAGTGAGGAGTAACCGACCAATTTTCTCTCAGTAGTCCAGATAAAATACTTAGGCAGCTTAAAAACTCCAGATTCAGATACGCATGGGTATTTGAAATGCCAGGTAGCCGTGGTAACTTCCAATTTAGTGGAATTGTTTTATCTCCTGATAGAAGCCTTTCTTCCTTTGGAACTAAGATCTCTAGGTTGGAAGAGTATATACTCACATATACTGGAAGAGTTTATGCTCACAGTGACAAAAAGCAAAAATTTTGTTATAAGAGATAGCACTCTTATGATTCTTGGGTCTGTGAATTTTGGCTACTGAAGAAACCATACCGTATGTTAAACACAAATTCAGAGAAATACATAGTTGCTTGTAGATCATCATCTCATTCCTACGAAGTATTAACCTAACAATCTTCAAAAGACTGTGTTCCTAAAGCCAAACTGTTTTAGAATGGTATAGTCAGTGAATTTCACAAGCATTTGCGGTGTTGTCTCTAAGGCAGATAAGATGCTGGTCTTCCATTTTGGGACTGCTCCAGTGATAATCAGACTTCAGTGACATCAACCTTCCACCGCAGGGAAAAATGTCATGTCAAGTCTAAGTACTGGTCTCCACTGCTGACAGACTCAGCACTCAGCAGCAGCCATAACTAAACCCACCTCCCTTCTCACCTCTAAACCCAGCTGCTACTTGCTTAATGGACACTTTATTCATGAGTCTATTCGTCACTAATAGGGAACGTCACCACTTGAATATTTATTAAAAACCTCCAGCCATTGACCACAGCCCATCGATTTGTGTATGATTGCGTATCTGGCTATATTCCTTCATTACTGCCCTTCAGTGGGTGGCCCAGAATGGAGTTGGAGTACTACAACTCTCCACCCAGAACTGCTTTCTACATGTTATACAGGAATATCCAATAAAGTAAGCCCCTTTATCAACTGATATAGAATTCCCCCTGGGGTCATGTGTGCTGGTGACAGTAGTGGCGGGGTGGTGGCAGGAGTAAGGATCATCATGAGATGTTTCATCCACAGGGCTGGAGAGATGGCTCAGTGATTAAGAGCATTGCCTGCTCTTCCAAAGGTCCTGAGTTCAATTCCCAGCAACCACATGGTGGCTCAAAACCTCTGTAATGAGGTCTGGTGCCCTCTTCTGGCCTTCAGACATGCACGCAGAAAGAATATTGTATACATAATAAATAAATAAATATTTAAAAAAAAGAGATGTTTCATCTAGGGCCTTGTTGGCACAGTCGTAACTGTACTGCTTCCATTTGATGACAGAACATTCTTGCCCTTTCATCTGCCCCTTTCTGGGCTGTCATTGGCCTATATATGAGCAGTTCTGACCAGAAATGTTATGTCATTTCCAGTCTGAGACTTTCAGAGCTCTCTTTTTGTTTTGCTCCTTCAGCTAGCAATTAGCAGTGTTAAGGAGTGTGTGCTTGCATATATGTATGTGTACCATCCTCAGAGGCCACAGAGCGAGGGTGTCAGATCCCCTGGAGGTGAACTTACCTTGCCCCATGGGTGCTGGAAACTGAGCTTGGGTGTTTGCAAGAGCAGCAAGTTTTCTTAACCACTGGCCCATCTTTCTAAATCTTTTTGGTTTTTTCAAGACAGGGTTTTTCTGTAGTTTGGGGGCCTATCCTGGAACTAGCTCTTGTAGACCATACTAGCCTTGAATTCACAGAGATCTGCCTTGCTCTGCCTCCTGAGTGCTGGGATTAAAGACATGAGCCACCACTGGCAGTTTTTAGAAAGAGGAGACTTGGGAGATTACTGTGTAAGAAGCAGGAGTACCTGTGTGCTGATCCCCAGTCTGGTATGGCAGCACATGTCTTAAGATCCCTGTGTTTGGGGAGTTAGAGACAGGAAGATCTCAGGGGCTTGCTGGCTAGCCACAGTTGATGACCTCCAGATTCAGTGAGAGAGCTATCTCAAAATATAAAAAGGAATAGAGCTGTGACCATAGCTCAGCAGCTAAGAACACTTGGTGGCTCTGTCAGCATCTGTATCACAGCTCACAGCTGCCTGTAACTCCAGTGCTCTCTTCTGGCTTCCACAGATACCTCCTCCATATGCACATACCACAAACATACAGATAAGAAGGAGAAAAATAGATAGAGACCCAACCATTGGCTCTCTGACCTCTGCACACACACAGGCAGGCATGTTTGCCTGCACACACGTGCATGTACCACACATAGGAAGGGGGAAGGTAAGAGGCTTTCCTGCTCTCAGATGAAGCGTTTGAAGTAAGTTAACATGTACAGTTGTTATGAGGGCTCTTCATGACATAAGGGACCTAGGTTTCTCTTTTTCCACTTCATTCTCTTAAATATATGAATTACTTTTATGTTGCAGATATATATATATATATTCATGCTCCAGCTTTCTGTCTAACAAGAAACTGAGGAAAGGCATTTTTTTCTTTAGAATGTATCCTAGAAGTCATACAGAACACTTGGTGTATTCTCTTGGCCAAAACACGGTCTGGTAGCCAAGTCAGTAGATGTAATTTTGCCATTCTTACGAATCATAATGTAAATATCTCCATTTTCCGGTTGTTTTAGGTGACCCCTGTGAAAAAGTCAGCCCACCCCTGTGTGTTGCAACACACAGGTTGAGAACCACTGTTGTAGAGGTTATTAACCATGATTTGAGGTCTGCCGCTGGTAGAACCTTAGCAGTTTTTCTACACTGATACAATCATGTTTTTTAAAGTCCTTATTGATAGGTACTGTGGTGAGAATTGCATTCCTGTGTTCATTTATAGTTTAGCAAAGTTGAGCTATAAATATGTTCAATTACCCGGGTGTTTTTTACTCACTTAGATGTCTCATCAGATGTTACTTTACTTGAAAAGAAAAGGAGAAAAACCCCTGACAAAAGGCAGGAAGTTGGGGCTGGAGAGATGGCTCAGAGGTTAGGAGCATTGGCTACACTTCCAGAGGTCCTGAGTTCAATTCCCAGCAACCACATGGTGGCTCACAACCATCTGTAGTGAGATCTGATGCCTGCTTCTGGTATAAAGGTGTGCATGTAGATAGAGCACTGGTATACATAAAATAAACAAATCTTAAAAAAAAATTTAAAAAAAGGCAAAAAGTGTGCTCTGGTTTCACATAGCTTAATACAAGAATGTGAGGATTCCCACCAGAATCTTAGAATCAAAAATAAAATGAGAGTTTTGATTTTAATGTCCATCCCCCACACTTATATGACAATATACCTCATTCATCTATCTGCTGCTGCCCTACTGAATAAAGTAGTTGTCTACCCAGCCTTTATGGACCTCTCATTCTTGACAGAAGCCCTATTTACAAATAACACAGCTAGGTTTTTGTTTGTTTGTTTTTCAAACTGGATCTCACTATATTGGCCCTGGCGTATAACAGGCAAGCCTCAAACTTGCAGTGATTCACCTGCCTCTGCCTCAGGTTCTGGGATTACAGGAATATGTCACCTAACCTGACTTACAACTAACTTATAATTTAATGAATAGAAATATTAGTTTAGGATAGATTCTGTTCACAGTTAGTTTGGTATTACAAATCAAAGATGAGTGAGGTTATATTCACATGCCTTTGTAAATATGATCAAATTGCTAAGTTTTTGAGGTAAATTTAAGGTTCCAGCAAATATACCATTTTTTGGTAAAAAGCCCCCCCCTCCCCCCAGGGTTTCTCTGTGTAACAGCTCTGGCCATCCTGGGACTCATTCTGTAGACCAGGCTAGCCTTGAACTCCACCTGCCTCTGCTGGGATTAAAGATGTAGACCACTGCCACGCAGCCTTACTTTGTTTTCAAGATGGAGTTTCACTGTGTGGTCTGGGCATGCCTTGAACTTGCCATTCTCCTGCCTCAGCCTCTCCATATTAAAATTACTGAGATTGCAATCATGCCTTTGCTGGCCTGGGCATCAATTATCTTTTTTATAGTTCTGACAGGTCTACTTCTTTTTTTTTTTTTTTTTTTTTTTTTTGTTTTGTTGTTGTTGTTTTTCGAGACAGGATTTCTCTGTGGCTTTGGAGCCTGTCCTGGAACTAGCTCTGTAGACCAGGCTGGTCTCGAATTCACAGAGATCCGCCTGCCTCTGCCTCCCAAGTGCTGGGATTAAAGGCGTGCACCACCATCGCCCGGCCAGGTCTACTTCTTACTGAGCTAATTTAGCAAGAGCTTGGTTTAGATTCTATTTTCTAGATTGAAACAGACTTGAATGAAGCACAAATCCTTGTATTTGGAACTGTTGAGTCTTTGGACTAATTGTTTTATATTTGTTATAGTTATTAATTAGCAGTAATATGTCTGGTACTATGATAATTGAAGCTAAAGGGGATTCAAAGAAAGATTTATATATTGTGCGTGTTTTGAGAGTTGGGCTTGAATTGTTATTCTTTGCCCCGTAGATTACATTACCCCACCTTGCTTAATCCCTTTAATAACACGGACTTCATGTTTTTTTACTCCTTGTTTTGTATCATGAATGGTGGAACTCCTTCAAAATTCAAGGTGTTTTGGATGTAAATTAAATTAAACTCAGTGTGAAACATAAATAATTAAGCACAGCAAGTCTTATTTCTGATTTTCCACAGTTGTATCTTTGCTCTTGTCAGTTTGTCAACCTAGCATGCTGTTGGTTTTTCTCAAAGAACTGGATAATTGCCTACTGTAGATGAGCAGTCACCTGTTTTTGATTCTGCTAGCAGAAAAGAGTGTTGCTGTCTTACAACCCCCTCTTCTCTTCCAAAAAATAAAGAAATGCATAAGATTGGCTTGGGTTTACCTACCCTGAAATAGATGTATATCTGCCATGGGAGACGGCTTTGTGAAATCAGTTCTAGTGGCTAGTCAACTATTTTTACAGAGTCTGCAGGTGACTATTGTGGGAGTGGGGTGGGGGGCATGTACCATTTTACAAGTGGAAGTCCAAGGACAGCTCTCTGAAGCTGCTTCTTCGGTGCCCCTTTTACATGGATCCCAGCTATCAAAACAAACTCACATCTCCAGGCCATTCATTGTTTATCTACTGAGGACCCCAAGGCTAAAGTTTGTTAATTGTGTTGGTTAGATTCCAGGATAAAATGTTTAATTAAGGATAAAGATTGAAATCTTATATTCTTGCCATTTACATTTACTAGCCATCAATATGAAATAGTTAATTTTTAATGTCCTGGTTGTGATTTTTGGCAAGAGCTAACCAGTTGGAACAGTGGTGGGAGTTTCTAAGTTTCTTTGTACATGTGTGTGTATGCACAAATGCACAGGTGCCTGTGCTTGTTGAGGTCAGTTCTTCACCTTTATGTGGGTCTCAGGGGTCAAATTGAGATCTGAGTTAGCCAGGCTTGCACAACAAGTGCCTTTAGCTGGCTTAGCTCTCTGGCCACCCCAGAAAATTTTGTAATTATTTGAAATACAGTACTCAAATTCCATAACACTAAAAAAACAGACGTATGCAGCCTAACATAATTTTATACCCTATGTACTTTATTTGGGAGAAAAACACAGTCTCCCATTAAGTGTCCATTTACTTAAAAAAAATAGATGTAGATGTTTTGTTTTGTTGGTTTATTAGAAAAAAAGATATTCTGTACAGTTGGCAGACAGATGGAGAATTTGACAGACAGACAGTAAGGAAAGGGGAATCCCAACACTTAGGAGACAGGGAGGATGTCTAATGAGGCCTCTTAAACAGTACCACATGAAAACTTCAGTGTTTTATTATTCTAATGTAGATTCTTCAGTTTTACCATGATGGGTCCTGGGTCCCACCTCCTGCCTTTGGTTTCAGTTAATTATGAATTCATTTATAGTAACCCAAAAGCAGTATTTTTAATGATATTTTGGCGCCATCTGCCGTTTCTTAATGTGATACTCTATTTACTTTGGTAAAACTTGTAAGTAGGAGGTTAAAATATATGTTCTTTCTTATTTTTGCCCGTGTAAGCATAAAATTAAATTTAAAGCATGCTTCACCTGTCTAAATTTTTATATCACATCTGACATGACTATAGAAATATTTTTGTACTCTTGTCTCTGCTGGTTTTGCATGTTCAACCAGTGCCTTTTAAGTTCCTAAAGACTTTGCTTATGGAGTCTCAGTGACAAGGCTCCTTACCATTCATGTTTTTATGACTCTTCTTGTCTCTGAACACCTAGTTTTTCATCTTATATATGTTTGTTTCTTACCTGCAAAGTTCCACGGCTGTCCATTCAGATGAACACTCATTCCATAATTCTAAACTACATTTACAAGATGTAGTCGCTGATTTGTTGTTGTTGTTGTTGTTTTGTTTTTTTTGTTTTGTTTTTTTTAATAAGATTTTTTTTCCCCTTGGTTTTCCAAAACACGGTTTCTCTGTGTAGCCCTGGCTGTCCTGGAACCAGGCTGACCTTAAATTCAGAGATCCAACTGCCTCTGCGTTAAAGGCCTGTGCCATACCGCCTGACTTACATTTACTTCTTTACATCTTTCCCCAAACCCCAAAACGGTTTTCTTTTTTACTTAATTTTTTAAAAATTGATTTTTTTTTTTTGGTTTTATGTGTGTTCTGCTTTGGTTACAAGTATGTATACACACTAAGTGCATGCTTGATACCCACAGAGATCAGAAGGGATCCCCTGGAACTGGAGTTACAGATGGTTGTGAACCACCATGTGAGCTCTGGGAATTGAACTCAGGTAGTCTGCAAGAGTAACAAGGACTCTTCTCTTAGCTGAGTCTTCAGACCTTTGAAACAGGGTTTTTATTGACCTCAAGCTAGCTTCCAACTCCAACAGTGTAACTGAGATTAGCCTTAACTCCTGATCATCCTTCCCTCTCTTCTGTGATAGCATATGCCTGTATATAGCTTCTTTTATAGAAATCATTTCTACTACAAATACAGCGTCTTATATTCATAGTCTTTTGATCGTCTTACACGATCTAGTACTGTGTCTAGTGTAGCAATTTGTATATATGGGAATATTAAAGATTATTCTAGGTATGTCTTTTCTTTATCAACGGAGATGTCTTCGTGTCTACATATGTGAGTATAGGTGCCTTCAAAGGCTAGTGGAATCTGATCCTCCTACAACTAGAAATACAGAGGTTTTGAGTAACTAGATGTGAAGGCTAGGAATGAACCCAGGTCCTCTTTAACAGCAGTACACACCCTTAACTACTGTGCAATTTTTCTGGATCCCTGTTTTCGTAATCTCTAGAAAGTAAATCTGCATGTATTATTAGATATATAAACTTGGAACTTTGTTGTCCTAATTGAAAGACTTATGCATAAAGAGAGATGGCTCCAAATGGTAGTTTTTTTTAGAAAAGTAGATCATATGGCCATTCAGAGCTCATCCAGTCATTTCTGTGTTACTTTTAGATGTTGTCTATTGAGTTCTGCTGTGATGATCAACTTAATTCCCTTAAACTTTTCGGTTGATAGCTATAGATCCGTTCTTTAGTATAATGATGACATTCCCCATTCTTGCTTTTTATTGAAATACTGTGCTAGATGAGTTCTGTATCTGTATTGTATCTGTACTGGCTGGTTTGTGTGTCAACTTGACATGAGCTTGAGTCATTAGACAGGAAGGAGCCTCACTTGAGGAAACGCTCCCAAGAGATCCAGCTGTAAGGTGTTTTCTCTGTTAGTGGTCAGTTGGAGAAGGCCCAGTCCATGGTGGGTGATGCCATCCCTGGGCCAGGAGTTCTGGGTTCTCTAAGAAAGCAGGCTAAGCAAGCCATGGGAAGTAAGCCAGTAAGCAGCACCCTCCATGTCCTTTACATCTGCTCCTGCTTCCAGGTTCCCTCACTATGATCTGAAAGTGTAAGCCAGATAAGCCCTTTCCAACTTGCTTTTTGGTTGTGGTGTTTCATTGCAGCAATAGAAACCATAACATGTATGATGAAGGTAAAGAATGTCTATATTGCCTGGCAGTGGTGGCGGCACACACCTTTAATCCCAGAACTTGGGAGGCAGAGAGAGGCAGGCAGATCTCTCTGAGTTCGAGACCAACCTGGTCTAAAGAACAAGTTCCAGGACTGGCTTCATAGCTACTGAGAAACCCTCTCTCGAAAACCTCCCCCCCCCCCCAAAAAAAAGAATGTCTATATTGGGAACTGGAGAAATGACTTCAGAGGTTAAGAGTTCCAACTACCCTTCCAAAGAACCTGGTTCAACTCCCAGCATCCACATGGCAGTTCACAACTGTCTGTAACTCTAGTTCCCGGGGATCTGGTACCCTCACATGTAAATACATGCAGGTGAAACTCCATTGTACATTATAAAATAAATACATCTTTAAAAAAAGAATGCCTATATTGGTAATGTGTGCAACTGTTTTAAGTTTTCCAGTAATTTGTGTGTGTATTGAGTGTAGAAGTTGAATATATACTTGTAGTTCACCTTATTATGAAAACAGATAATGTAATGCTTCTGTAATGCTAAATATGTACCAGAAGTAAATTTTCTTCTCCAGTGCATAGTATTACCCTATCCCTGGGCCACTAAAAAGGGATTCTTCCTAGTTGTGTTGATGGAGTGTGGTTTTGCCTGCATGTATGTTTTTGCACCACTTACATGTCTGATGCCATTAGAGGCCAGTAGAACTGTGAGATCCTGTGGGACCAAAGTTACAAACATTTATGAGTTGCTATGTGGGTACTAATAATTGAACCCAGGTACTTTGGAAAAGTAGCCTATGCTTTGAATGTCTGAGCCATTGCTTCAACCCCCAATGAACTTTTTAAATACATGTGTTGCTTTTATCATTTTACCTGTTACTCTAGGAAAAAAAAAACATTGTTTGATTCTTTTTCAAAAGATTGAGTGTCTACTGTTTCTCTTGGAGCTTCTTTCCTCCTCCTTCTGTAAGGCGGCTACATTATTTGCTGGATTCTGTCATCTTATTTCTGTGTTTACTCTTTAGTTTGGCTGAAATAGATCTGCATGTCTGGAATATTTTTTTATTCTACCTCCCCTTGTGTTTGAGGGTTTAATGAAGAGTCATTACTTCCTTTGCGACCTACAATGAAGGCCATTATTTTGACATTCACTATGACAGTTGTCCTTTGTTGTATTTGTACTTTTATAATCGGAAAAAAAATAATCACACTAACTGGCAACATTGTTGACCTTTTTACAGCTTTACCAAATGCCTTACATTGTTGGCTATTTGTAAGGTTTTACAGCCTTACAAAATGACTACTGAAGTTAATAGAGACAGGGTTCGTTTTTAACCTGTAGTCAGTCCTTGGCATTTATGAATTTAACTCTGTAAATTTGCTCTTTGAGACCTATCATGAGATGTATTTTGTAATCATTATTTTTGCTTTTCTAAATACTAGGTAGGTAATATTAAAAAAAAACTTTTACCTGGGATTTGAAATAATTTTTTATACATTTTGTAACTTTCAGTGTCCCATCACAGTTATGATGATAGCTGATGTTGAGATAATATCTTTACCAGGAACTATTATCAGTCATCACAATAAATACTAAGGTGGACAACCATGACACATACCCATTTATTTTAAATCTAAGGTTACTATTTGTGTGGTGTGTAATGCGTGTGAGTAAGCAAGTGTATGCGAACAGTCAGGCCATCTTTCAGGAGTTCTTCTATCATGGGTTCTGGGCATTAAATTCAGGTTGTCAGCCTTGTACAGTAAGTGTGTTCACTTACTGAGCCTGTCTTGCTGGCCTACTTACTTATCTCCATTTTGTAGATGAACTGAGAATCAGTAAAGGAATTGAAATTTAAAAATGAGAAACTGAGGCCAGGGAGATTTCTCAGTTGGTTAAAATACTTTACGGTGTAATCATGAAGGCCTAAGTTCAGATCTTCAGGATCCATATAAATCAACTAGTCCCAGCATTATGTATCTGTAGTTGTTGGGGAAGCAGAGACACGGGGATCCCAGGTCAGTGAGAGATACTGTTAAAAATTTTCTAAAAAATAATTTAAATAAGAGTAGAGAAACCATAACCATATATCCTCTGTGTATGTGTGTGCGTGTGTGTGTGTGTGTGTACACATGCACAGAAACTTTCTGAACAGAATGGGGCTAATAGTGAATTCTAAATAAAGGCCAGTCTTTCTAGAACTCTTTTATCTTTACCTTGTCCTGTACTGTCTCCAGTTAATATTGATATTCTTTTACTAAATGAAAATACTTAAGGAGCTACCTCTTTAGAAAATTATTCTTAAAAGGTGTGTGTTCCACTACTTTGTCTTTTTCTACAGGCCTCTAAAATACTACTAGGTAACAGGTGTACTTAGTGATATTTAGCACAAACAATATGCATTTGGATAATAATAAAACCCCAGCTGGCCACGGACTGATCATCCTCCTGCCTTGGCCCTCTGAGGTTGAAGATTGGGGCCTTGTGCTACCATGACTAGGTCATACTGGTTTTTGGTTTTTGTTTTGTTTCATTTGTAGAAACATTACTAGACATTGTACTGTAGTTAACTATAATATGTGAAAAAAAGAACTGATTATGCCTCTTCCCCATTTGCTTTCCTTCTTCTAAATAAAGTAGTTGTTTTAGGTGACATTTCACAAAGCAGAGGTGATAAAATTATGTGTTCCACTTGTGTCCCTAAGGAGGACAAAAGGAGAACTGGAGTTACAGATGTTTGTGAGCTGCAGTGTTGGTGCTGGGAACCAAATTTTGGGTCTACTGCAAGGACAGCGAGTACTCTTAACCAATGAGGCATCTCTGCAGCTTGAGGTTAAATATGTAGTGATTGTAAGAATAAAATAGGAGCCAGACAGATGGCTCAGCGGTTAAGAGCATTTGTTGCTCATGAAGAGGATCTGAATTCTGTTCCTAGCAACCACATCCCTCATAACCACCTGCACCTCCAGTTTCAGGAGCTCTACTGCCCTTTTCTGACCTCAGTAGGTAGCACACTCGCCAAACACTCACACACACACTTAATAAATCCTACAAATAATAAAATAAAGTAGCCTTATTCTCATTTTGCTCTTTGTGCTTGGCTGATCTAAGTTATTCTTTCTCCAGTAAATATAAACCAATAAAAGACATTTTTAGAAATCTTGCGTTTCATATGAAAATAAGCGATAGACACAATAAACCTTTTCCCCTAAGCTTGTGTGCTAAGAGTGAGGGTTATTGTTAGTTTGGAGCGATAGTCATTCTGATGATATATTAGTCACATCAGCTTATACAGGTCTAGCCATGCTTTTAATTACTGTGTTAACTAGTTAATCTTGGGTTAAACTTGGAAATGATTAATATTATACAAGTTGCTGGACATGGTGACTACATAGTGAGTTCCAAGCCAGCCTGGGCTACATAGTTCAGCGTAAGTTCCAGGCCAGCCTGGGCTACATAATGAAACATTGTCTCAAAACAACCTGAGAAATGTCACTAACTTTAAAAATAATTTTTTTCTTGTTCAATAGAATAGGAATATATTTATGAAGATTGAAGGTAATAATGAAGATGCAAAATTGAATGAACAGCGTGAAAAGAGAAAACACCTTTTGAAAGAAAGAATTTTTAGACTTGCAAGATGGCTTGGCAGGTTAAAGTGCTTACCATAGAAGGAAGCCTCATAGTTTGAGCTTAGTCTGTGGAACCCACGGTAGAAGGGGGGAAACAATTCCCAAAAGTTTTCCTCTGACCCCCACACGTGGTGTGCATTCATAACTGCATTCACATAGACACACACTAGTAAATAAAAATAAATTCAAGAAATTTTATGATGTTCCATTTTACAAGGAGAAGGGGCTGTTTTACACTCCTCTCCCTGAAAGCCTGAGAAAAATGTCCCAAGAAAACAGCTTATTATGTGTAACAGGAAAGCTAAAATATTCCCAAGGAAATGTAAACTTGAATTAATAACTGTAAAAATTGAGAGATTTGATTTTTTTTCAAGTTAAAGCTATGAAATTTAATCATAGTTTCTTTCTAGACACTATCAATAATTTTGACCTAAACAAAAATAATAACACAAGTCCATTGAGCAAAAATACTCTATCATTTACAGTGCAGTTTTCTCTTGAATTGGATGGCACATTAAACATGAAGCATCACTGTTGTGCTCTATAAAAATGATGATGGGTAGTCTGTGCTTTCTGACCGCATGCATGCTGCAGTGTATTTTCAGGTGACAGGAGCAGCTTCCCTTGTAGACCTCACTTGTCGCTCTGTAGATCTGGCTACTCTCTCCAGGGTTAGCTAGCACCATGCACAGCACAGCCATTCATTGACTCACTCACTCGGCAGATACTTGTTAGCCATGCAGTATAGAACAAAAAGGTATGAATTTCTTCAGTAGAATTGAATCCTCATTGGGGTTTCTGATATTTATAATTAGCAAAGATTAGACTTTTCAAAGTTGTTAAAGAATAGCCAAAGTGTTTTTATCTTTTTTCTTTTTGAAGAAGGAATTGGCTAATCCGTACAGTTATGTGATGGTGAAAATTTAACAAACATGTTTACGTGTTTATATAAATAAATATATTACTACAGGGTATTATTTAGCATTGTATTAAATGGTTACATTTAGAAAATTTGTAATATAAGTATAACCAGAGTCTGGTCACATTGTACACCAGGCCAAGACCTTCAAAAGCAGATTTACAATACTTACTTTTGGATTCTCTGTCTTAAAATACCTCTGTTTTAAGTGAAGTATTTAAATTAAAGAATATTTAAAATAAGTGTTCTCTTGATTTCACTTTACTCATGGATATTTTTAGTTGGAAAAATTCTGTAGTGTTTCCTAGCTGTGTTAGAAACAGTTGTCAAGTCAGTGCTTTGCACTGTAAGACTCAGAGCTGTTTCTAACACACAGTTGTTACCAGCACAGACTGGACTGTTTGCAGGTTGCCCAGTGTCTCTGTAAGTAATGTGGAATATAGATAGTCTGTGTATAAGGGATAGCTTCTATATGTTAATTTCTATAAACTATTCTGCAAACCTTTGATATGGTCACAAATATATATATATGAAAATCAAGGTGTTCTACCTAGCCTTAGACTGGATAGACACCAGATTATTAATTTGCATCCTAATACATTTTCATTGCTACTTAATTATGAAGTTGTTAAATATTTACCTTTAAATTAAGAAACCCATTTATTTTCTAAAGATCTGCCTTTTCCTAGTGGTTTCAATTCATTGTGAAAATTCAAGAAAAAAAAATAGGATTTGAAGAAAAGTCTGGAAATGTAAAAATAAATTTTGGTTATATGTTATGTATATATATAATATCTATGTGTAGCTTTCTGTTAAATTGCATATTAAGTTTTATTACTATTCTTGAGATTACATATATATCGAAATGGGGTGTTATAGTGAATCCTAATTGAGTTACGGTATTTAGTAGCTGCAGTGGACCATTGGCTTTATATAGTTTTTCTTATTTATGTAATATATCATATTTTATTTGTTCTTGTGTGATAGGTCTGTCTTGGGGAATATTTCTCTATAATTTTAGATGGGAACAAAAATAATGTAAAAAAAATTGTAAATTTGGAGGATAGAAAAGTTAAATCAGTTCCTATCTGTTCATTTTTTCAGTAAAAATCATAGTTCTCATTAGTTGTGGAACTTAAGTAATTCTCTATTGAGAGTAACCAACATTTACTGAGTCTCTATAGGTACTGAGCTGAAACAGTGAAAAAAAGATATAAAAGAGGTCCCTTGCCTTCAGAGATTATAATTTTGTTAAAATGTTACAGCTAAGGTTAAAAATAATTAAGGCAACTGTCTTTATCACTGTTCTATTGCTGGGAAGAAAAATATCACTAAGGCAACTTTTTTTTTTTTTTTCGAGACAGGGTTTCTCTGTGGCTTTGGAGCCTGTCTGGAACTAGCTCTTGTAGACCAGGTTGGTCTCGAACTCACAGAGTTCCACCTGCCTCTGCCTCCCGAGTGCTGGGATTAAAGGCATGCCACCACCGCCCGGCTCTAAGGCAACTTTTTTGTTTCATGACAGGGTTTCTCTGTGTAGCCATGTTTCTCCTGGAACTCAATCTGTAGACCAGACTGGCCTTGAACTCAATGATCTGCCTGCCTCCTGAGCACGTGTGCCACCACACTTGGTTCCAAGGCAACTCTTATGAAAGAAAGCATAATTGGGGGCTTGCTTAATTCTAGCCCTTTATCATCATGGTGGGAAGCATGGGTCAGGCAGATGTGATGCTGGAGAGCTACATGCTGATCTTCAAGCAGAGAGACACTGAGCCTGGCTTGGGTTTTTGAAATCTCAAAGGCCACACCTCCTAATCCTTCTAATCCTGTCAAAAGAGTCCCTCTCCCTAGTGAGTAAGCTGTCAAATATATGAGTCTGCGGTGGCCATCTTATTCAAACCACCATAGTCACAGTACTACAGTAAGGAAGATGTGGTACATACTCAAAGACAAATCATAGAGACAGAGACAACTAGAAAACGTCCTCCTTTGCTTCTTTTAAGTCTTAATGCTTGCTCTACTGATAGGAGAAAAAATTCCAGAGCAGATGGGTGGGTGATCACTTCAATAAAAAGATAGATGAGGGTGTAAGTAGAGAGAGTTTGTGTAGAATAACAAAGTTGATATTGTATTTTGAGTCTTAATAACATTATTCTGAGCATGGCTAAATTAGGCTGATAGAAGTACCAGTCTAATGTATGCATATACTCCAAACATAGCAGAGTGACATCACAGAATTTTAGCTGAACCCTGAGGAAGGAGGAAGGGGAGTGGGTGCTGGGAATGAGAGAGCCCAAGCAGTGAGTAGGAAGGACATGGTGCTGCTGTAGTAGCGCTGGGCTTGTGTGTCCTGACTCTGCATGATATGAGACCTGTGAGGACAACTCAGTGGTTAAGCATACTTGTTGCACTTGAAGAGAACCTGGGTTCAATTCTAAGTTCACAGCCATCTCCTGTTCCAGGGTATCCAAAGCCCTTCTCTGACTTCCACAGGTACCAGACATACATATAGTACAAACACATTTATACAAGCAAAACATTCATTCACATAAAAAAATAAATAAAATAAATGGGAGGAGCTGGAGAGATGGATGGCTCAGTGATTAAGAGCACTGACAGCTCTTGCAGAGGTCCTGAGTTCAATTCTCAGCAACTACATGGTGGCTCACAACCCTGTAATGAGATCTGGTGCCCTCTTATGTGCAGAAGTACATGCAAACAGAACATTGTATACATAATAAATAAGTAAATCTTTATAAAAGATGCTTTACATATTTAAAAATGATTAAAGATGTTCAAAACAAATGCTTTTAAAGTGTGACATTTTAACTTTTTAAAACAGCTTGCAGAGACTTAGAAATTGAAAACATTGACAACATTCCTCATTGTTTGTAGTGACTAGAAAAAGACCTACTGGTCAGACACAAACAAATTCAATAATAGAGAAATCTTAAAGATAGTATAAAACGTTTATAAAGTAATTAGGGGCAAGATGGTAAAGGACTTGGTGCACAAGCCTAATTTGAGTTCAGTCCTAGGAACTCGTGGTAGAAGGGATAGCTCTGAAAGTTAAACTAAAAATGAGTATTTTAATAGATTAAAGAAGGGAATAAAGCAGCTGGGCAGTGATGATGAACGCCTTTAATCCCAGCACAGGAGGCAAAAGCAGACAGATCTCTGTGAGTTCGAGGCCAGCCTGATCTACAAGAACTATTTTCAGGACAGGCTCCAAAGCTATAGAGAAATCCTGTCTCAAAAAACCAACAACGGAAAACAAGCGGGGAGGGGTGGATAAAGCATGAAATTTTAACAAACAAACGTGAAAAAGTGAGTCAAATCAACTTTCAGAAATTAAGGTTGGTAGTGCATGGCTTTAAACCGCAGGGAAGAGCAGGTGGGATGGTCATTCCAAGTTTGAGGCCAACCAGGTCTACATCACTAATTCCAAGGATATATGGCTATATAACACAACCCTGTCTCAGAAAGGGTGGTGGTAGTGCCTAAGATGATACTTAGGATACTTTATGAAAAGAATAAAAAGAGCTATTACATAATGATACATTGAGTAATTTTCCAGGAATTAATAATCTTGATCTGTAGCCACTTAACATTTTGAAGTATATAGAATAAAGGCTTATAGGTTAAATAGATTACCTAGAGACACGGTGGGAGATTTTAGCCTATTTCTTTCTGAAGCTAGTAGATAACCATACTAACCCAACTCACAATAAAGGACAGATACTGGAATTGAACCATATTAAAATGGAGTTAAAAGAACACTTTCTTTCTTTCTTTC
>NC_022018.1:11159026-11163214 GCF_000317375.1 Microtus ochrogaster | reverse complement strand
AGAGAGAGAGAGAGAGAGAGAGAGAGAGAGAGAGAGAGAGAGAGAGAGAGAGAGATAGTGTCCCTGAACCACAAACAAGTTCCATGTGTAGATATATGTACAGAGTTTTTGTTTGGTTGTATTCTTCAATTGTTTCGTCTTAGTTTAGTAGTTTGGGCCTTGTACATAATGGGCACTGTACGTTCTTCAGCCCTGATTGTTTGTTGTTTTGTTTTGGGTATTTTGTCAGGCCTGACTGTATCCCTGGCTGTCTTGGAACTCATTGTTTATACCAGGCTGGCCTTGAACTCACAGAGATCCAACTGCCTCTGCCACCCGAGTGCTAGCAGCCCTAATTTGTATGCCACCCTGTATATTGGAGGTAGTGCTTCATCACACTGTATCTATAGAATTGCTTCATATGTTGTAACAGCTTCACAGTAATCCATTGTGAGCTATCTGACAGTGAACATTTTGGCTACTGTCTTGTAGGACAGCTACTGTGACAAATGTCTTGATACATCTACTGCTTTGCCACTTGTGTGACAACAGCTGCAAAAGCAGCTGTCAGAAGAGCTTGCCACACTGCCTTCTGAAAGCAATGAAGAGTCTTTCCTCTTGTCTTTGATGGTTCTAAAACGTAAACTGTCTTTTGTACCTTGGGTAATGTGCTACATAAAATCAGCTGGAAGGTGGCAGAGCAGGTGGATCTCTGAGTTCAAGGCCAGCCTGAACTACACAGAGAAGCCCTGTCTCAAAAAACCGGTGTGTGTGTGTGTGTGTGTGTGTGTGTGTGTGTGTGTGTGTGTAATTATACACATTTATTTATTTATCTCACTGTTTTTATTTGTATTTCCTTAATTTAGAACTGTCTGTCCACATCTTATTTACCACTACAACCTGTTGATATTGTATTGCTTTGTGAACAAATTGTCCCTTGGTAACGTATTGCAGTCTTCTTTTTCTGTCTTTCTTCTTTTGGCTTGTTTGTAAAATTTGTAAGATCTTTTTTTTAATCCAAGCTTAGAGAATTAGCAATAGAGAGTATTCAGTCCTTTAAAGGTTAAATCACCTTTTTACACATCCTACTTTGTGAGTATATGTGTCCTACAAACAAGACTTTGTCCTAAAGAACCATGAAGTTAAACACATCCTACTTTCTAGTCTCTAGGTTTCCAAGTCTCACTAATTGGTGATGTGGGAGGGAAGTAGCATTCTTCCCTCAAGAAGCACATGTTGCTCTTAGTTGCCCTGTCTCTTTGAGTCCTACAGAACAACTTTGCTGTTGTGTTTTGACAGAAACCATTTTACTTCATAGAACAAATTTGGGCTTGTTTGATTCTTCATAATTCTCCTTATGCATCTTTATCAGGGATTTCATAGAAATTCTATTACGCTATCGGGTTTTCAGTTTCAGTTGTTTGTCTTATTAATGATGTTAACTTTGAGCTCTTAACACAGTTGACATTTATACTGTTTCATAATCTTTGGGTAGATAACTTTTTTTTTTTTTTTTTTTTTTTTTTGGTTTTTCGAGACAGGGTTTCTCTGTGGCTTTGGAGCCTGTCCTGGAACTAGCTCTGTAGACCAGGCTGGTCTCGAACTCACAGAGATCCACCTGCCTCTGCCTCCCGAGTGCTGGGATTAAAGGCCTGCGCCACCATCGCCCGGCTGGGTAGATAACTTTTAAGTACTATACTTGTTACGTTTTTCAGCATGTTTATATCATTGTTAATTTATGGATTATACATTTGCTTTGGTTTCTTTTGATGCTCCAGCATAATTTTGCCTTTTCAAGTTCACTTCTACCTCATTTTATATGACCTCATCACTTTTTGAGTAGTTTCTGCCACAAGCTATTCTCGACTTATTTTGTACTTTTCCTGCCCCAGCCCTGGGATCTACCATTTTTTTCCAATGAGTATGAAAATTTCCTTTTATAAAAAATGTTATTCAGAAGCAAGATCCAACTATTAGTCATGCTCATTACTTTGGGAAGCTTTGCATTCTTAGATGTGGAGAGAGCTAAGGATGATAAGCACATTTTCCATGCACATCTAAATATTTACATCTGTATTTCTATATTCTGTGGTTGAAAATCATGAGTGCATACTTTATACCTTTAATTCCAGCTTATCCATGCTTTGTGTTTTTATATTTATAGCTGTTTTCTTTAACAGAAATATGGCTTTCATTATCCTGTGTACTTATTTGATCATTGGATCACTCTGTTGTTACTTGTACTCCCGTCTCTGCCATCACCTCCGCTGCATGATTCTTCCCTTCCTTCCGATCTCCCTCAGCCTTTGCCTTCCCCTCCCTGAGGCAGATTTCTTCCACACTTTGGATCTCTAGGACCAGACCTCAGCGCACCTTTCTACCCATTGGTATCTAGTACACTATACTGACGGCAGAAGTGACACCTCCTCTGCTCTGCTCTGCTCTGCTCTGCTCTGCTCTGTAGTGGTGCTCCTTGTCAGTCTGCTCCCCTCACCTTCCTGTTCCATCCTCTTCTCTCCTTAACTAGGTATCTCTTCACTTTTCTAATGTCTTCCAAGCTTTTTGTTTTGTTTTGGTTTTTTGAGACACGGTTTCTTTGTGTAGCTCTGGAGCCTGTCCTGAAACTCAATCTGTAGACCAGGCTGACTTTGAACTCTCAGAAATTTGCCTCCCGAGTGCTGTCATTAAAGGCATGCACTACCACTGCCCAGCATGTCTTCCAAGCTTTATAAGACTTCTAACATCTGCCAGGTAGTCAGTCATTCAAATGGCTGGAATTCCATATAAAAATTCTGTTTGCTCCTATCTCTTGCCAAATTTGAAATTTTTTTTAGAAAGTTGAATATCATTTTTCTTTTATCTCTTACAGATGATGTTCCTGCAGATATGGTTGCAGAAGAATCAGGTCCTGGTGCACAAAATAGTCCATACCAACTTCGTAGAAAAACTCTTTTGCCAAAAAGAACAGCGTGTCCTACAAAGAACAGTATGGAGGTCAGCTAGTTATAATTGTTTTTGTAATAAAAGAATTGTGGGCGAGGGGACACAGTTTTGACAGGTAATTATATACTATAGAAATACTTAATTGATATTTTTTTTTTTCTGGTTCTGAAGGGTGCCTCAACTTCAACTACAGAAAACTTTGGTCATCGAGCAAAGCGTGCAAGAGTGTCTGGGAAGTCACAAGACCTATCAGGTATTTTGAATGGGAAGCTAAGGAGTAAGAAGAAATGAGTTCTTCAAAGCCATCCTGGTCTACATAGAGATTTCCAGGACAGCCAGGGCTACATAAAACACCCTGTCTCAAGTAATGAATAAATAAGTAAATAAATATTTGATGCCAAAAGTTTTTTATTAAATATCTGAATATATTAGGAGTAGTTATTACTAAAAAAATATTTCCCTCCTTTTTTAAAGATTTATTTTTAATTATGGATGTGTGTGTGTTTCTGTGGGGAGGGTATTACAATTGCCTGATAGGCTAGAAGGTAAGAACAGTACCAGCTTTTTTTTTTTTTTAAGCCAGGCCAAGTAGTATGACCAGAAACCCCAGCTACTTGGGAGGCTAATGTGGATATGTGCAGGGTTAGAGGGTTGGGAAATTAAGTGCCTCACTAAGTTAGTGAGTTCAGGGCCAGCCTAGGAAACTTTGCAAGACTGCCTTAAACATAAAGCAAACAAAAGCCATTGTGTGTGTATGTTGGTGTATACACATATATCTAAGATAAAAGGAAAATATAAATCATCAAAAAATACTAGCTGTTTGCTAGATAAAATAACATTATTTAATGAGGAAGTCATTGTTTGATAAATGAATTGTTTACATTTTGTTTGTAATCTCTCTTTAGCAGCACCCGCTGAACAGTATCTTCAGGAGAAACTGCCAGATGAAGTAGTTTTAAAAATCTTCTCTTATTTACTGGAACAGGATCTTTGTAGAGCTGCTTGTGTGTGTAAACGCTTCAGTGAACTTGCTAATGATCCAATTTTGTGGTAAGTAAAAACTTCCTTGTTATCTTGAAACATAGTATGGGATATACAAATGCCAAATGTAGGGAAGTGTTAACAGCTAAGTAGTTAAAAGAAAATTAAAATGTTTATAAATTCTAACCAGGTGGTGGTGGTGCAGGCTTGTAATCCCAGCACTTGGGAGGCAGAGGCAGGGGGATCTTATTGAGTTTGAGGTTAGTCTGATCTACAAAACAAGTT
>NC_022018.1:11156924-11158926 GCF_000317375.1 Microtus ochrogaster | reverse complement strand
AAACAAAAAAAACCTTACCTGATTATCATAAATGTGGAGGACTAGTCAGTCCAAAAAGTATTTATAAAGCAATGAATGAAATTGTTTCTGCTGTTTGCAGGCTGATAGCAGTTGGACTCGGGTGGGTTGTAAAGACTGCCCTTGAACTCCAGATCCCACTGTCTCAGCCTGGGCTGTGAATATATGCCCCCACGCCCAAATCCTTTCAGTTCTACGTTTTTAAATGAAGCAGAGTTGGGGTGTAATAAAAATATTTTGATATAGACTTCAGTACCAGGGTCAAGAAAAAGATGCTCAAAGATCCACCTGCCTCTGCCTTCTGAGTGCTGGAATTTTAAAGGCGTGCGCTACAACCATCTGGCCAGCCTAGTGTACAGAGCAAGTTCCAGGACCTGTCCAAAAAGGAAAAAAGAAAAGAAAAGAGAGAGATACTCAGAATAAAGTAGGTCAATCAGGAGCAGGGGCGTGGGTTTCTTAAAGAGTCACAAAGATATGCCCAGGTTGGTACAGGCTCCACAAGATTTGAGAGCAGGGCTAGTTGGACTGGTGACACGTACCTTTAATCCCAGTCCCAGCAGAGCAGAAGCAGCAGAGTTCAAGACCAGTTTGGTCTACAAATAGAATTCCAGGCCAGCCTGGGCTATATTTGAGACCTTGTCTCAAAAACAAACAAAAAAATAAGCTGGGCAGTGGTGGTACACGCTTTCAATCCCAGCACTCAAGAGGCAGAGACAGGCAATGAGTTCAAGGCCAGCCTGGTCTATAGAGTGAGTTCCAGAACAGCCAGGTCTACACAGGGAAACTGTCCCATCCCTCTCAAAAGAGAGAGAGAGAGAGAGAGAGAGAGAGAGAGAGAGAGAGAGAGAGAGAGAGAGAGAGAGCCAGGTATAATTTGAAAATAGTTCCTTAAATCTAGTAGCTCAGTGAGTATATGTGTTATACACACCTGAAAAAGAAAAATAGCTACATTCATAAACTTGAAATACACATTCCCTTGGCCCAGTCATTGTATTTATGAAAATGTTTTCACTATGTGCACAGTTTTTCATAACAACGTGTAGTTAATGAGTAGGAAACTAGAGACCCTCTCCTTCCAGCAGTAAGGAATGAGATGAGGACTGGCTCTACGGCTGCTCACTCTCCTCGTAGAGGATGCAGTGCACATATAGAACTCATGCAAGGGAGTCACACAAACACCTCGTTTACAAAAGGAAAGAAATGAGTGAACTGTATAATGTCACTTAGATTGAGATAAATCAGCTAACGGTGACTTTTACTTTAAAAATGGTTGGTTTTTGAGCCAGGTGTGGTGCACCCCTGTAATTTTCGTGCTTGGGTGATAGAGGCAAGAGACTCAGTTTCCCAGCTACATAGGGAGGTTATATGAGACCTTGTCCAAAAGAGAGGGAGGGAAGGAAGGAAAGAAAGAACATGAAACAAAAGGTGAATGGAGCAGAGTGAGGATGGCTACCCTGAACTGTTGAGACAGCTCAGAAGTGAAAAGACACCACCACCAAGCCTCACAGCCTGCATTTGATCTCTGGAACCCACATGGTAGATGGAGGGAAATGGCTCCAAAAGTTGGCTCTGACCTTCACATGTATTTACATGACATGTACATACTCCCTCCAACCCACACAGAGTTAAATAAAATTTATAAGACATTTTAAAAAGATTTTGAATAATCAAAGTAAATGAATGATCTATAAATCAAAAAAAAAAAGACTGGAAGGAAAATACATCAAACTATAACAAATGCATTGAAGCTTGTGTTTAGTCTTTTATGCTTGCGTTTTATGGAGTAAGAGAAGGAGAGAGTGCGTAGGCAGAAACTTCTTGGTGTTTTGTAGCCCTGGCTGTCCTGGAACTAGCTTTATAGACTAGGCTGGCCTCAAACTCACAGAGATCCACCTGCCTCTGCCTCCTTAGTGCTGGGATTAAAGGCATGTGCCACCACTGCCAGCTTTTGAAAATTAATAATTTTTTAAAATACATTTTTTTT
>NC_022018.1:11148509-11156814 GCF_000317375.1 Microtus ochrogaster | reverse complement strand
TGCTGGGATTAAAGGCGTGCGCCACCATCACCTGGCTCCTTAAAATACATTTTGTCAGCCAGGTGTAGTAGCACATGCCTTAAATCTCAGCACTTGGGAGACAGAGGCAGGTAGATTGTTAGTTTAAGGCCAACCTGGTCTACAGGGAAAAGAAGGTATTTTGTTTGCACAGTGGTACATGTCTGTGGTCCCAGCTATTCAGAAGGGTAAGGCAGGAGGCTCCCTTGAGCACAGGAGTTTGAAGCCAACCTGGACAACACCACCAATACCATCTCAAGAACTAATCAGTTAATTAATTTTTATATTTTGATATTTATCTGTTCTTACTGAAATTTTGATCATTCAGATAACATGTTAAATATTTTAGTAATCTAGAGTATTTTATAAGGAAATCTTTAATTCCTTTTTTTCCGTCAGGAAACGATTATATATGGAAGTATTTGAATATACTCGCCCTATGATGCATCCTGAACCTGGTAAATTCTATCAGATTAATCCAGAAGAATATGAACATCCAAATCCATGGAAAGAGAGTTTTCAGCAGTTGGTATGAAATACAGAAAATACAGATTTATATTACGTATCTGTAAATACATTTCTTTATAAAAAAATAAATAGATCTGGAGCTAGAGAGATGGCTCAGGGGTTAGAGCATGTATTACTCTTCTAAAGGACCTGAGTTTGGATCCCAGCACCCACATAGGCAACTCATAGCTTCCGGTAACTCCAGCTCCAGCAGATCCAATGCCCTCTTCTGGACTACTTGGCCAATTGCACTCACACATACCCACACACATACATAATGTAAAGCTTTTAATTAAATACATAAATGTATCCAAGAATAGATTGTAATCCCAGTACTAAGGGTGCTAAGACAGGAAGATCCTAAGTTGAAGGCCAGCCTCTGTCTAATAGTAAGACTGCTAGAAGGAAGAAAATGTAAATAGCAGAAACCGTCAGTAGCATGGATGGTTATGATTCCAATGGATCGGTTTAAATTTGTCCATAGATTAGTAGGTTTTAGTCATTTTAAAATTTTACATATGCCTTATTTTCTTGTTTTTTGAATGAGGTCTCACTGTATAGTTCTGGCTGGCCTAGAACTCTCACACCTGTCTCTATCTCCACTTGTGATGGATTAAAGGCATACACTACATCCTTCATATTTTAATTTTCTTGTCCATTTTTAGTGATTCTCAGCTAGGCACGATTGCTTTCTCAAATGTCAGGGAACATTTGGTGGACTTGAGACACTTTGTCAAAGCAGAAGAGGGCACTTATCTTTAGTATCAAGTTTGGTAGAGGCCACGGATGTTACTGAATAGCCTCTGCTTCATAGGTCAGCTTCCATCTCAAAGAACTGTCTAGACCAAAGTAATAGTAGTGGTGAAATTGAAAGTCTGCCTATCTTACTAGATAGTAGTAAATAGATTCTTCATTGTACTGTATGATTAAAAATTAGTTGGGATAGTTGAGAATTGTTTCATATTTAATAAACATTACACTGGTACATTAACTTCAAACACTGTGTTTCTATGATAGTAGACAATGTCTGTCTTGTTTTTGACATCTTAGTATAAAGGTGCACATGTAAAGCCGGGATTTGCTGAGCATTTCTATAGTAACCCTGCAAGATACAAAGGAAGAGAAAATATGTTGGTATGTTTGTTTTTATTTTTTAATTGGTATATGGGATTTTGTTACAGCATTTTCAAATAGAATGTATTTCTGTTGACCTCCCCCTTGTCTCTTTCCATTATCATATGACATATGTTCTATACTACCGTGAGCATGCCTAGTCCTGTCTCATTTGTATTTTTATGACTTTACATGATAACTTTCTGTTCTGAACGATAGTAACTGTTCTGTACTGATACTTTTATTTTTTTTCTAGTATTATGATACTATTGAAGATGCCCTTGGTGGAGTACAGGAAGCACATTTTGATGGGCTTATCTTTGTTCATTCTGGGATATATACTGATGAATGGATATATATTGAATCTCCAATCACTATGATTGGTGCAGGTATTTTGAAACTCATTATTTTTAGAATTTTAGCATTTTGTAATATTATTTATTTTACATATTGGTGCTTTTTTAGTGCTAGTGACTTAAAATCCAGTTGAACTTTGTTAATACCTTAGTGGTAGGAAAGCCCAGCAGTGGAGATCCTTTAATCCTTTCTATGTGAGGAAAAGGAAAGCAGGGAAGGTTAGAGTTACAGATGTTTGTGTGTTTTGATGTCACTCTTGTAGTTGCCCTCAGTTACTCATTGAAAGAGAAAACATGGTCATGTGATTTTTCCCTTTGAAAACAAACATGCTGGTTTGTTTGTTTTGTTTTGTTTTGTTTTGTTTTGTTACTGGGCTCAAACTCACTCTACAAGTGCCTACCACTGAGCCACCTCCCTAACGTTAATGCTTATGTTTTTATTGCTGTGCCGTTTTGTCTTTTTAGATATGCTTTATTTTCTGTGTTCTTGTATGTATGTATATATGTGCACCACATGCATGCCTGGTGCCTGCAGAGGTCAGAAGAGGCCATCAGATCCTCTGGAGCTAGAGATAGAAATGGTTCTGAGCCTTCACATGGGTACCGGGACCTGGACCCAAGTCTCTGCAATGGCTTTTAACCTCTGAGCCTCTATCTCTAACCCCCACTGCTGTGTTTTTAAAGAAACAAATTATAGCTTTTAAATGCTTTTTGCACTAGTCAAGTTTCTAACACTAAATGTAATAAAGTATTTATTTAAAATACTAATGAGTTATTTTAAGATTTGACTTTCTTTTTTGAGAATACAGCTGCTAAAACTTAACTTTAAGTTAGCTAATACTATTACTAATGAAATTTACATTTACTGCCTCTCTGCTTCCCTCCCTAGCTCTACCATAAAGGGGGAGGGTTGAGAGTTTAATGTTTGTCTAGAATGTGTGGAGGACCTGTTTAAGTCCTGGCTTTTTTTTTTTTTTTTTTTTTTTTTTTGTTTTTCGAGACAGGGTTTCTCTGTAGCTTTTGGAGCCTGTCCTGGAACTAGCTCTTGTAGACCAGGCTGGTCTCGAACTCCCAGAGATCCGCCGGGCCCTGTTTAAGTCCTAACAGCACTGCCCTAAAAAAGAGAGAAAACTGTATCTTTAACAATTGAGGTTCCCACTGAAAATTAATTGAAATAAAGAGATCTTTTCTCTCCCCAGGCTGCTGTTGCTGCTGCTGCTGGTGGTGGCTGGTTATTTCTTAATATTTGCTGCATTTGATATTTATATTCTTTATAGTTTTTGTTTTTTTGTTTGTTTGGTTTTGGTTTTTGGAGATAGGGTTTCTCTGTAGCTTTGGAGCCTGTCCTGGAACTAAATCTTGTAGACCAGGCTGGCCTTGAACTCAGAGATGCCTCTGCCCCCTCTTAGTGTTGGGATTAAAAGGTGTGAGCCGCCACTGCCCGGTTTATAGTTGAATTTTACTAAAAGTATTACTTACTATATGTGAGGGTTGATCAAACAATATCTCCAATAGATATGATCATTTGTCATAAATACTAATGAAGCATAGTTAACTAAAAGATCAATATTAGTCTGCTGTTTAATATTGATATCTTTTTAATTTATGTATTCATATATGTGTGTTTGAGTATGGGCATGTGTGTATGGAATCCAGAAGAGAGGGCCAGATCCCTGGAGCTAGAGACATAGGCAGTTGTGAGCCACCTGGTGTGGGAGCTGGGAATTGAACTTAGGTCCTCTAGAAGAGCAGGGAAGTACTCTTAACCACTGAGCTATTTCTCCAGTCCAATACTAACTAGTGTTTTTTACACTCCCCTCTATGGTGATTTAGGCTTGTCCCCAGGCTATCCTGAGTCAGTCCTACTCTTGGGGGAGGAGGGTGGTCTCTGCACGAATACTGCACTGCTTGAATAGAATAAAGCTGATCTTCAAATGTCTTCCTACAGCACCTGGGAAAGTGGCAGACAAAGTTATCATTGAGAACACTAGAGATTCAACTTTTGTTTTTATGGAAGGTTCTGAAGATGCTTATGTTGGCTATATGACCATACGAGTAAGAAATTTTTCATTTCGAAATATTTTTTGAATTAGGTAATGCGATGACTGTTATTTTAAATACAATTTTTACTTTTCAGTTCAACCCTGATGACAAATCTGCCCAGCATCATAATGCCCACCACTGCTTAGAGATTACAGTGAACTGTAGCCCTATTATTGATCACTGTATCATCCGAAGTACATGTACAGGTTCGTGTTTCCTTTATGTTTTCTATAAAATAGAGCCACTATATTGTTCCTCAATGGGTTTTTTTAATGAATAAATCATTTTTTTTTTTATAGTTGGTTCTGCAGTGTGTGTTAGTGGTCAAGGAGCATGTCCCACCATCAAGCATTGTAACATCAGTGACTGTGAGAATGTCGGGCTTTATATAACAGATCATGCACAGGTATTTCTGTGGTTAGAGCTTTATTTTAAATTAATTTTTTTTGAAATCGCACTAATGTTTGTTTCTCATTGCTGTAGGGAATATATGAAGATAATGAAATTTCTAATAATGCATTAGCTGGGATATGGGTTAAAAATCACGGAAATCCAATTATTAGACGGAATCACATTCATCACGGACGTGATGTTGGTGTGTTCACATTTGATCATGGCATGGTAAGATTTTTTTTATTAAGATAAAAGCTGGTTGCCAATTAATATTTCATACTTCAGCATTATTTTTTTATCATCTGAGTTGAAGAATACCATTGTATTTTTAAAGTCATACAATATTCATTCTATAAATTCATGTGCCTAAATTTCATCATGCCTAGAAAAATACGTTTATGGTAGAACTCATCAAGAGTTGATGTGATCTTTGAAGTTTAATCCAGCAGTTAGTTCTCAAGTCTGAATATATATAAAATCACATGGAAACCTATGGAGGTTTTGGTTGTTGTTGAAGGGAGTGTGTGCTATGCCCACATGATGTACAGTAAAAATTTCCAAAAATGAGACCAAAGAATAGTGTTTTAACCAGTACCATAATGAGTCTAAGACAGTTTATCTGTAATGTGTTTGCTTTGGAAACAATAGTCTCAATTGGTTTAGGGTTTTTTTTTTTTAATTTGTTTGTTTATTTGGTATGGAACAGTGTTGAGGGTCAAACCCGAGACAAGGGGAATAGTAGGCAAATGTTTCTACCCAGCCTCCCATTGTTAATTTTTAACTTTCATAAATTCAAAGCCAATATAAATAATAAGATACTAATTCTAAAACAGGCAGAAATTATTGAGCATCTAAATTTGGCTCTTTATTTTACACAATTTTCTAGACTTGACTTTTAAGTTCTCTGAAGTCATTATTCCAAAATAGTGTTAGTAGCATACTGGTGTAGGGCTCATGTCTGTAGTCTGAAAACTCTAGAAGCAGGAAGATTGTCACAAGTTTAAAACAAGCCTGGGCTGGATAGCAGGCTCGAAGCAGATCAAGGCTACAGAGTAAGACTCTGTTTCAATAGACAACAACAACAACAGAAAAAGTAGTATTCAGGAGGCAGAAGCAGACAGATCTCTGTGAGTTTGAGGGCAGCCTGGTCTACAAAGTTGAGTTCCAAGACAACTAGAACTGTTATGCAGAGAAACCCTGTCTCGAAAAAAAAAAAGTAGTATTAATAGATATTCATTTAGATGTTCTTTTGGTTTAGTGTCTGGTTTTTCTTGAGTTAATTTTTAGGTTCTCATACTGCATTGCCAACTTTTTTTATATTGTAGGCATCAGAGAAATAGGAGAAAAGTGGTGACAAATAGAATTATGTTGAGATTTGATTGCTGTAATGTTTTTTTTTTTGGTTTTTCGAAACAGGGTTTCTCTGTAGCTTTGGTGCCCGTCCCGGAACTAGCTCTTGTAGACCAGGCTGGCCTCGAACTCCCAGAGATCCGCCTGTCTCTGCCTCCCGAGTGCTGGGATTAAAGGCGTGCGCCACCACCGCCCGGCTGTAATGTTTTAATTAACTACCTGAGAATATTGGGTTCATATATGCATATTGTCTATGGCAAGGAAAATTTGTCAAATTGCTTATACCTGAGACCCAAACACAGATCCCTGGTGAAACATGATGAGTGACACTTTTCAAAGGCTGAATTAGTTTATCCTTTTTACCACTATAATCTGAGAAAACTGTCCCACTTAAAATTCAGGCTGTGGCTGGAGTTTGTATATAAGAAAATAATGTGGAGGCAGGGTGGTGGTAGCGCGCGCCTTTAATCCCAGTGCTAGGAGGCAGAGGCAGGTGGATCTCTGTGAGTTCGAGGCCAGCCTGGTCTACAGAGCTAGTTCCAGGACAGGCTCCAAAGCTACACAGAGAGACAAGACCCTGTCTTAAGAAGTAGGGAGAGGTGGCGGGGCGGGGTAGAGTGAAGGTGTAGTGGTGCACACCTGTAATGTTAGCACTCAGGAAGACGACAGGTTTAAGGCCAGCCTGAGCTTCATAGCAGCTCCCTAACGTAGGCGGAGGCGGGGTGAGGGATCTGTAATACTGAATGATGATGATGTAGCTCTTTTACTGACAGCTGAGAAAAGGGGTTTGGATAATTATACCAAGGGCACTGAAACAAGACTGTTGCAAAGTTACACTCCCTTGGAAACACCTACTGGTAATAGGTCCTAAATAGAATTCTTCATCTTGTGATGGAACTGTATGCTATAGTATGTCTATGTTTTCTTTAGGCTGTGTCCAGAAGTTACATTCAATTCAAGTATCATATTTATGAATACTTTTGTCTCATTCACAAATGATTAGAAGTACAAACGTAATTTAGCCTGAGTACAAGCTCCTTATTTATGAAGTATCTATGGTTAGTTACTAAAACTCACTTTAGTAATTTACTTCTTATCTTATACCCCTTAGGTAGGTTTTTGAGTGTTTGTTTACATATTTGTGTTTACAAGTATTTTTTTTAATTTTTTTAGATTTTATTTATTTATTATGTATACAACATTCCTTCCATGTATGCCAGCAGGCCAGAAGAAGGCACCAGATTTCATTATAGATGGCTATGAGCCACCATGTGGTTGCTGGGAATTGAACTCAGAACCTCTGGAGGAGCAATCAGTGCTCTCAACCTCTGAGCCATCTCTCCAGCCCCCTGTGTTTACAAGTATTATAACAGCATTTTGAAAACAACTCTCCACAGTGTTTTGGATTGATAGTTCCATTAAGGGTTAGTGAGAGCTTTTCTAAATAATCACAAATTTGTGAGGGAAAAGAAGTGTATCTTTGCCTGTTGTATCTTTGGATTTCTTTGAGTACTGTGCACAATCTGAAAACCCTTTAGAGCTGTGCTCCCATTCCAGTCCTGTTTGGCCTGTTGTCTTGTTGGCAGCTCATAATTGGTAGTCACATCACGCATCCCAGGTAACCTTTCTAAGATTGGCTTTTGTTTTCTATGGAGCTTTCAAGAACATGAAAATAAATATTAAAACCACCTACTGGTCTATCACTTGTCTTTGAATACATTCATATTTATTGTTAATTTTTGAAGTTATCCTTTTCTGTGGATATTGCATTCCTAAAATTTGAATTCCTGTATTCCTAAAATAAATCACAAGAGATGTTAAGGCTTGGGAGATGGTTCAGTATGTAAAGTGCATGCTGCTCAAACTCGAGAGCCCAAATTTGGATCCCCAAACCCATCCAAACCTGGGTACTACATCACTTGCCTGTAATCCCAGCCCTAGGAAGGCAGAGACAGAGTGATAATGGAGGCTCACTGGGCAGCTAATATAGCCAAATCCTTGAGCTCTGAGTTCAGGGAGAGAACTGGAGAGAAGACTCTGAGGTTATTAGTATATACTGCTCTCATAGCTGGGTTCCCAGCACCTGTAACTCCAGCTCAAGAGAGATCCAGTGCCTCTGGCTTCCAAGAGCACCTGCACTCAAGTATACATACCCTACACTGATACACATAACTAAAATACATGTTTTAATAAAAATGGTGACATAAATTGAGGAAAACACCTATAGTGACCCTACCCTACACATTTGTACACAGACATGTGCTTACTACCCATGGATATATGTGCTACACAAACACCCTAAAGATTTTCTATTTTTTACTTTAAAAAAAAATGTTGTTTCTTTAAACTTTGGTTTAAAAGAAAATAGAAAAAAAATGAAATGCTTTGCTACAACGTGTTTGAGCTCTCCTATTTTAAAAAAAGAAAAAATAGCTGGGCGATAGTGGCGCATGCCTTTAATCCCAGCACTCGGGAGGCAGAGGCAGGCGGATCTCTGTGAGTTCTAGACCACCCTGGTCTACAGA
>NC_022018.1:11146789-11148409 GCF_000317375.1 Microtus ochrogaster | reverse complement strand
AAAGAAAGAAAGAAAGAAAGAAAGAAAGAAAGAAAGAAAGAAAAAATATACTTTTCAACTAGCTTCATCCCATCACTCATAAATCTTTTGGGGATTTGGTTTGGTTTTTTTTTTTTTTAGATAGTGTCTCACTTATTTAGCCTTGGCTGACTTGAAACTCACTCTGTAGACCAGACTGGCCCTTGAACTCACAGAGATCCACTTGCTTCTGCCTCCTGAGCACCCTTTTATTTTTTTTTTTAATGTATATAGGTATTTGTCTATGTGTGTCTCTGTTTATCACATGTGTGCAGTGCTCACCTAGTCCAGAAAAGGATGCCATCCTCTAGAATTAGAGTTACAGACAGTTATGAGCTACCATCTGTGTGCTGGGAATTGAACCATTGCCCTCTGTAAGAACAACCAGTGCTCTTGATAAACTGTGTCTCCAGCCCTATATATTGTTTTGTAAATGTTGAAAACATCTTGTTCTTACAGCTGCTGGTCTGTATTTACTTCGTATTTGTTTATCATCCTTCCCATGCCCCTTGACTCTCCATTCTGAATTTTACATTCTGGTTCATTTATTTTTGATATGAGTCTGGGTTTTGTCAGCTAGCCTTTTCCCCCCTTCCTTCTTAGAAGAACTTAAGGGTTTGGAGCTTGAATTTCTGCCCCTTGAAAATGCCTGTTGTTGTTACCTTTGAACTCAGTGAAGTCTGCAGTTGGGTCATCTTTCTCTAATATAGTGCCGCCTTCCTTCCTCTTTAGCATCGTTGTGGTTGAGAACTTTTGCTTTCTTTCTGGCACTGGTTTGCTTTTATCTATATTCATATGTTGGTTTTATTGCTGTTTTCCAATTTTCCTGATTTTTTTTAAAAACCTTAGTTTTCTGTTTTCTATGTTTTCTTTAGAAACGTGGCTCTTTCTACTATTGATATTACTCTTCCTTTTCTTTAAGTGTTCTGTGGCTTTCTGAAGTCTTCAGTCCCTTCATTCCCGTTGTTTGATATGATATAATTCTCTTACTTTATTTTGTGGTGTTCATTTTTAATTTTTAACATTTTTTTAAATGAAACAATTCTAATATACACAGAAGTAGAGAAAATAATGTCCCGAATACTGATGTGCCCACAAATACCATTTAGTTCACGCTGCCTCATTGTTTACATGTTCCTTTCCTTATACTCTGGATTATTTTGAAACAGAATTGAACATTACCAGGACTGGTAAAATCCAGACAGCATTATTTTGTAAATATTTTAGTATTTATCTTTGAAAAGCTAGCATTCTGGGGCCAATATTATGGCTTAGTGGTAGGAACATATGAAGCCCTGGGTTTTTCACCAGCATCAGAGTTTTTCCTCTACAAACTCCAATGTCGAGTGTGACTCTTAAGAAGTGAGATGGCTCAGTTGGTGAATGACGGCTTGCTGTGTAAGCCAAGCATGAGGACTTGAGGACGATCCCCAATGCTTTTCTTGTTTAACAAAACAGTTGTAGTGGTGACCTGGTGACCCGAGCTAGGCAATCCTGAGGAAGAAGAGACAGGAGGACCCTACAGCCAGACAACATGCAGGTCCCAGTGACAGACCCTGCCTCACAAAAAGGAGATAGGTTTCTTTTTTTTTTTTTTTTTTT
>NC_022018.1:11106926-11146158 GCF_000317375.1 Microtus ochrogaster | reverse complement strand
CCCCCGCTTTATTTTTAATTTAGTGCACTGAGTAATATTAATTTATTTGGAATTAGAACTGAAAATGTGAGTCACCATGCCCAGTTTGAAGACTTAATCTTTGTATGATAATGATTAAAGGAGAGTTGCCAAATTGTAATAGAATTTTAAAACACTTATTCCAAATTTCTGAACTTAAACTTTGACAGATTGAATCTTCATTTCTTGTATTTAAATCTGACTCTCATCCTTTCACTTCTTATCACTTTAAATAGGTCGTTCTGAGGTAATATTAGTTTAGTGTCTTCTTTTTCCAGAGGATGCAACAGTTTGCATATGTCTTAAAAATTATAATTTGGGTTATAGGTGTTGATTTCAATGAAAATGGCCCTTTTCTTGGTGGGTCTTTTTTGTTGTTTTCTTCTCCAATCTTTTCGATTTCCTTAAAGGCAGTGTTCTGCTAGGTAGCATTAGGCTGGCCTTGAACTCAAGGCCTTGTTCTCCTGAGGTCTGGAACTAAAAGCACGCACCACTATACTTTGGCTCTTTTTTTTTAATTTGGAAAGGTTTCGCGTGAGTCTCTTGCACATCTTTCTTTGTGATAATAAAGATGGTTTTACACCAAAAATTACAATTAGTTCTTTTGTGGTTTTATGTTACAAAGCAGTGCTCTGTACAAATTCATTTGACAGTTTGGCTTTACTGAACCATTTTATGTTTATACTGGAGTTGTAGCTTAACAAAATAGATGCATTTTTTTTACACTGTTTAAAGCAAAATATGCCTCGTTCCATTGGTTTAGGATGAATGAACCTTTTGTTTTTTCTAATGCTTTTTGAAACAGGGTCTTATATACCCCAGGCTGATCTCAAACATCTTCTGTAGCCAAGGCTGACCTTGAACTCTACGTCCTCCTGTCTCTGCCTGCCAAGTGCTAGGGTCACAGGCCACAATATTTAATAGTTGGTTTTAGGTCAGTGTTTTGTTTATTACTACTGGTTTTGAGACTAGGCTTCTCTGATGCAGGTTAGCAGGAACTGCTGGGATCAGATTATGTAATCCTCTTGCTTCAGCCTCCAAGGTAGCTAGGGTTGGATGCTGAGCCCATTGTGCCTAACTACAGGTCTTTTAGAAGGTTGAGCCCTTGTGCCTAACTGTAAGTCATTTTTTAGAAAGTGATTTATGAAGCTGTTTTTCTTTTTCTCTTTTTCAAGCATAATAGGCATTTTATTTTCCCCACCCTCAAACCAGTTGTTAAATTTTAATTGATATGTACAAGTGTTTTGTCTCTGCGTGTGTATATGCACCAGATGCATGCCTAGTGCCCACAGAGCCCAGAACACATTATTGGATCTCTTGGAACTTGAGTTAAATACATGGTTGTGAAACACCACATAAGTGCTGGGAACTCAGCCCAGGTTCTCTGCAGGAAGAGCAGGTGTTCCTAACCATTGTGCCATCTCTCCAGCCTCAGATTGTTGATATGTTTAAGACAATAAACATGTATTTTCTTTAATGACGTCAGCCTTTTGTTAAAAGGATAATACATATTAAGTAAGTAGTTGCATTTATTGAATAGTTTTCTTTCCTACCATTGAATGCATTTCAATAATTAGACAATTTGTATTGTTTCTGTATTATCATTTGAATATTAATGTATGGTTTTTTTTCATTTCTATTCAGAAAGTATCCTTTACATACAGACTTTAACTCTTGTTTTTCAGGGTTACTTTGAAAGTTGCAACATACACAGAAACAGGATAGCAGGCTTTGAAGTGAAAGCCTATGCTAATCCCACAGTGGTTCGATGTGAAATTCACCATGGGCAGACTGGAGGAATATATGTCCATGAGAAAGGAAGAGGACAGTTTATAGAGAATAAAATCTATGCAAACAACTTCGCAGGAGTATGGATTACCTCAAATAGTGACCCAACAATAAGGTATTTGCATCATTACAGATACAGGTTGGGTTTATTTTGCTTTGGGGGTTTTGTTTGTTTGTTTTTACATCTGAGAAAAGATGCTGAACTTAACTCTTAAAAAATATATTTTGGGGGAGCTCTAGCTGCTCTCCCAAAAAACCCACATTCAATTCCCAGCACCCACATGGCTGTTCACAATTGTATGTAACCCAGTTCCAGGGAATCTGATACCTTCATACCAAATGCACATAAAAAAGTTGAATATATATATAGAGAGAGAGAGAGAGGGAGAGGGAGAGGGAGAGGGAGAGGGAGAGGGAGGGAGAGAGAGATGGCTCACTGGTTAAGAGCACTGGCTCCTCTGCCAGAAGACCCAGGTTTAAGTCTCAGCACCCACATGGCAGGTCACAATTGCCTGTAACTCCATTTCCAGGGCATTTGACACCCACACATAGGCATACATGTAGGAAAACATAGATACGTTTATAGGTGTTAGCACAGGTTATTAACTGCCCATGTTATAGGTTATTAAATAGGTCTATAACTGTCTTAGAACATAAATGCCTTTGTCTTTTTTTTTTTTTTTAAATGAAAGACAGCAAATAATGTGCTTTAGTACCCTAATTATCTCAAAGATCCTAGGACAAAGAGACTAAGAGTCTCTCAAAGTTTTTGGCCTATTCTGGTCACAGTAAGAAAGCAAACAAACTGAAAGCAAGTCTTAAAAGTATCATTGGTCAGCCCTGTAGTACAAAGCTATTTTAATTTAATCAGAGCATGGGTTTGTTTTGGTTTTGTTTATTAAATGGGGTCTCTGGTCTCCTTGCATATTTGACTGGCCTCAAATTTTATGTAGACCAGGCTACCCTTGAACTCACAGAGGTCCACCTGCCTTTGCCTCCTGAGTGCTGGGATTAAAGGTGTGTACTACCATGCCCAGCTGGTTTATTTTTAATTATCAAGTTGTCTGTTGATTTTATGAAAATGTATAGACAGAAATTTCTTTTCTGCCTGGTCCCACAGCCATTAGGTCCCAAAGAAACACACAGAGGCTTATATTAATTATAAACTGTATGGCCTGTTGCTCAGGCTTATTATTAACTATATCTCACAACTTAAATTAACCCATAATTCTTATCTATGTGTAGCCATGTGGCTTGGTACCTTTTTTCAGAAAGGCATTCTCATCTTGCTTCCTCTGTGTCTGGGTAGTGACTGACTCGCTGCCTTCCCTAGGCTGGTTGCCCTGCCTATAAAAATATATTGCTTATATTCACCACATGTTTCTAAAACAGCTAAAAGAAATTGTTTCGAGGGTTTCAAGGGAATGTTTAAAAATACTATTTTGGAGTTGGGTATGGTAGCAAACACCTGTATTCCCATTGCTTGGGATTCAGAGGGTGGAAGAGCCCTACAAGTTTGGGGCCAACCTGTCTGCATAATGAGACTGTCTGAAAAAGTTAAAACCAAATCAAAACAGGAAAAAATATTATTTGGAATCTTCGGATATAGCTCCGAACTTACCCAGCAATATAGAAGGCCCTAGATTAGTTCAACACTGCAGAATAAACATACATACATACATACATGCGTTTTCATCTTAAATAATAAGAGAATTTTGAAATATCAGGTAGCTTTTTTGGGTTTTTGTTTGTTTTGTAAATTAACAAACTAAGTTTCTGAATATAGAAGCTAAATGATTTTTCATGTTACCATGGATGATCTTATGGTATATTGTCTAAAACAAATTTTGTTAAGTATATGATTTTTTAAAAATTTATTTACATTATAGGGGGAATTCTATATTTAATGGAAATCAAGGAGGAGTTTACATCTTTGGCGATGGACGAGGACTTATTGAAGGAAATGACATTTATGGTAAGCATATGATTTTGTTCTATAAAACTTAGATGTTAGCTTTTTTCTCATGTGTGCACTGGACACATACAGATTTATTGAATGAAGGAGAGTACAGATGAGGCAGGCTCAGTTCTTGGCCTCTACTTTTCTCATGGCTACCTGTACATTGCTCAACTCCTTGTTTCCTCTGGATGTGTGTCCCACATTCTTGATAAACTTCAGTACCTGTTTGTCCTTGGAGATCTTAAGCAGTTCCATAGTGCACTAGAGTATGAAGTCACATCCTGCCAGATCATGTCCTATATAAACTTGGTATGTTTGGTGAGATGCCATGGAGTCAGCTGTGCCTCGACTTGCCGTACACTTTATTACTTTGTGGCCTTGTAGAAGCCCACAGCCATGCTGTCGTGCAGAGCTCTGGCTCTTGAACTCGCAAGGACTAGGACAGTAAAACTAGCCTACCTTCTTCACGTCAGCAGGAGACTGTTCTGAAATTATCTAAGGGAGAGAACTGATCTAGTTCCTTTAAAGTCTCAGTGAAGGGGCTAGAGCGATGGCTCAGTGATTAAGAGCACTTGTTCTTGAGAAGACCCAGGTTCAAGTTCCAGCACCTATAACTATCTCTAACTCCATATCCAGGGTGTATATGATACACAAACATTCAAGAGAACAAAATACACACACACACACACACACACACACACACACACACACACACACAAACAAAACAATAATAAATCTTTTTAAAAAGAATAAATTCTCAAAGATTATTCTCTAGTATTTAAACATTCAATGCTGTTTATGCAAAGCACTAAGCCAAATACCACAGAAAAATATAAATAAGACCCTAGTCTTAAGGAATATGTATGACTTTTTTTTTTTTTACATTCACTAAATCACTAAATATCTAATAATAAACAGTTTTGTTTGAAGTTTAGTCTACTTTGAGCTCAGTAGAGAAGGGAAGTACTTCTCACTAAAACTTTTATTTAGCAACTGATTAGCCAGACACAGTTTTACGAGATACATAATATTAAATATCTCTAGTTGCTAATCAGAACACAGGCATGAAGAATCTAAAATACTGACTCAAAGTAACGTTGGAAATGAATCTTCGGTAACCTGACTTGACCTCTGATCTAACTGCAACAGTTCTACATCTACTGTATTCTAGTCCTATTGGTGTTGCCTTGTAATGCTCACTAAAAATCTAGTAAATGAATTGTTAGTGTTGCTTAATGTAAAATTTTTACTCTGTACTACTAGACTCTAAACATTGACATTGTAAATTTTATTTTCAAATAGGCAATGCATTAGCAGGAATTCAGATTAGGACAAACAGCTGTCCTATTGTTCGACATAACAAAATTCATGATGGGCAACACGGTGGGATTTATGTGGTAAGTTAATGTAATATACTTACGTAAACCCTTGTATGAAGTCAAGGCCCGCGGCTAGGGATCTGCTTCTTTGGTAGAGTGCTTAGCTAGAGTAGGTTTCGTTTCCATCACCACTTAAACCCAGCCTAGTAGCCCAAGCCTATATAATCCCAGAATTTGGAAGAGGCAGGAGGATCAGAAGTTCAAGTGTAATTGTCAGCTATATAAGCAAAATCAAGATTAGCCTGGACAGCATGAGACCCCGACTCAAAAAACAGGAGAGAAAGGAGACAAGTACAGAAAGTGACTCATTGATGCCTACACATACGCTCTTGGCTACATCTTCTAAGCGCCTCTGTTTGTCTTAACTCCCATGTTCAAGCCTTATGTTAAAATACTATTAAATTACCAACCCTTGAGAGAGAGACAGAGACAGAGACAGAGACTGACTGACTGACTACTGGTGGCAGCTGGGTATGTTGGCCTGTAATTTCAGCACAGAGCTAGGACAGGAGAATCAGGGCAGGGGCTGTATGGTGGCATTGGTGACAGTGCACTTGCCCTACAAGCATAATAACTTGAGTTTGATAAAAGTATCTAAAAAAAAATAAAAGGAGCTAAAAATCTGTTTTAAAGAAAAATGGCCATTCACACCTTTAATCCCAGCAGCAGAGGCAGAGGCAGGTGTCTCTGAGTTCAGACTAGTCTACTTAAGGAGTTCCAGCCCACATGTCTCAAGCTGGAAGGGCAGTTTGGGGCCCAGTGAGATGGATGGTGTAGCTGTTAAAGGCACTTGTACAAGCTTGACTTTAGAAAAGTCCAGGGCAAGGCCTGTGGGGTAGCTGGGCCCCCTGGAACCCGTGTAAAGGTAGGAGAGAACTGACTTCACACAGCTGCCTTCTGTCCACCTCGCTGTGCCATGGCATGTGCACACCCTCACATATCATGCACACACACAGTAAATAACAAAGATTTTTAAAGACCAGGGAAGAAAAGAATGATGGAAGGTACTGCTTAGTAGTAAAGCGTATTCCTAGCATTCATGAGTCCTAGGTTCAGTTACCAGTGCTAGAAAAGTTGTCATTTCCTTACCTACCTGCTGTTGGCAGAACTGTTTCAGGGAGGATCATCTTAAGATTCTGCTATAGACAGCATATACTGTAACCAGTTTATCTTCTGTTCAGCATGAAAAGGGACAAGGTGTAATAGAAGAGAATGAAGTTTACAGCAATACTCTGGCTGGAGTCTGGGTGACAACTGGCAGCACACCAGTACTGAGAAGAAATCGGATACACAGTGGCAAGCAGGCAAGATCACTTACTTGGTCTTCTTTGGGCCACTACTGTTTGTTTTTAAAAAGGTAACATCTGAAAAAATTGTTTTCTTTCCCTTCCAATTTAGGTTGGTGTTTATTTTTATGACAATGGACACGGTGTGCTAGAAGATAATGACATCTATAATCATATGTATTCAGGGGTTCAGATAAGGTAAATGTTTTCTTGGCTTCTTTTGTGAAGGACTTGGGAGTACGTAGACTGTGAAAAATTGTTCGTTTTAATGATTAGTCACTCTGTAATGTGTATTCATATTCTGTTTGCACTTGTAGCTTTTCTTGATCAGGAGTTGATAACATAGGCCAGAAAGAGCTAGCTTATTTCCCTGTTCTGCAATTTAGAGCAGTTCAGCTGCTACCTACTCTTATCCCTATGTCTGGCATGTCATCGGCATTCGGTAAAATGGAAACGTCTGCTTTTATGCTTTTTTTTTTTAAACTCACTATGGATACCAGTCTGATAATGCCTACCTCTGCCTGAACAGTACTAGTGCTGGGATTCAATACATGCACCACATGTCCAGCATAAATTTTTATATTGCGTCTGTAATATTTTATGAAACTACAAGTCTTTGGGTGTGGTTGTTTAACTTTGGTTTTTGTGACAGGGTCTCTAGACCATGCTTGTTTCAGACTCACAAATATCTGCCTCCCAAATTTTGGGATTACAGGTATATGTCACTCACCATGCCTGTCCCTAGAATCCTGAGAGTCTCAATGATTATAAATTCATCCTTTAACTTCATTCATGTATGAAGAGATATAAAGTCATAGAACCTCAGCTTAGCTTAGTTAGAGCTCTGTAGTGATAACTATAGCAGAATAATACAAGGTGAAGTTCTATGGGAAAAACAAGATTAATCAAACCATTTATAAAGAATTTTTATTTTGGGTATGCATGTGGGCAGGTATATGTGGAGTTCAGAGAAAACTTTCAACCCAGTTCGGCTTCCCCCATGTGGTTTCAGGTCATTAGCATTGTTGTCAGGTGCTAAGCCATGTCACTGGCCTGTTGGTTCATTCTTGCCGTGATTAGTGATGCTTATCAGTTATAGAAGAGTTACTGAATGCGAATGGTTGACTTAAATGGTATTTCTTATCCATAGGACTGGAAGCAACCCCAAAATTAGACGCAACAAAATTTGGGGAGGACAGAATGGTGGAATTCTAGTTTATAATTCTGGTATGTTTAATCCAACATCTTTTTCTGTGTTAATAAACTTTAGAAATAATGCTTTCTAAATAATGTACCTAATATAAATTTTACATTTATAGGTCTAGGCTGTATAGAAGACAATGAAATATTTGACAATGCAATGGCTGGAGTCTGGATTAAGACAGATAGTAATCCTACACTAAGAAGAAATAAAATCCATGATGGAAGAGATGGTGGCATCTGTATATTTAATGGGGGTCGAGGTATTGTTGTTAATTTTGCATTAGTAAAAAACCCAGTTTTCTGTTGTTCTTCTATATCTTTAATGATCAGTGACACTGCCAACTAAAATGTTACAAATGGATGAACGTTTTCCTTATTTTTAGATGGTTAGGAAATTAGTGCCTAGAATTAAATAAATGAATATGTAAAGTATTTCCATCTTTTGTAACTACCTTGACTCTGTGCCAGTTGTCAGTAAAGCTTTTTGAAAGTAGAGTTGCACATCCTCACTCTGGTCCGTTTATTATTCTAATAAACATTAAATCAAGTTACAGGAGTAGATGTGACAAATGAGTATGTAAAATACATGCAACTCTTTATAGCAAACATGTGTTGATTTTGTAACTGTTGGAGAACTAAATTAACAAAGCCAAATTGATCCTGGTCCATAAAGCCAGCCCAGTTTGCCTTGAAACATTAGTTCTACATTGGTCACCCTTTGCAGAGGAAACGTTGAGAGACTGTGTGAGACAGTGCTGAGAGCAAAGCACAGTTCCTGCAACGTCAACAACCCAACACCCAAAATTCTGTATTACCCAACATGAAAGAAATGTACCAGTACTTGAAATAACTTACTATAATAACAGTGATGTAGACTCTTAAAGAGGTTAGATTTAATAATTCAAAATTGACATGCTGATAGTCTTTTATAAATACAGTGAGGACAAGCCAACTGTAGTGGCTTACACCTCTAGTCTCAGCACTTTGAAATCTGAATCAAAAGCACCATAAGCCTGTGATTTAGTGGAAACTGTCTCCCAAAAAAGAGAGACAGAGAGTGTGAGCGCCAGGCAGTGGTGCACACCTTTAATCCCAGCACTTGAGGCAGAAACAGGTGGGTTTCTGTGATTTCGAGGCCAGCCTGGTCTACAACTAGTTCCAGGACAGCCAGGACACAGAAAAACCCTGTTTTGGTGGGGAGATAAGATGTACAGAGGGGCTGGTTTTAATTGTGGGGTATTAAGCAAAAGTTCTTACAGTAAAATGAGCTATCTCAACATATTCAACTGGTAGAGGGAGGGCTTTCCAAGTATAATTGTTTGCCTTTGACCTGTTTTGTCATACCTCATTGAATATTTGTACCAACCACTGGTAGAGATAGCTAAAGACCATAAATAAAAATTATGATAACCATAAAATCTACAATTAAATGGAAAGGCACATTGTTTACAAAATCTGAGGGAAACTGAAAATGGTTTAAAAGGTGCAAGAAGTGAAGAGAGCTGAGGGTGGCTAAGAGGTTTTCTATGTGCAGTGGGGGTTTTAACTGTCTTCACAGCATTAGAGACCTATGAAGACAGCAGTGTATAGAGGTGCTTGTACACAAGCCTGAGGACCTGAATTTAGTCCCCATATCCCACAAGGTAGCCTAAGACCTCAACATACACACACCTACATTCATATACATTTTCAATAAATGAGTGAAGACAAGCAAGCCGGTTAGGAGGGAATTGGTGTAATATAGGCAAGAAGTTAAGAATACATGAACAAAGATTATAAGGGCTGTATGTCTAAAAAGGGTAGGAATGGGGTGGGAGAGATGGCTCAGTGATTAATACTATCTGTTCCTGCAGAGGACCTGGGTTCAAGTCCCAGCATATATACATGGTGGCTCTCTGTTAATGTCCATGTTAGACCTCTCTGAGCACCTGGCTTGCATATGGCACACAAAAATACAGACAAAATTGGAGGGAATGTGCTGGTGTTCAGTTGTAGATTGCGTTAATACAATTAACACTGCAAAGGGAAAGATGAGAGAACATTGCAGTGAGATACAATGCAGTGCCCGGAAATAGTAGAGGTCAAATGTCTACTGAAAAATTTCTGGAAACAAAAAAACCCATGTATGATTACTTACTGTACCAAAAACAGATAGTGGTCTTACTATGAAAGTCTGCACACCACTTGCATGCATGCCTGATATTTACAGAGGCCAGAGGAGGGCTTTGGATCCCCTGAAACTGGAGTTAGAAGTGGTTATAAGCCACCATATGGTGTTGGGAATCAAACCCAAGACTTCTGAAAAAGCAGCCAGCGCTCTTAACTGCTGAGACATCTCTTCAGCACCCAAAAACAGGTTGTCCATGTAATAGCTGTTAGTAGTGTACTTTACCATGAAAGTAATTTACCAACTCATACCTAGTAATACAAGTATTTGAAGGATGAAGTCCTTGGCCCTTGCATAGTGGTGTAAGGTGTGAAAACCTCATAGAGGAAGTGACATAACGAAAAAGAGTGCAAGGCATTCCAGGAATACGAAACAAAGGTTCACAAATGCACAGTAATGTAGTCAGTCAGACAGGACAAATCACCTGTGCGAGTTGATTTCAGACCATTCAGAAATTAGTTTTATGAACAGAGAAAGAGCGTGTCAGATGAGACAGGAATGAGGAAAATGATCAGAAGTCTACAAATTATAATATAGTTATTAAGAAACAGGAGGGAGCCAGATACCATGAGATGCTAGTCAAGTTAGCCCCTGTATGCACCAGGCATGATGATGGTACATGCCTGTAACTCAGGAGGCCAACCCTGGGCTACATCGTAAGACCCTGTTTCAACAATGTTTGCTGTATACGTAAGCTTTAATCTGAGTATTTTAATTATAGGTCTCCTTGAAGAAAATGATATTTTCAGGAACGCTCAAGCAGGTGTTCTTATCAGCACTAATAGTCATCCTGTCTTAAGGAAAAACAGAATATTTGATGGATTTGCAGCAGGTTTGTATTCTTTATCTGTGACTTATTTTAAACCTGTAATTAAAGGTTTTCTTGTATTTTATTTGGTTAGTAAGAATGAATCTATTTAAGATTCTAGGCCAACCTTTCTCTGCAACCTTGGCTGTCCTGGAATTCTCTCTGTAGACCAGGCTGTCTTAAAACTCAAGAGATCCATACCCATCCACCTTGATGTGTGCCACCACCAACCTTGCTTCAAGGAACCACTCTAACATTTGCACATTAACTGGAATAAATCTGTAGTCAGGCTGGGCAGTGGTGGTGCACGTCTTTAATCCCAGCACTGAAGAGGCTGAGGCAGGTGGATCTCTGTGAATCTGAAGCTGGCCTGGTCTATGGAGCAAATTCCAGGACAGCTAGGGCTGTTACACAGAGAAGTCCTGCCTCAAAAAAACTGAAAAATAATTTATAGTCAGACTGGAAATACAGATAAATTTGAGTCTTGTGACTTTTAAAATATTTAAAAGTGAAAAAAATGGTTACTTTAATTACTTCAGATAACCATTTAGCAGCTTTCCTTTTTTAATATGACAACTTTCAGCGTACTTCTGGGTACTGTCCCCTTTATCCCAATCTCCCTTTATCTGTTGCACGGTCTGGTAGATTTTTACACTCATAGGCCCTTTCTCTTCAGTATTATTCCCCAGTTTGCTTATCCTTGTGACCATGTCGCTGTGAGCAGGGAAAAGTGAACATTACTGTTGATGATTAAAATACTTGCAATTTGTTTAGACAGTAAGCAAACTAATTTAATGTGAAACTACCAGCTTACATCCGCCCTAATTTGGAGATTCTTTAAGAATAAGTGGCCAGTATAAGGTGGTAGCGGTACACGCCCCTTTAATCCCAGCACTTTATGAGTTCGAGCCCAGCCTGGTCTACAGTGAGAGTTCCAGGACAGCCAGGCCTGTTAGACAGAGAAACCCTGCCTTGAAAATCCAAAAAGCAAATAACAAATTAACAGTGTAAAGTGATGATGCATCTACTTGTTTGTAAATTTCACTTCAGGTATTGAAATTACAAATCATGCAACTGCAACACTAGAAGGCAATCAAATTTTTAACAACCGATTTGGAGGCTTATTTTTAGCATCTGGTGTTAATGTGACAATGAAAGGTATGTTGGAGTCTGTTCTTCTAAGCACTCTAAAAATGGGAGTTGGAAGTCATTGTTAATTCCTTCTGTCACTTTCTACATTAGCAGCAATTTTAAGTGACCAGTTTTGAGTTTGCCTTAAGCTTGTTTTAAGAGTTGGGATATTTTACACAAAGAAAACATATTTCTGTTCTTAGTTTCTTACATATAATTGTATCCTTGGCTAGCTGTTGAAAATACTTTTGTTTTTACAGATAACAAAATAATGAACAATCAAGATGCCATAGAAAAGGCTGTTAGTAGAGGACAATGTTTATATAAAATATCAAGTTACACCAGCTATCCCATGCATGACTTCTACAGGTATATTTCTAAATTACTTGAATACAGAAAAGTGGAAGTTAGTGATTCCCTTTAAGTTGACATCTTTTGTTCTGTTGTCACTGGGGAGGGAAAGCAGTATTTACTAAGTTATAGACCAGGCTGGCCTTGAACTCACAGAAATCTACCAGTCTTTGCTTTTCAAGTGCTGGCTGGGACTGTTTTAAAGTAACATTTCCACTGTGTTATTTATAACTCAGGTTGTTCCATTTTCCTAAGACACACACAATACTACAGTTTCCTTTTGGTCTAGACTATAGCCAGTCACAGAATTCAGGTAAAGGTCATGAGTGATAAAATGCACTGTTTTAAATTCCTGACAAGCTCAGTAATACAATGTTTTGATTTTTAGATGTCATACTTGTAACACCACAGATCGAAATGCCATATGTGTGAACTGCATTAAGAAGTGCCATCAGGGACATGATGTAGAATTTATTAGACATGATAGGTACGTAGAATACTTGTTGCTATATTGCCCAGTTACTTCCCTTCACTTTGCTAATTTTTGGATTTTCATTTTGCTTTAGGTTTTTCTGTGACTGTGGTGCTGGAACACTGTCCAACCCTTGTACATTAGCTGGTGAGCCTACACACGATACAGACACATTATATGATTCTGCTCCACCTATAGAATCTAATACGTTGCAGCACAACTGAATTCCTCCCTAAAGAAAAAGTCCTGTTATTCTAACATCGTAACTTAAAAACATTTTTTTTGGAAGATTTAAAATACTTGCCCATGCTACAGAAAGAGACTGTACTGAAAAGATGGATACACAAGGTCAGTTGACACTATGAAGCTCAAACTACCAAAAAGAAAGTGGCAATATATTGACTCAGGATCTCAAAGCTGGGTATTTTAGCATTACTGTGTAAAGACTTTTGAAGGGACAGAAGTGAAGAAAATAAGCTGCAATTTTGTACAGATACCAACTTCTGAAAAAGCTGGTGTTTTTACAACTAGCATTGAATGCAGTCCGATTTGCAGTAGTAATCTTCAAATAGACAAGCAGCTTTGTTGCTGCCTTTATGGACATGGGTACCAATTGCTTTTGTAATATGGTAAAAATGTGAGCTAGCACTTCTGCATTGATTTTTTTTAACATGTATTCAGATTGAGAATATGATTTTAATGCTTTAATCTCATGTAGTTTGTTTTTAATTTCAAGCAAAATCTTATTGTACTTGAATGTGCCCTGTTTTGTTAGCACACCTAGACTTGCTGTAACTGTACTCATGTCCCAGTATGTACGTTCTTTCTATGAAAGAGAAAAACACTAATCTTAAATTATATCCAGCAATGTTTCTGGTATCCTTTAAGAAAAGTTAAGACTATTATTTCCTTCCCTCTCCTGTGCAGCATTCAAAAAAAAAAAAAAAATCATCCCTAGAAAAAAGTTGAGTGTGTTTTAATGAGACTTCCTAGGAAGGGATGCACTGTAAACAAAAGTATTCTTGTATCTCAGTTTTGTGAAAGGTAAAAACTACTATGTTTTAAAGTTCACTTTAGAAAGTCTCTTCAAAACAGGCCTGTATTTGAATTCTGTTCATAGTTTTTATTTGAACAGTTTAGACAAAATGGCTGGAAATTAAAGCAGTTTCCTACATTAAGCTGAGACCAGTATATATACAGCCCTATACAGTTTCATAGCTCCCCCTCCCATTTATGTGTATTGGTGACAGTGGGTATAAACAGCCTGAAAGTGTATGCATGTACCATAACATCTAGACTTAATATATTGTGGAGTATTCAATAACCATTATGTAGAAGGTAGATGAGAATTAAAAGGGTTTAATTTCCTAGAAAGAAAATGGAAAAATGGTCATTTTTAAAAAATAAAGTTTATTAGATCATAATGTTGTCTGAATTTACCACCTTTGTCAAAAGTCAATTCAGCTTCCAATGTAGTCTACAATTCCTTAATCAAAGCCAGCAACCTATGGACAGCTTCAGCATCTAGAGTCGGCTTTTCACTAGCCAGACAAACTTCCCTTTAAAAAAAAAAAAAAAATTATTTCATTTTGTCCATGTACCAGCCTTCCAACTAAGTCAGCTATAGGAAAATTATATTCTTTATTCAGAAATAATTACCGAAATAGTCGTAATGACTGATTCATCTTCTCAAATTCTCTTGCTTTTCTGTGTCCCTTTTGAATAACTTCCTCTGGAAGATTAGCAAGCCTTGCTGCATTAAAGCCGTAGCTCTTGGGACATGCTCCCTTAATGAATTTATAGAGGAAGGTAATAGTCTCCTGGCTGGGATCCTCACATTCATTTTCTACCATGCAAGCCTTCAAGAAAGAAAAGCTATTTTATTACAGCTCTATGGTTTATGTGCTGCCAAATGAAAAATGCCTGGGTAATTCCACATACCATGTGTCCTAGGCGCACAGAAACGTTTTTAGAATAGTCTTCTACTAATGAATGATAGTGTGTAGAAAACAATGTTCGACACTTTATAGTTTCAGCAAGTTCTTTAACAACTGCATTGGCTATTGCTGTCCCATCAAAAGTTGCAGTACCTCTTCCTGTGAAAGTGAAATGTACTGTACATTAAGAGATGTACACCTCATGACAGGGTGCCAGGAGCAGCCTGGGCACTACAGAAAGAGGGAAACAAAAACTGCTTCTTCTTACCTAACTCATCCACAAGCACCAAAGAATGTACTGTTGCATGCCTAAGTATGCTGGCAGTTTCACTCAGTTCAACAAAAAATGTACTTTCACCTAAAAAAGGAAACAGGACTATTAACAACAGATTTTATCTTGATTGAATATGACAAGCAAGAGGTAAAAACACAAAGTTTTAACATGTTTTTAAAGTTTGACTTTTACATAATGCCTTAGGGATGGGTGGAGGAGAAAGAACAACTCACCTGACATTATCCTATCTGAGGCACCAAGTCTAGTAAACACTCTATCTACTGGTGTGAGCCGACACACTTCAGCAGGTACATAACAACCCATCTGGGCCATTACAGCCAATAGACCAGCCTGTGAAGATGGAAGAATGGAATGTCATGATTGGTATTAAGAGAACCTATACATAGTACACATTTGACTCAAGAGTTCTTATGGAGGAATCTGGCACTCCATATAAGTAAAGCCTAACAAATAAATATTTTGAACTTCTTTACAGCCTTTGGAAATTTAAAAGGCCAATTTTAGATCTGTGGTTGGCTAAGTCTAGTGAGTAATAGGAAAAGACAAGTATGTCAAAATGACTGTTTTGTTTCCTCTCAGTAGTTAATTTTATAACAGTACTGGGGAAGAAGAACAACAAAAGTGCTAGAAGGATGTACACGTGCCGGGCAGTGGTAGCACATGCCTTTAATCCCAGGACTTGGGAGGCAGAGGCAGGATCTCTTTGAGTTTGAGGCCAGTCTGCTCTATAAGAGCTAGTTCCAAGACAGCTAAGACTGTTACACAGAGAAACCCAACAAAAAGAACAGGTACACACATGAGGCCCTGGACTCAATTCCCATAATCAAAATAAATCAGTATCATTATTTTATTATATAATCTCTACAATTTTGTTCACTTTGAATGTACCTTCTAAATTTAGTCAAGTCAAGGACCCTCATCACCTAAAACCTCCCTCCCCCTCTGTCTTTGTTGAGGTCATGAAAATCAAAGCCAGGGTCTCACACATCTAATTGTGTGTTTACCACCTTAACATTAGCTAAGAGGTTTCTCTCTGGGGAGACAAATCCAACTTTATACAGTTTCCCTCTGCTTCCCTTATGTGACTTTGTGCTATCTGGAAAATGGACTAGAGTCCATTTGCCTCTCACTACTTTCTAATTAATAGAGCATGGAGGGTAAATTACCTGTCTTATGAGTGTAGATTTGCCCCCCATATTTGGTCCAGTAACAAGCACACAATAGGCTTTGCCATTTTCTTCTTCTTCTTCACAGCCTATCAGGATGTCATTAGGAATAAAATCATCTCCAAAAAAAGTCTTGGTAATGCAGGGATGCCGTGACCCTTTAAGCTCTAGGAAGGGGTGTCTGTCTTCTCTCGGTAATAGAATTTCTGGGCGACACATGGGACCATCTCCTCCTTGACTATAGTTAGCCAAGCACAGTAAGACATCTGTCAAAAGAAGTTAAAAGCATCGTTTTGTTCATTTCTTGCTAGGTATACATTATCATACCCACTACACAGTACTTGTTCTAGCTACCATAAAATGTCTTTTTAAAAATGCGCCAGCAAGATGGTTCAGCAGGCCAAAGGTGCTTGCCACCAAGCCCAATGACCTAAATTCAATCCCCAGAATCTGCACAGTAGGAGAGCAAATTCCCACTAAGCTATCATCTGCACAGGAACCAAGCCCAACACCTAACACACACAACAAGGTACTGTACTACTCAGTAAAGTATGCTTATGTTCTATTTTGTCCTAAAATGCTCTTAGTGCCAGGCATGATACCAAACACCTTTAATCCCAGCACCTGGAAAGCCATGTAGTAGAGCCCATTTTAGAACAAAATGCTGTGACTGAAACCAAGTTATTGGCCTGGGTGTTTTATGGAAAACTTCTTATGGAAGTTTCCGTTTCAGCAGTTCTCTAAGTCCTCTCTTCTCCACATCCACATGAAGGTGGCTGCTTATATAATAAGGAATAAGAGATATGGGCTGGAGAGATGGCTCAGAGGTTAAGAGCACTGCCTGTTCTTCCAGAGGTCCTGAGTTCAATTCCCAACAACCACATGGTGGCTCACAGCCATCTGTAATGAGATCTGGTGCCCCTTCTGGCCAGCAAGCATACAGACAGACAGACAGACAGAACACTGTATACATAATAAATAAAAAGAGACAGATCAGCTGGGAGGTCTATCTAAAGGTGTGTGTCCCAGCACTTGGGAGACAGAGGCAAGGGGGAAATCTCAGAGTTCAAGGCCAGCACACATTGTGATAGGGCCTTGTAGCTAGTGCTGGGAACAGCAGAGAGACAAATGAACCAATTTAGAAATCTGTGCTGTGAAAGGATTTTACTATTCAGTCCATTTAATAATTGTGTTCAGATGAGGGTTACAGTCTCAGGATAGTACCTTAGGGCTGTAGTTCAGTGGACAAATGCTTGAAGCACGAGCTTCAGTCCCCCACCATCAAAAAGAAGGGGAGGAGGAACCTAGAACAAATTTTGGTTTCCATACTTTAAAAAACAGATGCACTAGCCCTGATATCTGAAGATTACCAAATTTCTACTTTAAGAAAAAAAAAAATCAAAACCTCAATTACAAAAGCAATTTGGGGTCAACAGTTGGCTTAGTGAGTGTTTGCCCAGCATGTGCAAGGTTCTAGATTTGATTCCTAACATGGCAAATTAAATTGTAAAACTAGGCAACAGTGGCTTACTTCTACAAGTAATCCTAGCAGTTGAGGAGCTGAGGCAGGAAGATTGCCAGGAGTTCAAGATAAGCTTGAACTAGAGATTCTGTCTCAAATCAAAAAGCAAATGACCTAGTACCAATAAATATTTTTAAAAGAAACCTGAAAAAAAATCTTCCCTCAATAATTCAGCTATTCCAAAAAATGTCCAAAGTTATTAATGGCTAAAATCCAAATTTCAGTTACTTCAATTGCCTTGTGTGATGTAGTTCATTTGATTCAAAACAAAAATGTATGCATACATGTCAATATACACACCCATGATTAGAGATGTATAGCTGAGACACAAAGCCCAGGGAACAGGGGTTGTTTAAAGCCTTACCCAATACTGCAATGCACTCTACAGCAGACTGCCAGTCCTTGTAATTTTTATCAAAGTTATAGAACATCCGCCTCATGCAGTCCTTCAAAGACATGTCCCTACGTTCTTCAGCATTTATAAGATTAGCTAACTTCTTCTCAATCGTTTTGGTCCAGTATCGTTTACAGCCCTTTTTAGTAGATTTCAACTCATATTCTTCTGGTAGGTTGCGGGTAGTAAAATTCTCTGGAATCTCCAACTGGTAACGGTTCCTACCAATTCCCCAGTAGACTATGGTCCTGCATCCAAGCCGACTGCGCTGTTTATCTAAGTACTCCAGGAGACTCTGTTCATTCTCTCTTATGTCAGCAAGTGCTTGGTCATAATCAGAGTCAAATCCTGCCTTTGGAGTAATGAGTCCAGTCTTTCGAGCCCTCTCGTGGTCAAAAGCAGTATCCCATCGGTTCAGCTCTGTGTTCAGATCAGGAAAGCAGCCTTCAGGACTTTTTGTCTGTAGAGTGACAACCTGCTTAAGGGTTTTAGACTTAAAATCATCAGCAACATCTTCCATAAGCCCTATAATCTTACACATTACTTTGAATCCTTCTAGAGCAGAAAGAAAATCAATGATCTTTTTTTTGCTGTATGTGGTTTCTTCGTACATTACAGCCCTGCTGTCTGGGTGGTTCTGGCTTTTTAGGGGAGATCCAATATTATGGATCTTACTCAGTAGCCTCTCAAGATCTGGTAGCTTCTTTAGGAGGTCTGTAACTTCAGTGATTTTGTCAGGCAAAGCCATCAGGTCTTCCACAGCATCTAAGCGGTCACTTATAGCGCAAGGGCTACAGAGGGGGGCACAAAGCCATTGTTTTAGGAGCCGCTTGCCAAAGGGAGTATGACAAGTGTCAAGCCTCTCTAGCAAAGTCCCTTCAGTAGAACCATTTGTCCCATTCAGGAAAACCTCCAAATTGTTTAATGTCACTGCATCTAGCACCATTCGCTGATTGGCTTTAGTAAAGACAGCACCGGGTCTTACTGTGGTGACCATTTTAGAATCCAAGGGAAAATATTCTTCAAAATTAGCCATTGATAGAAGCTCCTGATCAATCAAGCATTTTTTGAGGTAGAAAACACAACCACCTAGAGCAGAGAGGGCCAATTCACTATTCTCTCCTGGTGTCAGGCCAATAGAATCTGACCCTGAGGTCATACTTTTAAGTACCCCAGGCAGTGCTACACCACCGTCTTCATTTAACTTCCCAGTAAAATATCCTTCTTCAAGGAGTGTTCTCAGAGTCTTGGTGGCATCCCAAAATTGGGAACCTGGTATCAGACCTTCCTGAAGACAAGAGGACAATGAACCTTTCAGAACTGTTTTAGTTTCTGTTGAGAGATTTCCTTTCTCAAACAAAATTTGTACTGGAGGATAGTGTGCCACAAGAGTCCTAAATCTGGAACAATGGCGATCATCTGAAAACTGACCCATGAAAAACTTGCCCAGTGAAGTGTCAACGAAGCACACACCATATACACGAGTGTGCCCAGAGGAATCTTCCTCTTTCTCTTTAAGGCTCAGAAGGTACTTACTGTAGTTCTCAGAGGGATCACCTTCCAGCACACTGTACGTCTGTGTGCCCTTGGTGATGATCCTACAAACCTCCCTTCTCACCACTCTGTCAAACTTAGACACGTGTGCCATCTTCCGGCATCGTGCTTCCATCATTTCTGGAGTCTCAGTCTGTTCCACTCGTGCTACTTTATAGCCCTTCTGCACCAAGGAATCTGAAAATCGGCCAAATGCAATTTCAGGAAAACCAGAATGGGCCCAGTTGCCCTTCATGAATACTAGTCCCAGCTCACTGACTCCAATAACGGCATCCATGTGATATAATTCGTAAAACTTCCCCACCTTATAAAAAATAACAAGATCAAAGTTCTGAGACTTAATCTCCCACCACTTCCTCATCCCTGGAGTACAAGAATTAAGGAAATCTTCAGGCACATACAGTGTGGAAGAATTAAAATCAGGATGATCAGGGCGTCTCCTGTGCTCATCTCTTCTCTTTTCTGGCTTAAGCCATTCTAAAGTTTCATGATACCAAATAGTGGGCCCGCTATTGTTGTCACCTCCTCCGCTAATATGGGTTTGGGATTCAGAATTCTGAGGGGCAGAGAAAGCACTCAAGGTACTCTTGGTTTCTGATGAAATTCGAGCCGTTCGTTTGGTGGCTGAGGATGTTTCCTTCCTTGAACTTTTCCTTCTAAATGCGCCGTGACCAGCCATTGCTCTCTTCCGCTTTGGAGCACCTTTGGCAAGGGTCCCCAGGTCCTCACTATCACTGTCTCCAACTCCACTGCTCATTTCGTCGCTGCTTCCTTCTTGCTTAGTGTCTGGCTTGAATTCTACATCAGAGCCACCAATGTCGCTCTCAGAATCTGATATGATCCTTCGCTTTTTTACTTGCCGACTGCTTCGCCTAGGCCCCTGCACCTTAGGCTGCAGTTCTTCACTTTCACTTTGATTATCATCTTCACTCTTATCGGATACATAAGCTGCATGCTGCACCTGCCAGACAAAGAGGGAAAAAAATTTAAAACAAAACTTGAAAAATCCTATGTAGAACCCAGACGTTATGACTCAGGCTCATAACCCCAGTACTTCGGAGGCTGAGACATAAACATTACCAGAAAATTGAGGTCAGCATGAGGCAGGGACATAGCTCAGTTAACTAACATGCAAATTCCTTGGTTTGATCCCCAGTAATTCATAAACCAGGAATGTTGGCATACACCTGTAATTCCAGCACTTGGAGGTAGAAGCCGGAGAAACACTAAAGTCATCCCCAATACATGTCAGTTCAAGGCCTGTCTTAGAGAAATAAAAACAATACTACAGTGAAATATTACCTGTATGCTGCAATGCTGCACACATCTTGAGAAAATGTTCTTTCTTAAGGCTATTTATTTAACCTAAATTTAAACATAAACTGAACCTGATACATCAGGTCAATAATCCAACTTCTTGTGATGTTAAGTCAGGAGTTCTGGCTAACCTGGGCAACTTGGCAACACCCTATCTCAAATAAAAAATAGTCTTTTTTATTTGTAGAGCACTGGTCTGACATCTGACCATGGGTTCAATCCCAAGGACTAGGAGATAACATGTTAACAGCCCATAATCCCAATATTTGAAAAGCAAAAAGCAAGAAGATTCTGAGCTTGAGGCTAGCCTTCAGCTACAAAGACTGTCTCAAAAAGGGGGTGGGGGGAAAACTGTTAAAATCTAGGAAAAGTACAGATGTATATACACACATACACTGGACAGTCACTTCAAAAAAACAAAACAAAACAGGGTTCCTCTGTGTATCCCTGTCTGTCCTTGAACTTGCTCTGTGTAGACCAGGCTGGCCTCAAACTCAAGAGATCCACCTGCCTTTGCCTCCCCAGCGCTGGGATTAAAGGCGTGCACATCACATACATATCATTTTACCTCATTATGCTTTAAGAAAACAGAATGCCTGACCTCTGTCTCGTCCTCCTCTTCTGGCTCTGAAGGCTCATCACACACTGCCAACTCAAGCCTCTTCATCTTGTCTTTATTTAAGGCTTCATCTGCGCGTTGCATTGCTCTCAGGATTTCAGACTTTGAACTGTAGAAATGACCTCCCTTTTGGGCTTCCTTGGACTTTGAACCTAGAAATATACTTACAATGAGAACACAGTGGCTGAATAGTTGGCCAAATTACACTGTGAACAAGAATGGTTACAATCAGTTATAATTTTTTTTATTTTTATTTTTTTTGGTTTTTCGAGACAGGGTTTCCCTGTGGCTTTGGAGCCTGTCCTGGAACTAGCTCTGTAGACCAGGCTGATCTCGAACTCACAGAGATCCGCCTGCCTCTGCCTCCCAAGTGCTGGGATTAAAGGTGTGTGCCACCATCGCCCGGCCAGTTATAATTTTTTAATGCCCATTTTTTTCATATACATAGGTCAAAAGTTTATAGGAAGGAATTTTCAGGAAAAAGCTAGCAGTAAAACTGGAATCACCAATTTTACTTTGAATTTGCTCTGTTAAATCATCCCAGGCCACTTAAGTCTCTCTTCTAAGGTATCAGAATGTGCCACAGTATGACAAACCTCACAGTGAAGCAGATACCAATGCGGTTTGGTTAGGGACTCTTTCTAAAATTGTCCCAAGGACAGATCAGATTTATTTAAATAAGCAGCTGGATAACCAGGCTGGAATGTAACTCAACTGGTAGGTAGAATGCATGCCTAGCACACGAGAGGCCCTGGGTCGTATCCCCAGCACCATTATACCAGAACCAGAAGTGGTAATACTAAATGTAATATCCAGCCCTTGAGAGGCAGACATCTGGAGAGTCAGGAGCTCAAGATGCTACAGAGCTGGAGTCCAGCCTAGGCTACATAAAATTCAGTCTCAGAGAAAGAACCAAACTGCAATTCTTTAACAAAGTGCCTATCATTTAAATACGTTTTCCTCCCAACAACAAATGCAATATTCAAAGACCTTCGCTTTAAAATAAAACTCTTCATTTAAAATTTATTTCATAGGAATGCAATGTAATGGTTGAATGTTGGCCTATCACGAACCCTGGGTTCAATCCCTAGAACTTGATTTTCATTATCTTAAGTGAAAACATTTTTATCCAACAAAAACTTCGCATCACAAATTTAATGCTAAAAATTACTTTTCTAAGAGACATTAACTGGAAACTGAAATGTCTCTGATCTGTTCTTCTGCCAAAATAGAACCATGACTGGAAAAGAAAAGCCAAATGTCTAAATTAACAAATTCAAAGCATTATTATATTTACCTTCTTTCCGTACATGGAAACAGGACTACCTGAACTTCATCGGAACTAACAACTTCTATGAACCATCTAAGACAAACTGAAGATACAACTTACCCTTTCATTATCAACTGGAAGGGGGGGTCTGAACTTTTCCCAAAGTGCCCCCTATAGCTTTACTGCATAGGCCACACCACATAAACACTTGGTCCAGTAACAAGACAGAATTTGGACAAGAGGCCTCTCCATTCATGCTCCTGGCTAGCAAACTAAAACAAGCATGTTATTTCAACTGTGTGTGTGTGCACACGCGTGCGCACGTGTGTGTGCGCGCGCACACACACTTGATGGGACCTAGCCTGTGGCGGAATTGTAATTCCAACTCAAAGAGAAATAAATTGAAGGAGGAGGACTCCAAATTTAAAACAAACAGGTTGTGGTGGTGCACACCTTTACCCAGCAAGGGAAACAGAGGCAAGCAGATCTCTGCTGAAGCCCAGACTGGTTTATACAGTAAGTTCCACAACAGCCAGAGCTATACAAAAAACACTTTGTCTCAAAAACAAAAACAAATTCAAAGTCAGCCTAGGCTACAAAGTGAGTTGAAGGTAGCCTATACAATTTAGTCTGAAAAAGTAAAATAGGCCCTCCACTACTCCCTTAATCCCAACACTCAGGAATGGGAGCAAAGGCAAGTGGATCTCTTGTGAATTTGAGGCCAGCCTAGTCAACAGTATCCAGGACAACCAGGGGCAGAGTTTCCCCAACACTAACAGGAAAAAACAAGACCTTGTACTTGTACACATTCTGGGCAAGGGCTCTATCACCAAAATGGGAATTTTAAAGAACAAAGGATAGAATTTTAAAGACCAAGACATAACACTTCACACACACTGACAAAATAAACACTTTCCTGATTTTGCCCAGGCAGTTTTAAAATATTACATTTATTTCTAAAGAATCATTTATCATTGGCTGCCATAAGAAGGCATTTTATATATGAATAACAGTATCAGAGCTGGGCGGTGGTTATGCACGCCTTTAATCCCAGCACTTGGGAGGCAGAGGCAGGTGGATCTCTGAGTTCGAGGCCAGCCTGGTCTACAAGAGCTAGTTCCAGGACAGGCACCAAAACTACAGAGAAACCCTGTCTTGAAAACCCAAAAAACAAAACAAAAACAACAACAACAACAAAAAAAAAAAAACAGTATCATTCACCAAGATTATATAGCAGGTTAAGTAAGAGAATCAACTTCCTGGTTCTCTAAACATTCTGACATGGTATTTTTCAGTGAACCTTTTGCAGGACAAGAATACTAAGCAAGAGGTATGGTTCTTAAGAGTTCTGGGAAACTGACCCTGTTGTATCCCGTATCTTAGTTCAATGTGCTAGCCTGGGATGCTGGGAATAAAGGATGTGGACTTGCTCACAGGTAATGTACAGTGCACTGTATCCTGTATATATACTATATATAGCAAGAGACAGGAGGGGCTGGAGAGATGGCTCAGTGGTTAAGAGCATTGCCTGCTCTTCCTGAGTTCAATTCCCAGCAACCACATGGTGGCTCACAACCATCTGTAATGGGGTCTGGTGCCCTCTTCTGGCCTGCAGGCATACACACAGACAGAATATTGTATACATAATAAATAAATAAATATTTAAAAAAAACAAGAGACAGGAGATGCACTTGACCATGTGAGCTGAAGTTTGCAGCACTGTTGGGTTTATAGAGAGTCTGGTGTGATACACAACTCAAATATACTCAATAGGCTGTAGTTTTGGAGGCCATGTGGTATGCATCTGTCATAGAGAATGTCACTGACCCACACTATTATCCTGCTTACATTACCCATTTATTCCTTCAAAATAGAGCTAATAGAACTTTTTACACTTCTCCTGTCTGTTTCATAGTTCAATTAACTCCCATCAAGACACAAATTTTCCATGAAGGGCTTTAATTGCTATATGTCATTCAAAAGACAAAAATAAAGGTTCCATACAAAATGAAGGAGCACAGACCAGCTGCATTCCATCTCTTTAACATCAGATTACAACTGCTATTTTTACAATCTGCTGAGGAATCTCTCTTACTCACACACAATTTCACTATATAATGGACAATCAGTATCTCCTCTCCCACTCACCCTGTATCTCTTACCTGTATATGGCTTTAACATCCTTTTGTTAACCCAGCCCCTTGTTGGACTGTCATCAAAAAACTGGACATGAACACGAACCGATTTCCCTTTCTTCCGGATGAATGTTCCATCAAAGGGATGATTATAAACCAGGCAAGGCCACCAGGGATAACCTTCCATCTTAGCCCAAACCAAATCGCCTGGTGAAAAGTCACAAGAACTGTTGCCAAAAAGAATTATAGAATTCGGTTAATATTTAGTTACCTTACTTCAAAGGCAATTACCCATAAATAAACAATTTTAAGAAAGCTCTCACTAAGAGGGCTGGAGAGATGGCTCAGCAGTTAAGAACACTGACTGCTCTTTCAGAGAACCCGGATTCAATTCCCAGCACCCACATGGCAGCTCACAACTGTCTGGAAATCCAGTTCCAGGGAATCTGACACCTTCCTTCCAATGCACATAAAAATCTATTTAAGCCGGGTGGTGGTGGCGCACGCCTTTAATCCCAGCACTTGGGAGGCAGAGGCAGGCAGATCTCTGTGAGTTCGAGACAAGCCTGGTCTACAAGAGCTAGTTCCAGGACAGGCTCCAAAACCATAGAGAAACCCTGTCTCGAAAAACCAAAAATAAATAAATAAATAAATAAATAAAAATCTATTTAAAAAAAAGACTCCTTTAGAAACTTCTGGTAAGTCAGAAGGTTCACCTTTTATAACATAAGCAAGCTAATACAATGTTTATTTAACAATTAAAACAAATACACTGGTACTAGATGACAACTGTTTCTCAGACAGTTATCTTGTCAGTTACAAGACTTAGAGTGGCTGGGCAGTGTGGTGTACACCTTTAATCCCAGCACTCAGGAGGCAGACGGCTCTCCGAGTTGAGGCCAGCCTGGTCTATAGCACTAGTTCCAGGACAGCCAGGACTGTTACACAGTGAAACCCTGTCTCAAAAGTCCAGAGAGATAGAGAGAAATAGTGACTACACATGCCTAAATGATTTGGCTCTTGTGGGTTGTCTCTGAGCACTCAGAACAGACCATTCAAGAACCCCCTCAATGATAGAAAGGCTACTAATAACTATTCCTGCCCAAGTGCATTAAATAGCAATATTCTCTAGGCCCACTTAAAAGGTTCTCAGCACGTACAATATTAAAATATTGCAACCTTTGGAGGGTCTGCTCCAAGACCATACCCAGGGTATGTAAAAAATCCAGGAATGCAGCTTTTCTATCTGAGGGGAGTAAGAAACACACACTCAAGAAACATATAATTTTTTTCAGTAAACATAAGAAAACAGTCATTCTGACACACAAGGAATCACAAGTTTCTCTCAGGCTTAGAATATCACACCGACCAGCTGGAAATGAGTAACCATGACAACGCTTGCACTTGGGTCATGGAGGCAGGAGGCAAAGCCTCTCTGTACTTAGCCTGAGAGACATCATACAAAGTGACACTGCAATTCAGGACCTAAGCAATAAACAGCTGGCTGGACCTCGTATCATAAAAATGAGGAGTATGTGCAGCTGCTGAGAGGGTCTGTACAGGGAGTTATGTCTTTAAAGTTATCTGCCAGGCTTTTGCAAGCAGAAAGACTGGCACAATAGTTGTTCCATGCTTGACCTTGGTACAGCAATGGACACTTGGGAATTTGTCCTTGTGCATTTCATTTACTTTGGATTTGGTCTGAGGTTTTAAATCAGCTAATTGTATGAAACTGTCTTGAAGCCATGGAATAAAGGCCTGGCATGAAAGTATATTTTATTCACCAAAATTATACAGTATAAGAACAAGTCATCCTTCTGTCAATTCATATATAATTATGCCCAAAAAGTGTAAAACACACCACCAGTGGGCTGTGGAAAGAACCCCACAGCTGTTCTTTTTAGGGACGAATTGTGGCAGCGCATGAGAAAACTACAGGCAGAAACAAATGCCACCTACAGCCAGCCCCACAGTGGAGCTCCCCATCACAATTATTCATCCGGTGGGCCCCGACCAGCTGAATAGCCATCATCTGCTGTACATTCCTAGTGGGCCCCGGCATTAAGATAAGCAAACTACTACAGTAAGAATAGTTCAGACATTTCCAGAGTAGTCAGTTGAAGTCAACTGACTTGGACCCAATCATGAAGCACTATTTCTTCAAAAACCACTTCCCCAACCAGGCACGAGGGCACATGCCTGCAATCCCAGCCCATAATTATGGCTGAAGCAGGAGAAACTCAAGGATTTTAAGGCCATCCTGGATTACAAGACCTGCTCAAAAATGTGTCTACATGCACACAAGAACACATTTATTTGGGAAACGTAGGTCAATGGTACAATACTTGTCTACCACGGGCATAGCTATGGGTTCCATTCCGGCACTCAAAGAGGAAAACAGATACTTTTAGAATACAATAGAAAGAGGACTAGAGAAATGGCTCAGAGGTTAAGAGTATTGATTACTCTTTAAAAGGTACCGAGTTCAGTTCCTAGCAGCCACATGGTGGTTCACAGTCATCCAAAAATGAGATCAGATGCCCTCTTCTGTGGTGCAGGCAAGTATGCAGACAGAACACTGTATACATATTAAATAAAATAATTTTTAAAAAAAAATACAATAGTAAGAGAATATGAGTATCATCTTGTATTGTCTCTGTATCTTTATAAGGACTGGCTTACAATTTCACTTTTTGTTGTTGTTTTGAAACAGAGACTGTGTGTGTGCGTGCGTGTGTGTGCTTGCGTGTGTGTGTGTGTGTGTGTGTGTGTGTGTGTGTGTGTGTATACCTCTGGCTGTCCTGACACTCACTTTGTAGACCAGAATGGCCTTGAACTCAAGAGATAGATCCTTTGCCTCCCAAGTAATGGGACTAAAAGTGTGAGACACACCAATGCCTGGCACAACTTCAGATTCTGTGGTCACAATTCAAACAGATAACTGTTTCCTTATCTTCAGTGACACATTCCCAAGAGGAAGAACCAGGGGACCAAAAAATAAAGATAGGAGAACTGAGGTCAGGAGGTCTTGCATAAACTGTGCCTTAATACCAAGCAAGTTTATTAAATAAAGCATGTAATATACAGCTGGGGCGGGGGGGAAGACGACAAAATCAGCAGGAAGCTGATCAAGCAATGCTGTAAAAAGGGATAGAAGACACCTCAAGTGCACCCAGCAGCTTTGGAACTGAACACTGTAGCCCTTGGTGGCTAGGGTGGGGGTGGGATGTTTCCAGGATCCTGAAACTTCCCCAATGCCCTGTCCCCAGGCTATTACTGGCCTTGCCAGGTTTTCAACAAGTTCTCTCTCCATTCTCAGGGACTTAGATAAAGGCCTAGCCTAGGGCCAAGTGAGGGCTGGCCTTCCCTTCTTTCACTCAAGCAGTTTGGCCACTGAAAAGCTGGACTGAGTTCTCTGAAATTTTTCCTTAATTTTGATTTTTTGGGATAGTGTTTTCTTGTGTAGCCCAGATTGTCTTGGAACTCTTCAGTATACTTGGATAACAAAAGATCTGTCTGCCTCTGCCTCCTAGGGCTGGGATCAAAGCCACCATGCCTGGCTTTGATTTCTAAGGAAGAAGGGGACTTTTTCTCTATATTCCTTTATTATCGCTGACAGATGTCTATGGCTGTATTTCCCAATGTGGAACACATTTAACCTCTGTTGCCAACCAAGACAATTTTTTTTTTTTTTGCAGTAGGGAAAAATATGCCAATGAGGTCAAGTGTCGCTGGAACTTGCTCTGTAACCCAGGCTGGCCTCAAACTCAGAGATTCACCTCCCTCTTCCTCCTAAATGCTGGGATTAAAGACTTGCACCACCACTGCCCGGCTCTCAGGTTTTTTCTAGCAATACTAAATAAAAGCTTTGTGTGTTGAGTACATGTGTATAGTTATACATTCACAAGGATGTGGGGACCAGAGGTCAATCTCAGGTGTCACTCCTGTTACCAGCCATCATTTTTTGTTCTGAGACAGAATCTCTCACTGCCCTCAAACCTGCCAAATGGGCTAGGCTGCTAGCCCCAGGGATCTGCCTCCCCAATGCCAAGGACATATGCCACCATGCCCAACTTATTTTTTAGGTGGTTTCTGTGTAATGAACTAAGATCCTCATACTTGTAAAGCAAGTTCTTTACCATCCAACCTCCCCAGTTCCCACATATACTGATTATGCAACCTTCAATCCCAGCACCTGAGAGACAGAGGCAGTCTGGACTACATCTGGGACTACAGCAGAGCCAGAGTAATAGTTTAGCAAATCAAAGTACCTGGGTAAGGGTGCCTCTCACTGTAGAACTCTACAATAACTCTGGGGCCTCTCAGCCTTAGTCTTTTCCCCTCCCCTGGGAACCAGGAATCTAACAATTACCCACACACATACTGAAATGTTGGAAACTTTCCATCTCCCTGAGTCTTTGTGAATGTTCTCCAGATAGAACTCTGTTATTGAAATTGGGGCAAGATAACCCTTAAGATGTTGACTCAATTCCTGATGTTTTGACTCAGTTCCTGGGAAGGGGTCAAAGTAACCCTCAAAAGTTTCCTCACCTGATCTGGCAACTGCCCTCCAGTCCTGGCTCGAACCAATTATTGTTAATAGCACTTTGAATAAGCCAATCCCAATAGTTGGAAAACAACCCCCAGATTCCCCCCTTGTTTCTGTGACTTTTTACTTTAAAAGTAGCCTGTACCAGCTATTCAGGGTCTTTTTGGCTTCTCGAATGCTGTAAAGACCCTGTTGCAACAGAATCAATCAAATCCTCTTGCTTTTATATCAACCATGATGTGAGGGTTGTCTCTTGGGGCAACTCCTCAGTGATTGGACTCTAGGGTCCAACATCACAAGTTGTCCTGAACTCCATACACACCCCATGCCATGAGCACAGCCATACCTGTCTCTCAGAGCCCCACATATATAGTGCAATTACTTTTGAAAGAAGAGCCAAGACATCCTAGTGTGGTGGTGCACGCCTTTGATCCCAGCGTGTGGGAGCCAGAGGCCAGTGAATCTCTTAAATTCCAGGCCTGCCTGGTCTTCAGAGAGAGTTCCAAGACAGTCAGGGCTACACAGAGAAACCCTGTCTCCCAAAAGTCAAGACAGTGGAGAGGAGATGGCTCAGAGCATAAACACACTTGCTGCCAAGCTGGATGGCCTGAGCTCTATTTTCTGCAGGACCCACACAGTAGAGAACCAACTACCCCAAACTGTTCTCTGACTTTCACAACCTACTACGGCATGCATATTCTAACAGGTAATTTTTTAAAAATAGAAATAATGGGACTGGAGAAATGGCTCAGCAATTAAGAGCACTGTCTACTCTTCCAGAGGAACCAGGTTCAATTCCCTGAACACACATGGCAGCTCAGTTATCTGTAACTCCAGTTCCAGAGGCTCTGAGGTCCTCCTCTGGCCTTCCTCAGGCACCACATATGCACATGAGTACATACACATACATACACACAAAACACATATATAGGCATCTCTTATATTTAGCTGTTCCTGAGTTGTGTCCTTTATCAAAACAAACAAAAAGTGGGAAATAAGTGAGCCAAAATTATCTTTTTTTTTAATTTATTTATAATGTATACAATGTTCTGTCTGCATGTATGCCTGCCCACCAGAAGAGGGCAGCAGATCTCATAGATGGTTGTCATGTGGTTGCTGGGAATTGAACTCAGGACCTCTGGAAGAGCAGCCAGTGCTCTTAACCTCTGAGCCATCTCTCCAGCCCGAGCTAAAATTATCTTATCCCCTCCCACAGTAACATACATTGGTTCTTCATGATGTCCAAGGTGAAATGCCAGAATATTGGATGTCATAAGTTTTTAAATTTTAAATAAGTTATTCTTGGATAAAAGCTAATAGTAAAAATAAATGGCAGGCGCAGTGACAGACACTTGTAATGCTTAGTATCCAGAAGTGGGGTGGGAGAAGGTCAGAGATTCATTACACAACAAATTTTGAGGCTAGCTTTTGATATTTGAGACTGTCTCAAATATTAATTAGTGGGCTGGAGATAAGGCTCAGAGATTAGGCTGTTCTCCCAGAAGACCTAGATTCAAATCTCAGCACCCAGATCACAGTTCATGACTATCTGTAACCCTTCTATCCTCCACGGGTACCAGATACACATGTGGTGCACAGGCATACATGCAAACACAGCACACATAAACAAAAGTAAAACTTAACTTTTATAATAGCCTTTACATGTAACATGAGCTAGCCTGGGACTCTCTACATTGATAAAGTAGCCTCCACCTCACAGAGATCCACCTGCCCATGTGCAGGGATTAAAGGATTGTTACCATGCCAGCCTTTAAAAAAATTATTTAACTTAAAATTTAAATAAAATAATGTAATAGTGAAATGATCCGCTTAAGATAACCAACAACCATGCTATTTAAGTCAATTAAGAGCATAAGAGTACTTTAATAACGGCCAGACCAAGAGTGAGCTAATGCCTCCAAAATGTGTCTTGGGTGCAACTCAGGAGTACAGTCTTTTTAAAGGCAAAACCAGTTACATTAGTGTTTGGGGGAGGGATGGTTTGGAGTATCTGTGTAACATCTGTCTTTCTACAGAACTTAGAAGTATTTTCCAGACCCAAAACTAGAGTTAATGCTTCTTCTTAGTTATTTTAATTTTATGTTTTAGCTTGCACAAACATTAATTACTTTGGTCAATATATCTGGCCAATGATCAGGGTTGACAGTCCCAACAGTGTTGCCAAGGCGGAAGTGGTTATTGGCGGGATGAGCTGAAGTGGTTAGGCACTGGTTTTTTTTTTTTTTAACAAAAATCTCAATCGTGCAATTTTACCAATAAAGACTCAGGAGCCAGATGCTGGGGTGAAAGCCTGTTAGCTCAGAGGCAAAGAAAGCACCCAGGGACTTCCCCAAACCCCTTTTCCTACACATCTCCAACCACAAACCTCAAACTGAATGAATGTCCCATCCACTTCCTAAGCATCTCTCTATTCCTCCTCCTGACTCCCTCTTACTCTATGGCTTTTTTCTGTCAACTGGTTGCTTGCTAGGCCTCTTGACCCATGGTTGACTTAACTTAATCCTGTTTACAGTATTCAAGCAGAAAGTTCTGGAGTTAAAGGTATGTGAGGGCTGAGCCACACCACAACTAGAAAAGGGTTTTCCAGTAAATAATGCAATCTTAGGGTTCACATGTCCTGCAACAAGACAGACACAAAATGGTGTTACCATATTCATTTCAAAAGCATTTTAACTGAAGAAATGACCTACTAAGGGGGCAGCTCGGTAGCAAAGCATTTCCCTGATATTCGGGTAACATTTAGTGCATGTGGTTACCAACTACTAGCTATTTATAAACCTCATCAACAACTTTAACCTACATTTGAAAAAAAGAATCCATTAATTGACCAAAGCTAGTATCTGCCTCTATAAAGAAAGCTAGACGTGGTAGCGCAGGCCTGTAATCCCTGCACTTGAGAGGAGAAAACAAAAGAATTTGGAGTTCAAAGTCAGCCAGTCACAGAAACAGTGAAAGTGGTGCATTCCAGGTGGTGGTAGGACCATGTTCCAGAAACAATGGGGAGTAGGATTGCTAAATTCATGACCAAAGTGATGTACAAAGCAAGACTCATCTCCAAAATTTATACTGATTTAGAGATACCATATAAATAAACTATCCAGACTAACCTCTGATATTGTGTTGGGGGATTGGAGGACTAAACAAAACTAAAAAGACCACAGCATGCCTGTAATCCCCAGCACTCAGGAGGCTAATGCAGAAGGCTAAAGTTAAAGGCTAGCCCAAGTTAAAAGCTAGCCTGCTCTAGTGTGACCAAAATCCAAGAAAACCCACACCAAAAACACCCACAAGTTAGGTCTGTAAATGTATTATGAGTCAGTCTAAAATATTTTTTAATATTTTTCTTTTTTTTTTTTTGGTTTTTCGAGACAGGGTTTCTCTGTGGTTTTGGAGCCTGTCCTGGAACTAGCTCTTGTAGACCAGGCTGGTCTTGAACTCACAGAGATCCGCCTGCCTCTGCCTCCCTAGTGCTGGGATTAAAGGCGTGCGCCACCACTGCCCGGCTTTCTATGTATTTTTTAAGCCTAAAAAGGGAAAAAGAGGAAGCCAGAGAGATGGCTCCAGAGTCAGTACTGTTCACAGCACCCAACGCTGGGTGCTCACAACCACCTGCTAACTCCAACTTCCGGTGCCTCTGGCCTCCATGGGCATCTGCACTCATATAAACATACCAACACATATAAGTATGTATGCAATTAAAATGTTTTTATAGTAAATTAAGATTGTAATTTAAAAAAATGGAATTGGAGGGAGGAAAATGAAGAGGGAAATGCTATATTAAGATAAACTAAAAATTAAAAAAAAATTAAAGGGAAACAAGGAAAAATGATAGACAAAGATGACATTATACCCTGAGCCAAGTATGGCAAATGCTTTTAAGTCCAGCACACAGGATGTAGAGGCAAGCGGGTCTCTGTGAGTTCAAAACCAGCCTGGTCTTAGGATAGCCAGGGTTACACAGAGAGATTGTCTCAGGACAAAAAAAAAAGGGGGGGTGGGGCAGAGCTGAATGAGAGGACAATGCAGAACGGAAGGACCCATCTGCATTACAGGTAGCTGATAAAGAACCAGTAAACAAGCAAATTACCAACACTTCAGCATAAAAGAAAACCTTTTGTTTTTCGAGACAGGGTTTCTCTCTGTAGCTTTGGAGCCTGTCCTGGGACTCACTCTGTACACCAGGCAGGTCTTTAACACAAAATCCACCTGCCTTAGCCTCTCGAATGCTGGGATTAAAGATGTGTGCCACCACCACCCAGGTGTCAAAAGGAAATATTAACAGCAAACATGATGCTGTTATCTTCTGCTCCCATCCTACACTCAAGCCTTGGACTATCAGTCCAGTGATTGGACCGGTTACATTCTTCTGCAAGTTGTCCTCTGACCCTCCTTCATTTTCTAGTTTGCAGACTCTCTTCCAGAACCAGAAGCCACTGAAATCTGGCTAGTTCCAACTGTTCTTTTAGTCTGTTCACAGAACTGAATCGCTTAACCTGAACCACCCTTCTCCTTCCTCCGACGCACAAAAAAACTCCTATTTTACTTTGGGATCAGTTTCTACTCAGGATACATTAAAATACATAAAGTACCTTACAGTAAAGTAAATGTGACCCTTTATTTTGGATGCCACAAAATCAATTCACAGCCAAGTAAATATGCGTTCTTCAACAGATGCTCGCTTCAAGTTCCCACAAGCAGAGACAACTAATAATTCTTTAGGTCAGACACAGCGAGGGCCTTGAACACATTACAGCAAGCGCCGAGTTATAACCTCCAACCCTAGACTACTCAAGTGGCTTTTTCCAATCATTTAAATACACAATTGCGGGAAGGACATTAAAACTCAGTAGTACTGCATGCAAGGTCTTATGCTCCAGGCCCAGAACCACAACCCCCCTCCCAATACACAGAGACTGCCTCTACAATCAGTTAAACTCTGAAAAATCCAACAATTCCTGTAGGACACCTTGAACACAGGGGCATCAAAAATCGCTGCTAAGAACCATTGGCTAGAGATTTGATCTGATTTTTCTTGAGTCTCCAAGTCATGGCTTAAACAGTCACCACCACATTATGTGTTTAAAACAATAAAAGCGAGCTTTCCAGAATGTCTAATTATCCCAACAAAAACAAACAAACAAACAAATCAAATTCACAAAGTGATATGACAACCCCAGGCTGGTTTCCCCAGCAAACTTTCTTGCCAAGGGCACTACACTCCAATACTTCCAAAGCCCACAAAACCGAAAAACCTTCCGCACCCTTCCCTCGTTTGGAATCGTGCGTTTAAAAACAGCGTCGTCCCAAACCGGAACACCTTTTTCACCAGATACAAACTTCCACCTGCAGCCCAAGTTCCCTGCTATCTTCTCCTGTAGGTATACAATCGTGACGTCTACCCCGCCCCGCCCCCTCCAGGCCCCGGCCCGCAGCGGGACACGCCCCCGCCCGCGGAGCCGAAGGGGGGGGGATGTCAGCCCCAGAACCTCCTGACCTGACCCGACCCATCCCACCCCACCCCACAGTGGGCATGCACCTCCAGCGTCCCCCGAAAGTCCCAGGCACTAGCCCCGCTCCTCCCGGGCAAGCCGCCCCTCCTCCGGCTGGCCGCCCGTCTGGCCCTCACAGCCTCCCCTTCCTTCCGGCCGCCCACGCGCCGCCTCAGCGCCCCCAAGCAGCTACCTGTCGGGAACCGCCGGCACGGCCGAGCTCCGCGGTCCCCCGTTGAGGTTCTTTGCTTCGGGCGACGAGGCGGACACCGCCGCGGGCCGGGGCTCAGATCCAGTCTCGCTCCAGGCCGCATCCCTGCCGCGGGAAGCGGAGGCCCCGGAGACGGCGGCGGCGGCGCCTCCTTCGCGTAAGGCCCCGGCCTCGGCCTTCTTGGTGTCGCCAAGCGCCGGGGACTTGGAAAAGAAGCTGTACAGGGTGCTTTGTCGCGACATTATGGAGGATGGCGGGCCCGACCGTGCCGCCACTCGGAGCGCCTACAGGTACCGCCTCCGCCGCGCGGCAGCAGCTGGCGGGAAAGTCGGGAGGAGGCGCGTCCGACCCGAGCTCCCGGAGCCCGGCAGCCAATCCGCACGCACCTCGGCCGGCGGTGGGCGGGGCCCCACCTCGGACGTGCCCCGGCGTCGGTGGGCGGGGTCTAGTCTCCTCGCCCCGCCCTCATGGCGAGACCGGCGGGACCGGCGGGCCTTGAAACTCTGGGCAGGAAAGTTGCCGGGTTTGCGGTGGGCACCTTGGGAAGTCCACCCGTCTAAAAGACGGAAGTGGCGAGCGCGGTTTCCGGAGCCTAAGCTGGAGCGGCGGGATTCACCCTGCAGGAGGCCGCAAAAAACGTTCCCCGGAAACACCTGGCGCTGCGGGCGGCCCTGCGGTTGGACAGACCAGAGCCCAGAAATTTTGACTTTTACCGTTTCCTCTGGACGGTGTATTTATTCGAAGAGCGGTGTGCAGAGTGGCACTTGTGAATGCCAAGTACGAGGCCCTGGTATTTCAAACCAGCAATCCACAAAACTTTCCTTCACCCATCATTGCTTCAGCTAGTTTATGCTTCGTAATCTCTGAAGCAGACCGCTAAAATCCACAATCTTAGAGTCCTTTGGCATAGGTGTTCAGATTTTTTTTTTTATTTTAGAAACTGAGAACGTTAAGGTAATGTTGAGAGTCGAAATCTGGGCCTTAGCAGCCCTAACACACTAGGCTCTTCCCACCCATCCTCAATAAATGAATAAAAGAGAATAACAAAAACCAGAGAAAGGAGATTTAGTCAATGGGGCCACATCAGGAAGAAAAAGAAGTTCGGAGGCCCCCTCTAAATTCATATTTGGGGTACTGACATGAGGTTTAGATTTAAAGAGAAACCAAAACGGCCCTTGGGAAGGGGTAATCTAGCCCAACAAGGCTTCTGCTCCCTTCTGACCTGCAAGGTTGACACAACAAGGTTTAGAAAACTGTGAAACCTCTTTCCCCGAAACAAGTTTTCCTCTGGCCAACACCAGAATTAGCCTCCCAACCCCCCCCCCTTCCCGTCCTGTCCTGTCTGGTCTCCACCTTGAAATTCCTGGAGAAATACCAATTCCTTGGGATCCATTGTTTCAATTGCTTGTTGGACAAAGGGAAGGGGTTTAAGTGTCTCTCAGAAGGGCTTCCTGCCAGGTTGGTTACAAGACTCCTATTCAAATTCAAGAAAGCTGTTGGAGCCAGGTGTGTCCCAGTAGTCAGCAGGCAGTGGCAATTGGTTCTCTGAGTTCAAGGCCAGTCTGACCCACAAAGTGAGTTTGAGGACAGCCAGGACTCTGTCATATAGAGAATCCTGTCTCCAAAATCCAAGCCGCCCCCCCCAACAAAAAAAAAGAAAAAAGAAATTGGGAGGATAATGATCCTGTGATCTCTTAAACCAGCTATAAGTAAATATGGAATCAATCCCAACAACTTCACTGTGGCAAAAGGGTGTGTAAGACCCTCACCCCTTGTTCTCAAAGGGGCGAGAAGAAATTTCCTAGCAGAATGTTTTCCCAGGAAGATAGTGGCCTTCCCCTCTTCCGTCCAGGAGATTCCAAGTACGAGGTCACTTAGCCACTCACCTGGTGATAAAGAAAACAAGGAAAAAGCTGACTTAGCAGAATGGGAGGAAGCAAAAGACCTTACATCCACGCCAAAGCAACTTCAAAAGCCTCTTTGTACTATGCCTTTAAAAGCCTACCCCAGAGTGAAAGACCCTCAGAGAGGACCTTTTTCTCCCGAGACCAGGCCACAGGATGCAATTAGCAAGAGGTTTATTGAGTAAACACAGGTACCTGCAGGGGGTCCGAGTCCAGACCACAGGATGCAATTAGCAAGAGGTTTATTGAGTAAACACAGGTACCTGTGGGCAGCAAAGTCTTTCAGAGGACTTTGCGTACCTGCTAACTGGAGGGCGGGCTTTTTATAGGGAAGAGCAAACAGCAAGTTTACAGAAGCAAAACAAAAGCGTGGTTATCTGTCAGTCGGAATTGGGGGGGGGGGCATGAATGGTTTCCTCTCTCAGCATGGATGTTTGGCAATAGTCATCCTGTTCCTATCTTTATAGATATCCTGTTTTGCAGTTAAACTGCTTTGTTGATTTCCTATCTTATTGCTTATTGACATCCTGCTTTGCAGTCCTCCTATCTCATAGACATCCTGCTCTCTCAAGCACATGGGATGTTCTTACGAGAGCAGGCTGGCTGCTGATCCGGAGAATTTTTTTTAAAGCAAACAGGACCCCCCCCAGCATGATAGCTGCGGGTTTTGAGGAGGGGGTCTGTAGGGTCTTTCAAGAGGAGATACAACTCCTCTCTCTACTTCGCTATAGCGGGGTCAGTAGACAGGGGTTCCAAACATGTTTGTATTATGCTGATTAAACCTTGCTTATTACAATCTGGGCCTCTCTGGTGGTCTCTGGGGGTTGTAATCTGGGCACAACAGGTAATAATAAAATTTGTTCTGACACTGGACAGTGGTGGCACACACCTTTAATCCCAGCACTCGGGAGGCAGAGGCAGGCAGATCTCACTGAGTTCAATGCTAGCCTGGTCTACAAAGTGGGAGCCAGGGCTGTTACACAGAGAAACCCTGTCTCGGAAAAACAAGAAAGAAAAGATTTGCTCGGAACTGGGCTGTCCTGGAACTTCCTCGCTCTATAGACCAGGCTGGCCTTGAACTCAGAGACCTGCCTGCCTCTGCCTCCTCAGCGCAGGGATCAAAGGCGTGTGCCACCACCACTTCCGTACTGTCTTACCCTGTCTCAGGACTAGCAGGTCATTCTTCAATAAGGTTCCTAAGGATCCTATTCCTGATTCAGGAGATCAGAAATTAAGAAGACAGGAACCTTGAAATCAGGTCTGAATGAGCCAAAGACTTGGGCCAGCTTATTTACTAAGTACAGCATCATATATATTATTTTTGAGGGAAAAATTGGTCAGAAGAAAACCATCACACAGTGGGACAAGGTCAACAGAAAGCTAATCAAGTAATGTTGCACAAAAAGGACACAGGGTTTCTCAAGTGAATTACAGACCCAGCTCACATCATTCTTGGTACTAATAACTTAAACTTTAAGGGAAGGACTTGGGTTCCAGAATCAAAGCTTCCCCAGTATCCTGGCCCCAGGCCATTAATGTTCCTGGTTTTACACAAGGAAACATAATCCTTCTCCAAACATCATAGCCTTCTGGAAAGACTTGGGTTGGCCTGACCCCAACAGCTTCACAACAGTGCCCCCTACACACGCACACACGCATGCACGCACACACACACAGCCGTCACACTCTATATCCTACAGAGACATTATGAGTCCCTAGCTAATTGACCTCCCAGGGCCACGACATTGACTTGGGAAGTGAGTTTACATCCAAGGGATACCATGTTCTATGTTTAGTTCTGTATTTTCCCACTTCCGTGCCTCCTGTCTGGTACCAGCTCTTGCTATGAAATCTTCCATCCCCAGAGAGCTTGCTAGAAGAGGCTCCTTCCTCTGACAGAATGGCTTTGGATCTCTTCAGAGACCCCATCTTGCTGTCTGTCTCTGGTCCTGGGGCCTGAGCTCTCCTTAAAGCTCCTGCCCTGCCATTGTCCCTCATTCTGTCTGTCTATGCCATCAGCTCTTCTAATAAATGCCTAGTTCCCTGGTAATCTGCCTCACTTTCCTCTTAAGTAAACCTTACCCAAAACCTAACACATCCTGAAAGACCACTAACCCAAACGATCATGGTCAAATAAATTAAACCAGAGGTTCCCCCCTCCCCATGCTGATTAAACCTCTCTGTTGAAATAAGAGCAGCGGAGCTGCGTCCCCTGGCACCCTGCCGCCCACATGGCTAGCTTAGCTTATGCCCCGAAATAATTACACGGAAACTGTATTCTTTTAA
>NC_022018.1:11106033-11106596 GCF_000317375.1 Microtus ochrogaster | reverse complement strand
CATCCTGTTCTGTTTTCTCCGCCTACCTAAGGGTTGGCCTATGAAATGGGCCTAGGCAGTTTCTTTATTAATAAGAAATCATTCCCACATCACCTCTCCCTTGGGAGGCAGAGGCAGGTGGATTTCTGTGAGTTCAAGGTCAGCCAGGTCTATAGTGTGAGACCCTCCTCCCTTATTCTCGAAGGAACAAGAAGAAATTTCCTAGCACTTGGGAAATTTCAAAGCACAAGGACGCCCAGCCACCTGGTGGAGTCTGATAAATGTGTCCTGACTCAGGTATAGGGTGACCTTGCTTTAAAAACAAAGAACAAGCTGACTTAGCAGGAGGGAAAAGAGCAAAGATCTTGCACCCACCCCAAACCCCACTGATGGTCCTGAAGGGCTTGTAGTTTTTGCCTTTAAAAAAGCTAACCCCACAGAGGGATTTGAGCTCCTCCCTGCGTCGCTGCGAAGGAGCTAGCCTGTCTCAAGTTAACAATAAACCTTGCTTATTGCAGTTTGGGCTTCTCTGGTATCTGGTGGTCTCTCAGGGACAGCTAGGGCTGTTACACAGAGAAAAATGA
>NC_022018.1:11101619-11104563 GCF_000317375.1 Microtus ochrogaster | reverse complement strand
ATGATCCTAGAGAAGCTAAATAAGAAGGTGAACCCAAAGAAAAACATATAGGCATCCTCCTGAATATTAACCTTCATCAGGCGATGAAAGGAGATAGAGTTTTTCTAAGATCAAAAAATACTGTGCATTGCTGCACTAAGGCAGGCTAGACAAAAAACGGCATGAGGATAAGAAAAGGGATTCTGAATGAAGCCAGGAATCTGAATGAAGCCTCCACCAAATTGAGAAACAAGAAACCTTGCATAATTAGCATGTGCTATAAAGGCCGCCAACTTTGCCTTAACATTGCTTTCATCCTCCCTTTCCTGAGATATCTGGAACAAGAATATAGAGCAGCTAATGAGCTAATGCTAAAAGCTAAAGGTTCCTAAATGCAGCCACACCCTTCACCCACACAGCTGAACAATGCACCACCCAACCACCTTGTACCTTGCAACTTTGCTCACCAAGGGAAATTGTTTTGTTTTGTTTTTCCAGACAGGTTTTCTCTGTAGTTTTTGGTGCCTGTCCTGGAACTAGCTCTTGTAGACCAGGCTGGCCTCAAACTCAGAGATTCACCTGCCTCTGCCTCCTGAGTACTGGGATTAAAGGCCCACACTACTTCTAGTTCCTGGGCCAGTCTATCTAAACTTCTTTTCTTGCCCTATTTGGACAAAAGTGTGTGTGTGTGTGTGTGTGTGTGTGTGTGTGTGTGTGTGTGTGTAAATTGTTAGCTGGGTGTGGTGATAGTACAATTTTAATCCCAGCACTCAGGAGATGAGGCAATTGGCTCTCTGTGACTTCCAGGATAGCCTGGTCTACATATGGAGTTCCAGAATGGCCAGAGCTATTTAATAGAGAGAGACTTTGTCTAAAAAAAAAAAAAATCCTGGCAGTGGTGGCATGCACCTTTTAGCCCAGCACTCAGGAGGCAATGGCAGATTTCTGTAACTTCAAACCAGCCTGGTCTACAGAGTTAGTTCCAGGACAGCCAGGACCACACAGAGAAAACCTCGCCTCATAAAAACAAAAAAGAGGGGGCTGGAGAGATGGTTCAGTGGTTGAAAGCACTGCTTGCTCATCCAGAGGTCCTGCGTTCACTTCCCAGAAACCACATGGTGGCTCACAACAATCTTTAGTAAGATCTGGCGCCCTCTCCTGACTGACAGGCATTCATGCAGACAGAACATTGTATACATAATAAATCTTTTTAAAAAGGAAAAAAAAGAAAGAAAGAGCATCCTTTCTCTGAAGCCTTGGCTATCCTGGAACTGGAAGAAAAAAATTATGTAGATCAGATTGGCCACAAACTCTGAGAAGTTCTGCTACCTCTGCCTCCTTCCAGAGTGTGGAAATGATGTAGTATCACACCTGGCCTTTGGTTCCTTTTGATGTACCTGGTGACACTGATATGCTTGATGGAATCTCTACAATGTTGTAACTCGGTTGCTGTCACCCAAGACAAGGTGACCAACCAGGACAGTCTGTGAATCTGAGTTTTCCTTGAGCCCCACAGCCCCAGCTGGGGGCCCACATGCTTGGCTTGTGCAGCCCGAGCTGAGTGAGCAGAGGGTTATAAAGGTGAAGAAAGCAGAAGTTTGGTACCTCCTGCTGACGTAGCTGCTGTCAGCAAGCATGACAGGATATGAACTTTTAATAAGACTAGGGCACAGTTAAGTCACCAAGTAGGGTTATAGGGTTCGAGGAAATGCTGAAGACCCCAGACTCAAATAGCATGGAGGACAAAGAGTGTTTAATAGGCCAATGCATGTGGGCTTGTTCACCTGTACAAAATGGCCACAAACTCTGAGAAGAATGTGTAGGCTCCTTTTAAGCATAGCTAAGGGGAGTTTAGGAGCAGTCAGGTCATCTCAGACTTAGCTGGTTAAGCAAGCAGTATTTACATTAGTATATGTTTAATTAGCTGAGGTTTTATGTTATCATTTTTGGACATGTATGTACAAGCTTGGACATGACTCAGAAGGGTGCTGCTGGTTTTGTCCTTGAGATCCTGAGACCGACTTAGACCCTCTGTGTTTCTTCTCCCCCTTGGCTCTGGATGGAAGGATGCAGTAGATAATTGGCTCGTTGCTGGGAGAGACACCTGTGTGTGTGCTTTGCCAAGAACATAAACCTAAATTCGGTTGTAAAAGTCAGAGAGTTTAACCCCTTCAGATACCATGGAGTTTCTGTTTGATCAGGAAGCAGAAAGCCTTCTGGTCATAGAAGCAGAACAATGCAGGTTAGCAGAAGTTCCTGAGGGTCAAGTTGCCTTCTGTTTTAGCACATGGTCAGGTCAGGATTTAGCAAATGTGTTTTATTCATGATGGAGGCCAACAAGATGGCTCATAGTGAAAGAGTGCCTGCTGCCAAGCCTGATATTCTTGAGTTTAACACTTGCCCCCCCACCCCCATGGTGGAAGGAGAGGACTGGCTCTAAAGTTGTCTTCTTGGAATATGTTAAATAGCCAGTCTGAAACCTGACAACCTCCACATGCGTGTAGTGGCATGCTTGTGTAAACACACACAGACACACACACTCAAAGTAAATAAGTGTTCAAAAACGAAAGAAAGAAAAAGGAAAGATTTGGACGATAGCTTAACAGCAAAGGCTTTGAAAGAGGCACAGCTGGGGGCAATGCTGTACATTTTGATCCCAGCTCTTGGGAAGCAGAAGCAGCAGATGGGTCTCTCTGAGTTCGAGGCCAGCCAGAATATATAGTGGAAACTGTAGAACTTTAAGACAATTCTGAGGCCATTACTGAGCCCTCAGTCTTTGTGCCTTAGTGCTTCCCCACTGTTGTGCTTTCCTGTCCCTTTAAGGGACAAGCCACGCCCATTCCCCCTCCCCATCCGCTGAGGCAGGCTGATCTTCAGCTTCCGGCCTAAGCTCGCTCTCTTTTCCATCTTCCTCTCAGAGAGGTAGCTTCGCTTTGCCTCTCTCTCCACTTTTCTGCTTCCCCCC
>NC_022018.1:11077802-11101225 GCF_000317375.1 Microtus ochrogaster | reverse complement strand
CCTGCCGCCACCATTTGGGACCTACAGCATTTCTGCTGCCTACTGCCTCTGGGGATCTTGCAGCATTTTAAAAAAGAACAATACCCACCCCCTTGGGAATTTAACCACTATACAGGCATGTACTGATATGTTGGAAACTTTCCATCTCCCTATGTCCTTGTGGATGTTCTCCAAATAGAGCTCTGTTTCTAGAATTGGGACAAGATAACCCACAGATGTCCACAGATGTTTTGACTGTCCCTGGAAAGGGGTCAGAATGACCCCCATCTGGCAACTGCTCTCCAGCCCTGGCTCAGACTACTTGTTATTAGAAGCCCCCTGAATAAGCCAATCCTAATAGTTGGAAAACAACCCCCCTAGTTCCTTGCCCCCTTGTTTCTATGACTTTTGCTTTAAAAATGGCTTGTAACAGGCATTGGGGGCCTTGACATTGAAATGCTAAGTGAACCTAAGGTGGCAGAATTAAAATCCTCTTGCTATTACATCAACTGAGGTGTGAGAGTGTATTCTTGGGGTGACTCCTCCTCGGTAACTGGACTCTAGGGTCCAACAGGAACCTATTCCAAAAATTTAAAAAGGAAAGAAAAGAAGGAGGGAGAGAGAGGGAGAGGAGGCTCTGTCAGGTCCAGAGGAATCTTCAATTCCCCAGATCCCAAAAGGCAGTGAATATGTCCAGAAATGACAATCTTGGTTCAGATCACACTGGACTATAGGATTGCTGGCACAGGAAATTATGAAATGGTTTCTGTATGCATAGAGCCACTTCCCCATCTCCTCTTCCCCTGGCAGATGAGGCATCTGACTCCCTATTGACATGTACCTACCGTGTATACCAAAGTCAGTAGAAGCCTTCAGATTCCTCTGGTCTCTATTCACACATACTTGTAGTATGATGGGCACATCTCAGAGCCCATCCTGGCCCTTCCCACCCCTTTCCACCAACTCCTACTGTAATCGTCCAGGCTGATTCAACACACAGGCTTTCCTACCCCCAGCTACTCATCCTCCTTATAACCTGCATAATTTACACACACACACACACACACACACACACACACACACACACACACACACACACACACACACACACACACACCCCACATAGATAGCCTTGGCCGTTTGGAATAAACTTCAACTTTTCAATCCATGAGCGGTCTTTTTATTGGTTTCTTTATTTTGCCTACACTGACCTACCAAACTGCTCTGCCTTTCTGACCTTACCTTATTTCTTTCCTTTTGAGTTCTGAATTCTCCTGAGTCTTTCCAGAAACAAGTCTGACTGTGGAGCAAAACAGATCACTTTCTAAGCAATAGAGACCTTCTTGGCTCTTACAGAGCTCTACATTGTGGATCCTAAGACAATGGCCTAAGATAACGATCAGCTAGCCCCCAGCCAGCCCCAGGAAACCTGGACTGTTCTGTGGAACCCCCACCTCTGGCCTTGTATCGTGGGACTCCTCTGTAAGCACCTTGAAGATGATTTAACTCATCAGACCCCAGGGCACAGGGAATCTGCGGAAGAGGAGGCAGGAAGAGTGTAAGAGCCAGAGCGGATATAGGAAGACAAAGAAACCAGGCCCTCTAAATCAACAAGAGCAGTGTTCACGTGAATTCAGAGAGTAAGGCAGCAAGCAGAAAGGTCTGCTCAGACTACACTGTGTCCTCTGCATGTATATTATAGCTTCTAGTTTAGTGTTTTTATGAGATTTGTGAGTATGAGAACAAGTGAGTTCTTGTGCCTTCTCTCGGGCTCTTCCCCTTCTGTTTGTTTGGTTTGTCTAAGTCTGATATGCTAGTTTTGTTTCATCTGATTATATTTTATTATTATCCCTTAGAAGCCTGTTTGTTTTCTAATGAGAGGCAGAGACAGAGCAAATCCAGATGAGAAGGAGGTGAGGAGGAATTGAAAAGAAGGGAGGGAGGGGAAACCTAAATCAGGATGTATTATGTGAGGGGGGAAATCTATTTTTAATAAAAGGGAAAGAAAGAGAGTGCTATCCCAGTGCTTGGGAGGCAGAGGCAGGAAACAAGAGTTCAAATTCAGCCAGTTTAGGCCAGTCTAGGGTACATGAGACCATAGCAAAGACTAAAAAAGGTCAGTTAATTAAATAAAAAATCATATTTGGCATTTCCTACAGACTGAGTACAAGTTGTTTCTTATTTATTTTTGTCTCATATGAGAATGGTAGTAATATTTTAATAATAATTTAAACAATAACAGGTATGAGTTGGAACTTTTGTTTTGCTTTTTTGAGACAGGTTTTCTCTGTGTTTCCCTGACTGTCCTTGCTATTATTTATAAACATATGGTGGGGGACTGGTCCCACGAGAGGCAGTGGTGGGTCACCCAAGGCTTCAGCAGATCCCTTTAGCGGGTGGGAAACCACAGCGGGGTGAGAGACAGACAGATGCGCCATGTAGAGAGAGAGTTTAGATACAGAGTTTATTTAGTGGGTTATGGAGGGAAAAAAGAAGGGAGAAGGGGGAAGAAGAGAGAGAGGTAGAGCAGGGAAAGGAAGGAGGCAGTAGTCACCTGTTCAGAAGAGGGATGGACAGAGAGGGAGGGGATGGAGAGAAGGCCTGAGTTCAACTTGCCTGTGTGGGGAGGGGCAGGGGCATGTCTCTTAAAGGGAACAGTCCTGGAATTCTTTCTGTAGACCTGGCTGGCCTTGAGCTCACAGAGATCCACCTGTTTCTGCTTGAGTGCTGGGATTAAAGTTGTGTGCATAGTCTGTGGTCTGGTGCTAGTCTATCTCGGAATACAGGGCCTTTGGACTCTGCTTTCGGGTGACCGAGTCTCAGATGGCAAAGCGTTCTGTTTGCTCTTGAGTCAGGAAGTGAAGCTCTCCCCTCTGGATGGCGAAGCATTAAATGTTTAGGCAACGCGTTAAATGTTTCCGCTTTCGGGAAGGCAGGCTTGGAGGATCTCTTTCTACGAGGCTCAGTGTGCCCGGGCCATCATGAGAAGTGCAATAACTGCCCTGTTTCTGCCCTCTCTTTTTATGTCAGTTTGAAACTGCCTCTCGTTTGATCCTTCTGATAACCAGATATCCTAAGTTATCAGTATCGATTGGCCACAGAAGGGGGTCCTTCTCATGTGTCAAGATTACTTTCATTACCAAGGTTGCTGGCTGCAGCCTCCCCATCTGGCAGGGCCAGATGTGTGTGGCAGCCTTCAAGTGGGCAAAATGTTCTCTTAATATTTCACCTTAGTAATTTTCCACACCACACACAGAGGAAATACTTTTACACTACATCAAGATCTTTGAGCTTAGAGAGGAAGGGCTTCTGAATTTAGCAGATGAGTGAAGGTAGAGAGGATAAAACAATACTCTAGAAAGCTAATGCTATTGTCCTACCCAGCCTTCCACTGTTGCATGCTAGGAATTTTAGCCCTTTAGGGACACTGTGGATGGGATGTAAGGCATGATTGCTCCCAGGGGCAGTCTCTGTGATTTAATATTCATTTGTTGGCTAAATGAATACTGATGGGATTGTAGGCAGTAGGCAGGCAATGTGGGTGATTTCTTTGTACCTTAAAGATTGCCCCTTCCATGCAGTCCAAGAGAAGTGTTTCATGAAGACATCAGCTGCACTGCTTTCTCTGCCTAGGCAGGAAGTCAGGGGTTGATGAATCACTCCACATGGAGGCCCCAGGTATAGGGTGAGGGCTTTGGCTACTCCCTACATTATTTTCTTGCAGCTGTGTGTCTGAGACAGGATGAACATTCTTTTTTTTTTCCTTTTTTTTTCTTTTTTGGTTTTTCAAAAGAGAGTTTCTCTAGTTTTGGAGCCTGTCCTGGAATTAGATCTTGTAGACCAGGCTGGCCTTGAACTCACAGAGATCTGTCTGCTTCTGCCTCCTGAGTGCTGGGATTAAAGGCATGTGCCACTACTTCCTGGATCAGGATGGACATTCTAATAACAACTTAGAGCCCCATCCCTTCACCAACAAAGTTAGGATAACTATAGCTGTGAAAAAACACTATGACCAAAACCAACTTGGGAAGAAAAGGGTTTGTTTTGGTTACTCTTCCACTATTCATCATCATCAAAGGTCAGGAAAGGAACTCAAACAGGGCAGGAACCTGGAGGCAGGAGCTGATGCAGAGGCCATGGAGGGGAGCTGCTTACTGGATAGCCCCTCATGGGCATGCTCACCTTGCTTTCTCATAGAAACCAGGACCACACACCCAGGAGTGTCCCCACCCACAATGGGCTAGGCTGTCCCCCATCAATCACTAATTATGAAAAAGCCCTACAGTCTTGCCTGTAGCCCCATTTTATGGAGGTGTTTTCTCATTTGAAGTTGTTTCTCTCAGATGACTATAGCTTGTGTTAAGTTGACGTCAGAGTAGTGAGCCTAGATCCTCACCTGCATCACATCCTGAAGTGGGAAAGCAAGGCTTTGGGTCCAAAAGCAGCTTCATTAGGAGAGCTTGTCTTTGCAGATAGAGCTTACAGACACTGTGGCTGATGGTGTGGCCGATGGCTTGAAGGGGAAAAGACAGTTTCACAACAGAAAGGTGAAGGCATAAGTAAAAAAAACAATCCCATACCAGTTTGGAATTATGCTTAATAAAAGGTTTATTTATTTAAGGGGAAAACTTAGAGATCACTGTCCTAGACAACAGCCTCTGAGCGAACAGGAACAGAGTCTAGCGGCCTGAAGTGGGAGCTGGAAGCAAGAGAGCGAGAGCAGGGCTGCTGCTGCTTTTTAAAGCAAAAGAGACCATGCCCAAGTGGGCTGGTATCTTAAAAGTTATTGGCTAAAGGAGCAAAAGGAGCTCCCGCAGCACACCTCCCTATTACGCAAGACTTTCTTTACTTCTTCAAACATCCTTTCTAAAGTATCTATATTTGAATCAGACAACAAAATGTCATCCATGTAATGGTAAATTATTGACTTAGGAAATTGCTTATTGATTATTTCCAATGGCTGTCTGAGAAAGTATTGGGACAGAGTGGGGCTATTTAGCATTCCCTGTGGGAGGATAGTCCATTGATATCTTCTTGTAGGCTGAGAATTATTATAAGTAGGCACCGTGAAGGCAAACTTTTCTCTATTTTTTTCTTGTAAAGGTATAGTGAAGAAACAACCCTTTAAATCAATAATTATGAGAGGCCATCCCTTTGGTATCAGAGAAGGCAGATGAATTCCAGATTGTAGAGGGCCCATAGGTCGAATAACCTTGTTGATAGCCCTTAGATCTCTCACCATTCTCCATTTTCCAGATTTCTTTTTAACAAGAAATACAGGAGAATTCCAAGGGCTGGTTGATTCTTCTATATGGTGAGCATCTAGTTGCTCTTGTATCAGCTGTTCTAAAGCCTGCAACTTTTCCTCAGCTAGAGGCCACTTCTTAACCCATATTGGTTTCTCAGTTAACCATTTTAAAGGTAGGGCTGTTGGTACCTCTGAAGGTTTATCAAGCTTTGTGTTCTTGTACAGCCTAAACGGCTGGTGTCCATCATCTATAATATCTTCTAATATTTTCCTCAGGAACATAAGTTTTTGGGGCTGCAGGAATGCTAATCTGGGTATTCCATTGCTATAATAGGTCACAACCCCACAAATTCACTGCAATATTGGCTATATATGGCCTTAGTCTTCCTATTTGCCCTTCTGGTTCTATGCATTCAACTCATCTCGTGCTTTGTTTTACCTGAGATAGGGTTCTAATTCCCAGGACATGAACATCTACCTCTTGAAGAGGCCAATTCAGATGCCAAGATTCTGGAGTAATGATACTTACATCTGCACCCATGTCTAATAAGACTTCAATAAAAATGCCATTTATACAAGCTCTTAACTTTGATCTTTGATCATTTATAGAAGTCTGCTAGAATATACGTTTTCTATGTCCTACTGGATTTTTTGACTCATCCTCAACATTTAACCCATCATTCAGACCAGTATTGCTTTTTACAGCATGCATTGGATTTTTTAATATTCCTGTTGATACATGTTCTCCACTGTAATTGGGAATGACTGGACCACATTCATGATGGGGGCCTGCGAGAGGGCCTCCATGGTGTTTCTCAATGGTATCGGGTTGCCTTGTCTATCATTTGTCCAATGTCTGCCTTTGCCACACCTCCTACATACACTTGAAGGCTGAGTCCTCCTATTTCTGCTATTCCCAGAGGAGGTATTGTTCCTAGGAATCCATTGTCTACAATCCCTTTTCAAATGTCCCATTCTACCACAGTTAAAACATTTGGTATTTTGATGTCTTCTCTGACCAATGGAATTTTCTTGTCCTACCCATGCTTCAGTACCATACTCAAGTGTCTCAACGTTCATTGTATGCAAGACCCATTCATCCATGGATACTGATCTGATCTTTAAAGGCCCAAGGATCTGTTTGCATTCAATGTTGGCATTCTTATAAGCCAAAGAATCAATTATTATACATCTAGCTTCTAGGTCAGTTACCCCTATTTGTACAGCCCTAGTTAGTCTTTGCAAAAAGTCACCAAAAGTTTCTCTTTGGCCTTATTTAACCCTAAGATCTGATTCAACTCTCTTTCCTAGTTTCTGAATCCTGTCTCAAGCCTTTAAAGCTGCTGTGCTACATAGGGACAAGGTGTGGTCATCATAAAGAGCTTGATCCTTAGGATCATAGTAAGGCCCTTCCCCTAGAATTTGATCTAGGGAAATCTCAAGTCCATTTGCTTTCTCTTATTGCTCTAAAATTTTCATCTTCTCATTTAAAAAGCACCTCCAAAGTCATTGTTCACTTTCTAGGACTGCTGAGATTAATTGAGCCCAATCTTGAGGCATTGCTTTGTTACTGAAAGCCCAGGTTTTGACCATCTCCCTAACAAAAGACGAATGTAGTTCATAAGCTAAAATTGCTTGTTTGATTTCCTTTAGATCAGTCCTACGTTTGGGCTCCCATGTATATTCTCTGACAACCTTAGGGTACTTGGGACCAGATACTTTTTCTGTTGTTAATAATGAAAAGGCAGGCAGAACTCTGGGGAAGCTATCCTGGAGATTTTTACATACTGACAAGGTTAAATTTTGTCTTTGTACCTTTTGTTCCTGGTCATCAAATTCGATGATTTCCTCATTTTTTTTTCAAATCTGTTTACCATTGCCTTTTGTAATGTCTGGATCTCCTGTCCAGTGTTCTGCTCTAATGCCCTCATTGAGGATTCCAAGGTATAAAGTCTGTCTAGTAGAGATAATGTCTCATCCTTGGACATAATCTTCATAGCATGCATATTACCTTCCTGGAGAGACATTCTATCAGTCAATCTGTCATACCCCTTTGACAGAGTCCAATAAATACATTCAACAATGTGAATTCTCTCAAATAATGTTTCAGCACTCACTGTCATTGATTGGGATTTATGTGCCAAATCATCTGTTTCCTTCTCCAGAGTGTTTAATCTTCCATTAAATGAAGTCATATCCTTTCTTCAGATTTCCAAACTCTTTCTTGAGAAGCCTGGTTTCAGTCTGTAAAGACTGCACCATTTCTAGAATTGCCTCATTCTTAGCTCTATTGTCAAACTATTTTTTTTAAAAAAAAATATTGAGGACAAAGCTAATCCCCAGAGTTAAGATTAATGATGTAGAAGGGACATCATGTAAGTCTTGTAAAGCCTCACACATGCTGTAAGTAACAAGGCTATTTAAACCTTGGACGGTTAGGTTGTCTAACATATTGCCCTTTTAAATTAGCAACTTATGATCTATATTTAGGATATTAAGTCTTACCTGTGGTTTAATTAGCTGGATTAGGTGCAATAAGCATAACCTGCCAGTAGGTGTCACAGGCCACCTACAAAACTAAGCCAGCTGGGCCTGGAGATGTGGTTGGAGTCATGTGACTGTTATGAATCTGACTTTAGTGTGAAATGCTAAAAACTATGCTTGGATAAAAAAAAATAGTTATTAAAAGAAATCACAAACTGTGTATACCGTGGTGGGCTCTGATCTGTCAACAGCCGCAGGAGCACAGGGATAACAAGATAGCAGCAGGCACCCAGGAAAGCCCGTATCCCGTCTGAATTTCCATGCAGTGTGTGATGGCGGGAGGACCGGAAGCCGCTATGAGGTGAGTAATGAGATAACATAAAGAACCACAGCCAATCTGCAGCAAGAAAAGCCACCACTTCGTGAGAATTCTATATCCAAAAGAACTGCTGGCTCCACATACAGGCTCTGGCAGGCTGAGGGAGGGCCTAGCCAGGTGCACTTTGAGCTGGTGGCGGGTAGTAGAGCTGGGGGTGGGGGTGGCGTTCTAAAACCAAACGTGTGTTGGGCGCCAGACGAAGGCATAAGTCACGAAACAATTCCACACCAGTTTGGAATTATGATTAAATAAAAGGGTTATTTATTTAAGGGGAAAACTTACAGATCACCGTCCTAGACAACAGCCCTCTGAGTGAACAGGTACAGAGTCTAGCGGCCTGAAACAGAAGCTGAAAGCAAGAGAGCGAGAACAGGGCTACTGCTGCTTTTTAAAGCAAAAGAGACTACGCCCAAGTGGGATGGTATCTTAAAGGCTATTGACTAAAGGAGCTCCCTCAGCACAAAGGGCACTTTTCTGTCTCCTAGGTTTTGGGGTAGGACAGTGCATCCCATATCATGTAATATGGCCTATGTGCCAGAATTCTCAGAGAAAGTCATGTTGGAGCTGGAGAGATGCCTAAGTGGTTATGAGCACTGGCTGCCCCCTAGGATACTTGGTTTCAATTCCCAGCACCCACATTGTGGTGACTCACAACCATCTGTAAATCCAGGGCTCCAGTGCCTTTGGCCTCCTCAGGCATCAGGCATACACACGGGGCACAGATACACATGCAGACAAAACACCTATTCACATAAAAAAATAAAGTATTTATTTGTTTTTTTGAGACAGCGTTTCTCTGTATAGCTTTGGCAGTTCTGAACTTGCTCTGTAGATCAAGCTGGCCTCAAACTCAGATCCACTGTAAGACCCAAAGTTAAGCTGTAAGCCCCACGTGTCCAAGGACCAGCTAACTTCCTAGAATGCTGGAAGTTGTAAAAACCCTATGGGAAATATGGTGGCTGTATGAGTTTGTCCTTAAATGCCCCACAACACATGTTTTGGGGCCACTCATTGGGAATTCCAGGGCATGGGCCTGACCAAAGCCCCTCCTAGTCCACATTTAACTAAAGCTTGTTTCAAATTTGGCTCAAAATTGTGGAACTGGTTTTTCTTTTGCAAATATCAAGATTAACACCACCTGCTTCTTCTGGGATCAAAGACATGTACAACCATGGCCTGATAATTTTTTTTTTTTTTGGTTTTTCGAGACAGGGTTTTACATCTGTAGCTCTGGAGCCTGTCCTGGAACTCCCTTGGTAGACCAGGCTGGCCTCGAACTCACAGAGATCCGCCTGCCTCTGCCTCCCGAATTTTTTTTTTAAAGAGGAAAGTTATAGGGCTCAGCAGATGCAAGTATTTGCTGCTCTTCAAGAGGACCCGAGTTTGGTTCTCAGCACACTCACCACCTGTGTGACCACCCCAGAGGATCTGATCCCATGCTCGTCTAGCCTCTGAAGGTATTTGCACATTGATAACACACATAGACACATACATAAATAAAAATACATCTTAAAAAACGCATAAAATTATAATTCAAGACTGTCTTGGGCTTGCTTACAGCTGCAAGGGAGAGGGGGATTGCAAATCCATGGCACACTTGGGTTACTAGATTCTGTGAGATGAAGTGTTCACTTAGGACCTTGGCTGGTCTGGTGAGGACCGTGGTGAGTGACAGAATACACCATACAGAAAGAGCCTGAGTGTGGAGTTTATTTGAGATAAAGGGAATGGGAAGGGAAGAGAAAACAGAGACAGAGAGACAGGGAAGGAAGAGAGAGAGGAGACAGAGAGGCAGGGAAGAGAGAGAGAGAGAGAAAGAGAGAGAGAGAGAGAGAGAGAGAGAGAGAGAGAGGGAGAGAGAGAGGGGCTGAGACCTGCTGGGGGGAAATCAGGGGTGGGTGGAGATTGTCGCTTAAAGGGACCTTGTGTACAAATTAGGACCTGCTTGCCATATGCAGAGGGGTGACTGTCCAGGTCCCCAAGAGGTACAAGGATACTGACATTGAGCAGTGAGGGTATAGCCTGATTTCTGGGAGAGAAGGCAGCTAGTGGTTCTGTGACCAGAGGGTGGTGGGGAGACCTCTGCAAAGTCACCCACATCTTCCACCTGACTGGTCTCTGTAGTTCTGAAGAAAGAACCAGCAGGCGGGTCTCCTCAGGCCTGCTGTAAGAGATAAGATATGCCTCGGTAACACCCTTTGTGTCCAGACTTATCTCAACAGCCCCCCAAAGCAGGATGCAGCTGGGTCATGCTTGCATCTCTTAGGGCTCAGAATGAAGTGTGCCAAGGTATAGTGCCTTCTGAGTCTAACCACTTGCCACTCAGCAGGATTGCGTCCTGAGAAAGGTGCAGTCAGGCCATTGGATGTGAGTAGGTGACTTACACGAAGATGGCCATGGATACCATCACCAGGCGAAGCACTGGGGGACCATGTGTAAACAACTGTCGGCTGCACTGTCACTTGGTGCAAATGTCTGTGTTTCAGCTGAAAAACCTCCTCCTGTCCACTGTCTCCCTCTTTCTCCCCTGACTCTTCCCCAGTCAAGCCATAAACCCCCAGAAGGTCACTTCTGAAGGTCACCTCCACCCCCCAGAAGTACCTCAGTGACCTGTGTCCTGCCCCATGCCTAAAGAGACATGCAGTCCTATAGACGCAGAGGAGGACCTGAATAACAGGCAAGCTGAGTCCCTCAGTCTATCCCCATTAGCACACACCTCACTTTCAGCCCCTCATTCTTCCAGGAGGAGCAGACCTGTAGTCCCAGCTCTGAGAGGTAGAGGCAGGGGGGTAAATTCAAGATCATCCTCAGCGGAGTTCCAAGTTGGAGATTTCCATGGCTGTACGGAGAAACAAGCAGTCAATCCCAAGCCACACAAAAATTTAAAAAAGGAACCCAGCACACCTAACCCACCAACCTACCCATTGTCTTTCCCAGACCTCCCTCCTCATTGCTCCGCATTACCAGCGACTGGGGAAATGGGTTTGTCTCTTGTGGTCTAGCTGACAGAGCTGAAAATCATAACGTGGCTCTGATCCTGGCTCACTCCCTGGTTTCCTCCCCACAGCCACCTACCAGCTTAGTAGAGGTCCTCAAAGACTCTGCTTGGGTTAAGCTGACGGTAGCTGCAAGGCGCCGTGTGGCCACCAGGGGTCAGCCCTCGCCAGGCCGTGAACCCAGACACTCAGTTTCATGGGTGCAGTTCACGAAAGAGTACTTGTCTTTCAGCTAGGGCTCTCGGGACCCCATCCCACTAAGGTGACCAGCTCCCCCATATTTTGCTGGTTCCAAAGGCAAATGTGAGGTCAAAGTCGGGGTTTGGAGGTAGGGCTGTCACATAAACCTCAGGAGCACAATTCAATTTGAATTCTTTATCTTCTCTTTCTTTTCATCTGTCTCTCTCTGTCATTCACACACATGCTCATGAAATAAAATACATCTGTTGGGGTTGTTTGTTATGTTTTTTGTTTGTTTGTTTGTTTGTTTGTTTGTTGAGACAGGGTTTCTCTGTGTAGCCCTGGCTGTTCCAGAACTTGGTCTGTAGACCAGACTATCCTTAAACTCACAGACATCTGTTGACCTCTGCCCATCAATGCTGGGATTAAAGGCATGGACCACGACAAATTAAGAACAAACAAATGATGTTTCTACCCTCCAATTTCAAACTTCTTCTTCCAAAAGCTCGTGTTGTGCCCTTCAGTCTGGGCAGTACATCCACACTGAACTACCCACTTCACCCTAGGTCCTCCAGCATGCACATGGGCCTGGTAAGACTGACTCAAAACCTCCTTGGACAGGCACAGTGGCACACTCCTTAGACACCCCCCCCCCAGCATTCAGGAGGCAAAGGCAAGAGGATCTCTATGCGTTTGAGGCCAGTCTGGTTTATAAAGCAAGTTCCAGGACAGCCAGGACTGTCACACAGAGAATACTTGTCTCAAAAAACAAACAAACAAACAAAAAAGCCAAAACCAATAAAATAAAATAAAACAAAAACCAACCAGAAAACAACAACAAAAAATCAAATTGTAAACTAACGTGCTCATCGTAACTTTTCTCTAAATTTACAAAACCCAATAAATAGCTAATGGTCTTCAAGAAGTGACTGAAGGTTTTGGAGTCTTGTTCTTTAATTAAAAGTAGAATAATGTTTAACTCAAGGGGAAATAATGTGTTTGTTTAAAGAATTATAAAGAGTGGCTTGGCCGACAAAAGTCAGCTGTTGTCGCTGGATATTCTGGTGGAAGAGAAAAGATGCACGCTGAGGAGGGTGCAGACTCTGATCAGCACATCATGCTCCTGGCTGCTCCCTGCTTCCCTTCCCCCTCCCAATAAAAGCTCTCTCTGTCTCTCAACTCCCTGAGATATTTTTGTAGGTGATAGCCTCTGGGTGGTTTGAATAAGACTGGCCCCACAGGTTCACCTATTGTAGTCGCCAGGGAGGGGCACTTTCTGAAAGGATTGGAAGGATTGGGAGGCTTGGCCTTGTTGGAGGAAGTGTGTCACTGGGGGTGGGTTCTGAGGTTTAAAAAGCCCATGCCAGGCTCGCTCTCTCTGCCTACAGATTAGAATGAGGCTCTCAGCTACCACTCCAGCACCATGCCTGTGTGCTCCTTGTTATGATGATCATGAACTAAACCTCTGAAACTATAAGCAAATTCCTAATTAAACACTTTCTCTTCTAAGAGTTGCCTTGGTCATGGTGTCTCTCCACAGCAAGAGAACAGTGACGGTCTCCATCTTTGCTTTGTTGGCTTTCACAGATCTGTCTCCTTGTTCCAGCAACTTGTCCCTTGGGTTGACAAACACATCAGCCTGGCCAATAACAAAGAGATTTATATTATTTTCAGTTCTCAGGACTGCTAGCTCTGATCAGGTCAGGTTAGTGACCTAGAGACTCTCTGCTATTGCTCTGGGAAAGTAGAGCTTACTGATTATTGCCAGGAGTGTATAGCTCAATTTTGGGTCCTCAAGAGGGAAAACAGAGCATTAAAAACTAGATGTTGTGGTGCATACCTGGAATCCCAAGACTAGGAAGGGAAAGGCAGGTCATCCTTTGGTCATCGTTGGCTACGTATGTGTTTGAGGTCAGCCTGGGATACATGAAACCCTCTGAAAAACAAAAAACAAAGAAACAACCCCTTTCTCCACTTGAGAATACCACAGCATCTTCTATTCTTCTCTTAATGACCCGTTTAGACTAAAGGAGGACCTACAATCTAGCCAGAGAACATTCCCACTTTATAGATGGAAAAATTGAAAACAGGAAAGATCCCGAAGGCAGCCTAGAGCCCAGCTGTTGGTAGGATATGCAGCAGGAACACTGTTGTTCCTGTGTTTTTGTTTAAATTCTGTTCCATGAATATTTCCTATGTAGGAGTCACTTTAGCAAGATGGGAATAATGGGAGAACCTGAAAATTTAAAAGCACTTATGAGGTGGAGGCAGGAGGATTAGGAGCTTAATATCATCTTCAGCTCCATGAGGAGTTCAAGGTCAAGCATGGTCTATATGAGACTATGCAACAAAAATTAAAGCAAGCAAACAAAGAGCCATCAAGATTGAGTGCAGGAACAGGAATGGAAGAGGGAGACTGCCCTTCTTGCCAGAGCATCCTGTCCAGCTACCCACTCCTGTTGCCTGCCCCCACCTTGAGAACAGCATCTCTGACTCTTCTTACAGGCTTTCCTGACACTCACTGTTCTACAGAGGTTTTCTAAGGCTTTTGGCAAAGGCGGCAACAAATGAAGAGGCAAAAATGAAAAACCAAAAATCATAATCATAATCTGAAGCGCCTATCTATTTTTATCAATAAAAATGACAGATATTGGGGTAAGAAGCTGAATGATTAGAGAAGCCACCAGTCACCTCCTCTCTGCCAAGATCCAAGATGCCTGTAATCCTCTCTCAGCCCCGCCTTACTATTTCCTGTCTCCTGTGTCCTCAATCCAAGACCTATATTTATATATATGGTTAATTTTGGTCAGCTAGTGGTTAGCTCTGCCCTCTGACTCAAAGCAAACTTTATTATCAGAATGCGAACAAAATATCACACAACAATAATCCCCAGTCTGTAAGAAGCAGACACTGGCAGTTTTGGAACCCGTTGCCTCTGACCTGTATAAATGCCCTATACAAGAAATGTGAGCCTCACCCTTAAAGTCCTTGGTACTTCACCCTAAATGGCCAATCTCAGAAGGACAAAGTGGCTTTTAGCATTCACTGCCTAACGAGACAGTGAGCTGTTCTCCTCTTGGCTATTAAAATATCAATCCCACTCAAAGGACGCATTAGAAAGCCCTGCAGCCTTTCTGAACTGCTCCAAAAGGACCCTCCCTCTTAGCTGATGATTCTCTCTGAGAACTGGCCTGCTGTGCTCATGTCTGTCTAACAGTAGACTGTTTATTAAAACCTTTATATCATTTTGGTCTTGTAAGTATTTTTACTTCCATGCCTTGGGCTTATTGCTAGCACAAAGGTGCCAGCGGAGCTAGCGGTGTCTGGGCAGAGGGAAGGAGGTGAATGTGGTTGGTTCACTGGTCCAACAGGGAAATGACTAGGAGGAGGGTGAGCCTGTCTGCTAGGACCAGCCCTGGAGAGGGAGGGGGGCATGTTCGTGCTAACCAGCAAATGAGTTTTTCAACAGCTCGTCCATTCTTTCTCCACTTCAGTAGTGAAATATTACCTGTGTGCACTTGAATCACCTTCAGGGGCTTGTAACACACCCCTGAAGAGATTAAAGTGATTTCCCCCGAGTACTCCTTGATTTAATGACAGCTCAGTAAGGGATGAAAACAAACACTGCGAGCAGGAGAAAATGGTGATTGCCTCCTAGTGGAGGTTAAGGTGTGCAGCTGCAGAGACCCAGGAGGAAGGAGAACCGGCTCCAGGCCAGTGGTGAGGCATTGTGGGTTCCCAGTCTGGGTTTCATCCCAATCCACTGGGCTCAGGGTCCCTGCTGTGGGGCACACTTACTCCCATCTTCAACACACTCTAAATGAGCCCCACTTTGCTGCAATGGACTCTTTTTTTTCTGAGTCAAGACAGGAAGTGGAAGACTAGGAGAAGCAGTGACGTGGCTTCCCAGCCTCCGTTCTTCTGCCGGAGAGTTTTGCCCACATCTTTCCTCTCTAATGGCCTCCAGTTGCTCTATCGTGACACTGAAGCTTGGGCAGCTGGTGATACTGCACCTACAGTCAGGAAGAAGAGAAAGATGCAAGCTTGCACGCTGCTGGCTTTCTCCGTTTTGTTCAGTCTAGGACTCTAGCCCAGGGGATGGTGCTGCCCACAACGGACAGGTTGTCCTACCTCTTTAACTTATCTAGAAAACTCTCACAGACATACCCAGTGGCTTGTTTTCTAGGTGGTTCTCTGTCCTGAGTAGTGGCATTAAGGTGTGAACCACTGTTCTTCTTAAAAAAAAATAATAAATGCAGGGGTGTTCTTCTTAAACACGGGGCACAGGACAGATACACACGGCGGAACAAACACAGACACGACACGGCGGCTCCCACGTGGGTCCACTTTAATGGGGGAGGGAAACACAGAAGGGCAAAGGGACGTGCAGGACACACGAGGAAAGGCAAGACAAGAGAGAGCCTCGTGTGGCCCTGCCTTTTAACGGGGAGCGCAAGGGTATCTGGGAAGGATGTCCCATACCTGCGCGCAGGTGTGCGCACAGGTATCCATAGTCCAGGAGGAGTCTGGGAGTTGTAGTTTTTCAAAAGAACAACGACCACCACACTCACCTCTCTTCAGGTACATTTGAGAATCATATTTTTTATTCTTAAAATGTTCGCAGAGCAGCTGCCAGCCTGGCAGAGACTGTTGTGGGTCCCTGCAAGATCCCCAGGCGGTTTACGAGCAGTGACCCATCCTGGGCGGGCGGGTGGCCTCGCCATGCGGTGGCAGGTCTGGGAGAGCCAAGCAGGCAAGTGTAAACTGGTGGCTGTTGCCGGTAAAAGACACATAAACACAGAAAATAAGCATAAAGCTAAAAATATTTATTAAAGGAGAGAGAGAGAGAGAGAGAGAGAGAGAGAGAGAGAGAGAGAGAGAGAAAAGAGAGAGAAAGGGGGCAAAGAAACGTGTGCACACCAGAAAGGGAGACAGGAAGAGAGAGAGGAGTTTTCAGATGGGGTGAGTGGGGTCAGAGGTCGCTGGGAGTGGGCGTGGAAAGGGGCATGGACCAAAGGAATAACAACATTGGTTTTGGTTTTGCTCTTTGAGGCAGAGTCTCCTGTAGACCAGGCTGGCCTTGAACTCACTGCAGCCCAGGCTAGCCTCGAACTCACAGAGGACCACCTGCCTCTATCTCCCGAGTGCTGAGATTAAAGGCCTGTGCCACCACATCTGTCCTGCTTATTTGATTTCTAATCAGTGTCTTACTATGTGCTCCAGACTGGCCTTGAACTAGAGATCTTCATCTTTCAACCTTGCAGCTGCTTTAGACACTTTTTTTTTTTGGTAATATGCTATTATCTTCCAAAAGTGCATTCCGGTTTCAGGGAAAGGAAATGAGTTCAACGAAAAATATCTCCCCTATGGAAATCAAGCTCGACCTGCCCATGACAAGGTTTGTTTTCTCTGTCTTCTAAGCATTGATGGAAACTCACTGAAACCAACGCAGAGCTGTCTCTGCAGCTGTTTGTGTTGTTAACCATTCAATTTTTGGTTAATGAGGCAGTCTATATGGACAGACACTGTTCTACCAACAATTCTGTGAGCAGTTTCATGCTTGCTTGCGTTCTCTTTCCTTAATGAACTAGAACTGAGCACATTGCCCTCTTGGGTTAATCTGGAATGTGGGCTAGGGGATATCATGTTGGTCCAAATACGTCACTGGGATTCTCAGATTATTGTTCACCTATATTTCCAGCACAGCCAGATTTCCACAGAGGTTTGAGAGCTGAAGGACGTACATCTTCTTTGGGGCCTGGCTGTACTCCTGTAGCTGCGTTGCTTCCTCCTTTTTGTGTGTAGGTATTTAATCTCCATATTTACATATCTGTATATGAGCGATTTACTAAGAATCTGGACTTGGATTAGGTCATTTTCCAGGGGTGGGAGTGTCATTATGATATTTAGGAAAGACGTTTGTAGTACTAGAGTAGACCCCACCACCCCTCCCTGCTACCTCACCCTAGTGTGGTGGTCTCAGAGCCTCCCTACGGAGGCCATGGTAGACCCGGGCCCCTACAGTTTTCTGCTTGGATAATTCCCAGTGCAGAGGGATAGGTCTCGTTGTCTGTTTCAGAGGTCATAAACGTTCCTCAGCCTTTAGCTTTGGTGTCTCATGACACAGTGGCCAGAGCTCAGCCTGGTCTTTCATCACCAGACAAACGACATTGCTCACAAAGCAAATGGTTTTTGGAATGTGATTATGGAGGGGAGCAACTGTGCAAACAATAGCTGTCTACTGATCTAGGAGGGCCATGGCAGTGTGATAACTTGGCTATTACATGGCTTCAAATGGAAAAATCAGTAGAGCTCAGCAGTTGCTTTAATAGGATTCTGAGAGGAGAAAGATTGAGACAAAGATAATACAACTAACATTTATCACTGGCTTTATGTAACCAGTATTATTTCGTGGTTTTGTGGTACTGCGGACTAACCCCAGCCTCCTGCCTCCTAGGCAAGGGCTTTGTCACTGAGTCACTCACACCCATGGCTCCCATTCTGTTCCTCTTGTGTCAATGGGGTACACACAAAATCCTATAAAAATAGATTCTGCATTTCCACCATTTTACAGAACAGAGAGTTGAGGCTTAGGGATGTCAAAGAACTTGCCCAAGTTCTAGGAAGTACCAGAGCTAGGATCTGGGTGGACAGGCAGATGGATAGGGAGAAGAGACACACGTAGGTGATAAAGATAGCAGACCTCTAAGATGTCTGGCTTCTTTACCCTCTAGGCCTGACACAAAAATCTGTCAGCTTAAAACAAAGGCCTTGTGGGGTTTTATTTTCTCCAGTGGGGCCCTTATAGTTGGAACTGGGGGATAAGGTCAAGCCATATCAGGACTTGCTTATGCCAAAGTTGACCTATCAGCAGTCCAGTCTGTTCGAACCCATTTACCCTAAATTTGGAAGGAAGACTTCTCAAAGACTCTTCAGACCTTAGCCCTGCAGGAGAAGTGGGATTTCAGGCTCCGAGTCTCCTCTCTGCCATGCAGAGGGTCCTTGCCTTGGTGTGCCTTGCTGTGTGTGTTTCTTGACCCCTATTAAAAATCTTTCTTCATAGCCTGATTCTGTCGGCTGCTGCCTGTTGAGTTTGAGATTCTTCCTGCCTTTTAACTCTTTAGCTGGAAAAAAAAAAAACCAAACCTGCTCAAGACCCCATTTCCCTCTGCTGGCACTACTTTGGCTGGTCTTCAACATGGGATTCTTCTGCCCCAACTTTCAGAGTATTAGGATTACAGCTATGCCTTAGTTAGGGTTTCTATTGAGGTGAAGAGATGCCATGACCACAGAAACTCTTTTTCTTTTTGAGACAGGGTTTCTCTGTGTAGGCCTGGCTGTCCTGGAACTCACTCTGTGGACAAGGTCAGCCTCAAACTCAGAGATCCACTTGTCTCTGTCTTCCTAGTGCTGGGATGAAAGGTGTGTGCCACCACCACCTGGCTACCATAGCAGCTCTTTTAAAGGGAAGCATTCAATCAGGGCTGGTTTATAGTTTCAGAGGTTCAGTCCATTACTGTCATGGCAGGAAACATGGCAGTGTGCAGACAGGCATGGTGCTGGAGAAGGGGCTGGAAGTTCTACATCGTGATTCACAGGCAGCAAAATGAGACTGTGTGTCATGCAGGGTGCGGCTTGAGCATATGAGACATCAAAGCCCACCTCCACAGTGACATACTTCCTCCACAAGGCCACTCCTCCTAATAGTGCCAAGCATTTAAATACATGAGTCTATAGAGGTCATAGACTCATGATCAAACCACCACAAGGCATAACTGGCTAAGTCTATTGTTTTGGTACTTCATGAACAACAGTGTGGATATTGATTTGTAACCACTGAAAGTATCATGAACAACAGAATGAATATTGATTGGTAGCGACTGAAAGCATGCAATCCCTTAGAGAAGAGCAGAGTCTCAGCTGGATGTGGCAGGACAAGCTTGTTATCCTGGTGCTTTGAAGGAAGATTGGAAGTTTACGGTTATCTTTGATGACATAGTGAGTTCAGGGCTGGTCTGGGTTACGTGAGACTCTATTTTAAAAAACAAACCCAAAACAATTTGATTCTAAAATGTACATCGAGAGAACAAGTGTGGTGGCGGCTCACACCTGTAGTCCCATCACTGGGGCCGAGGTAGAATGATCTTGGCAAGTTAGGAGCAAGCCTGGGCTACACAGAGACCCCAAGTATCCTGAGCTACAGAGTGACTCAAAAGAAAAATTTCAAGAACAAATAAAACATATATGAGGTAGTCTAATATTGTATACCACAGGGTGTAATAAATTCTCTGTGTTCTTTCTTCTATAAAAATAAAGCAAAATAAACACAGAAAGTCAAAAGAACAGAAACAGACAAAAATACTTTTGAAAAAGAATAGTGTCAGAGAACTCATGTGACCTGATTTCCATTCTGTGAAGTCACAAGAGTCAAGACAGAAAGATCTACTGATTGTTGGTGTGGAGTAGAAGTTCAGAAATAGACCTGAGTACACAGGGTCACCTGATGTTGACAACGCCTCTCAGAAATAGACTCGAGTACACAGGGTCACCTGATGTTGACAACGCCTCCCAGATAATTCGGTGTAGCAGGTACTTTAAGGAATAGCACTGGATCTGCAGATAGATGTCATACAAAAAGACTTTTTTTTTTTGGTTTTTCGAGACAGGGTTTCTCTGTGGTTTTGGAGCCTGTCCTGGAACTAGCTCTTGTAGACCAGGCTGGTCTCGAACTCACAGAGATCCGCCTGCCTCTGCCTCCCGAGTGCTGGGATTAAAGGCGTGCGCCACCACCGCCCGGCCAAAAAGACTTTTAAAATTTATTTATTTTTATTTTATGTGCATTGGTGTTTTGCCTGCATGTATGTCTGTGTGAGGGGCCCCTGGGATGGCGTTGTGAGCCACCGTGTGGTTGCTGGGAATTGAACTCAGGACCGCTGGAAGAGCTTTTAACTCCTGAATCATCTCTTCAGCCTCTATAAAAAGTCTTAAACCCTACTCCACAACCTATATAAAATAACCCGGAACGGATCCTATATAAAATAACTCAAAATGGATCATAAAGGTAAATGCGAAAGGGCCAAGGCTGCAGTCTTCTGCAGAGCGCTTTCCTAGAGCGCAGGCTCTGGATGCAATTCCCTTGTATGGCTAAAGTGAGAAAACAACAAATTCAAAAGGAAATAAAAATGATATAAAATTGATATAAAAACTTATCGGTAAAGCTTTGATCAGAAAATGTCTGTGAACTTGGAACTGGGGTTAAAGTTTCTTAGATTTGCTACCAAAATACAACTCATGAAAGAAAAGAATTAACTTAAATCAAAACAGAGGCCTCTTCTAGGCCTGGGGATGGTTCAGGAAGTGTGGAGTGTGTGCTCAATATACTCAAAGCCCTGGATCTATTGCTTCTGTTCCAGGGCTGGAAAAGGAGACAGAGAGAGAAAAAGAGAAAGAGATGAAATGAAGGGAGGGAGGGAGGGAGGGAGGAAAGAGAAAATCCGCAAGGTGGGGGCAGAAGGGTCAAGGAGTTCAAGGCCGGTTTCAGCTACACAGTAAATTGTAGGCCAGCCTGGACTACATGAGACCCTAGCTCAAAAATAACCAATCAAAAAGAAATAAAAAGACCCAGGTAGAGGGCCCAGTAAAGCATTTTATGAACTAGCGCGAGGATCAGAGTTCAGGTCACCAGAAACAACTCAAAAGCTGGGTGTGGGTGGCAGCCTGTCTGTAAAGCCAGTGTAGGTGACAGGAGCAGGGAATTCTGGAAGCAAACTGGCAAGTTACACTAACCCAAAAGGTGAACATTGGATTCGGCAAGACACTCTGACTCAGGGCTAGCAGAGTGTTACAGTGCTTACTAATGCTTACTGTGGAATCCTGACAACCTAAGTTCAGGTGTGATAGGATTCCTGCTGTGAAGATGGGGGGGACACTGGGGGGAGGGACACTGGAGGGAGGGGGGGCGGGGGAGGGACAAGAGAACTAGGAACCAAGAGAGCCAGCTAGAAGACACCAAAAATAACTTGTTAGGGTCCATGAGAAATCCTATAGAAGACCCCCAGTCATGAACGCAATCAGGAAGAGCATTTATTAAAATTCTAATGTGTTTGGGTGGCACATGGCTTGCAGGCTCCTTTTAAACAAGATTGTGGGATTCCAGGGCAGGGAGGTTAGTCTGGGGCCTGATTGGTGGGTTTAAACAAAAAGTTTACGGGTTGCTATAGGATTGGTTGGTAGCTTAGTGGCTAGAGGTTTTCAGCTGCAGGGTGGGAGAAGCTGTCTCTAGTTCTCTTAAGCTTGCACAAGGCTGTGGGGTGCCCTTTGGTCGCCCCTGGATTGCAGCTTTCCCAAGAACCAGCTCCAGCTGGTTCCCAACTGAAACTAAGGCCTGGTCTCTAGGAGGGCCTGTCATGGCCCTTATCTGGTTCCCCAGCCCTCTCAAACCCTGCCTCAACAAGGTAGTAAAAGGAGAAAACTGACTCCTCAAAGATATTTTCACATACATATAAATAAAAAAATAAATAAAATAGAAACCTTGTCTTGATACATAAGTTGGAAAGTGATCGTCAACTGCGGTTGATGTCAACAGTAGACACAAGCATATGGAACATGTATACACACACGCACATAACCTCATGCACTGTGGTGGTTTGAATGAAAATGGCCCCAAAGGGAGAGGCACTGTTAGGAGGTGTGGCCTTGTTGGAGTAGGTGTGGTCTTACTGGAGGAAGTGTGCCACTATGGGGACAGGCTTTGATGTTTCTTTATCTCAAGCTTTACTCCGAGTGGTCCGTTGACTTCCTGTTGCTTGCAAAATATAGGGCACTCAGCTATTTCTTCAGAAGCAGGCCTGCCTGTGTGCCACCATGCTCTCCACCTGATGGATGGAACCTCTGAACTGTAAGTGAGCCCCCTCAATTAAATGTTTCCTCCCTAAGAGTTGTCATGGTCATGGTCTCTCGTCACAGTAATAAAAAATACAAACAAAGACAAGCACATACATATGCAGGAGGAAGAACTGAGGGGAGGGAGGATGAGTCACACAAACCTGGGAGAATTTTACACAACATAACTAGCAAAAGAATTGATTCCTGAATATGTAAAGAAGTCACAAACCTCAGATGGCAAAAAAAAAAAAAAAGAAACTTGATTCTAAAGATAGGAGTAAAATATTAAATACTTCACCAAAGGCAGTATATGCGTGGGGAATAAACACATGAAAATATGTGCAACATAATTAGTAATTAGGGAAGTATAGGTTGAGACCACAATGAGATACCATCTCGTGTTTATCATAATGGCAGGAATGAAAAGCGCCTGGAATGTTCTTCTGTTGCTAGCGGGAATGTGAAAACACACAGCCTCTTTGGACCACAGTTTGGCGGTTTTACAGAAAGTTACACATTTACCATGCAGCCCTAAAACCTCACTCCTAGGTGTTTACCCAAGAGAAGTGGAATCTATGTTTGTAGCAGCTTTATTTATAATTGTCCAAATCTGGAAAGGACCCGGATGTCCCTCAACTCGAGCAGAAATAATATGTGGTACAGTCAGTTGGTGAGATGTTGCTCAACACAGGGTGGAATCAACTACAGACGCGCAGAACCACATGCATGGATCTCGGACGCCTTCAGCTGAGTGAGAGAGGCTGCGCTCCAGGGTACATACTGTGTCTTTCCCCTTGTATGACATTTGGGGGAAAAATAAGGTGGAAGGGATAGAAAATAGATCAGTGATTGACAGACACAAGGTTGGGTGAAAGGTTGGCACAAGGAATTGTTTTTGTGACTGATGATGAAGAGTTTGGAGGACTCAACTCTAACCCTATCTAGGAGGTAAGCACTATTGAATATATTACGAATATTAATGTTGGGACTGGAGAGATGGCTCAGCGGTTAAGAGTACTGACTGCTCTTCCAGAGGACTTGGGTTGAATTCCCAGCAACCACATGGTGGATCACAACCTTCTATAATGAAATTTGGTGCCAACTTCTGGTGTGCAGGCATACATGCAGGCAAAACACTGCATAAGTAATAAATAAGTAAGTCTTAAAAAAAAAGAGTGATAATGTTAGTAATAGGTCTTTGGGGGAGGTACAGAGAGATGGCTCAGGGGTTAAGAGCACTTGTTGAGCTTACAGAAGACCCAGTTGCCAGCAT
>NC_022018.1:11064791-11077702 GCF_000317375.1 Microtus ochrogaster | reverse complement strand
ATGCAGGTGTGTATCTGTGCAGGGTATATGTATGCGCATGCAGGTGTGTATCTGTGTGGGGTATATGTATCTGAATGCAGGTGTGTATCTGTGCAGGGTATATGTATCAGAATGCAGGTGTGTATCTGTACAGGGTATTTGTATCTGAATGCAGGTATGTATCTGTGCAGGGTATATGTATCTGAATGCAGGTATGTGTCTGTGCGGGGTATATGTATGGGAATGCAGGTGTGTATGGAAGCTGGAAGAGGGCATTGGACTTTACTGGCGCTGGAGTGCTGGGAGACAGTGCGTCACCTGGCATGGGTGCTGGGAACCAAACTCAGACTCTTTTCACTGCTAAACCATTTCTCTAATCCCAGGATAATAGATCTTCACTGTGAGCACCATTCAGTATCTACTGTCCTTCTCATAAATGGAGAGTTGTGGCTCTTGGCTCTTAGATAGACAGTTGTCAAACCTTTCCTTGTGCCTGGCGCTTGGACCACAAGGTTGTCACTCCAGTCACCCTTCTGTTAACGAGCTTGACCACCATGTCTTCCTTCCTGCATCTAACCCGTCACAGACCCCTTGAAGAAACCACACTTCATGCACAAAGCACACTGTAACTAGGGCCTCTGAAGTACACTTCCTGCTGCTTCAGGAAGCCTTGCTCCAGGTATGACCACCCAGGCAACTGTACTTGCTTTGGAAGACCCCACTCAGGCAAGACGAGGGCATTGGATCCCCTGGAATTGGAGGTACAGGAAATTGTGAGCCACCCAGGAGGTCGTGTTCTAGGAACCAAACTGTATCCTCTACAAGAGCAGTACATTTAACTGCTAGGCCATCTCTCTAGCACTGACCCTTCCCCTCCCCCAACTCCTCTTTACTGTGGAGCTATTTTTACTCAGAACTAGAGGGAAAATATCACGTCTCCAGTGACTCAGCAAAAAGCCTGGCATTTGTGCATATTCCAGGTTTGTGCTTGGTGCACATTCCGGGCTAGCCATTGGTGGAATTAGAAGCTGTGTGCATGCAGTCCTGCGACTGCTGAAATGGTGATCCATGCAGAAGCAAACCATGCCCCTCTTCTAGAAGGCTGTGTAAGAAGGCTGCTTGCACTCCTTAGTGAGTAAGGGAAGCTTCTCTTATGTGCACTGATCCCTGGTGTCACAGCACTGGGCCCCATAAAGAAAAGAATGGTTTTGGAACAGTGGTCTTTGTTCTGGGCCGCAGAGTGGCTGGGTTGAACTTGGAGAACAGACAAAAGCCCAGGAGAGACGGTTAAGAGAACTTGATATGTTATGGTGTCGAAAACCAGGACCCAAACACTGAGATATTGCAGGGTAAAATTCATTCACAGCCTGGCCTGACTTACAGTCCCTTCCTCGGGAACAGAAGAGTATAGGTGGCCCTGAGTTGAAAAGAGAGAAGCTTACATAGGTCTTTTATTGATATAATATCGAGATTCTAGAAACAGGTTTGGGACCTGAATAATAAGAGGAATGGAGACTTATTTTTTTTAGCAAATTAAATAAATTATTTCACCCATATTAAAATCAACAGTGAAGGCAGAAATGGGGGAGTCAGACTCTAACAGTTGTTATTCTAGAGGACCCACATTTTGCTGCTAGCATTACCTTGGGGAGTTCACAACTGCCTGGAACACAGGCTCCCAGGAGTCTGATGTCTTCTTTTGGCCTCAGAGAGAGAACCTCCATACACATGACATTCACACACATACACACACACACACACACACACACACACACACAGATACAAACACACACACACACTAAAAATAAAGAAGCAAGTACAATTTTAAAAAAAAAGGCCCAGGTGGCTGAAAAGTTTTTGTGCCCTGATAAACCTCTCCACCGATGCAAAAATCTAAATCAGACCAAATCAAACTGAATTAGAGAAAGCCCAGGTTTAATAGGATACCAGCGCTTCCCAGGAGACAGGGAAGGAAGACCAGAAACCAAGTGTTTGTTCTCTGGAGTACAGTTTAAATACCCTGTGGGAGTGGTCTTGAGCATTTCTGGGGTGGGCTTTCTTGGAGGTGGAGTCTGGAGTGAGGCAACTCCCAGGGGAGAAGGCTTGGGATGGAACTTCTAAACTTTCCAGACTCGTTGAGTATATGGATGCCAGGGGCTGGGGTGAGGCTTCCACCCAACATTGGCAGCAATGAGGAGGCAGCCGAAGAGTTCAGGAGGTTACCAGGATCTGAGGACTTAGATGCCCAAAGCTCAGAGCTGTAACACCAAGAGACAGCTAAGATAGCCATCAAGGATGTGCCCTCTGATACCAAATCTCTGAACTGTTAACACTGTGAGGCAGCTGGAGCATTCCAGAGACTGACCATGGGCACATTCTGTAAGGACGAGGATAATAAAGCCCTAGGTGCTAGAAGAGGGAACGAGAAAAGAAGGAAGTGGCTGCTCCGAGGTGAAGGAAAAGTCTGTAGATAAAAGGGAGAAAAGCCAGAGGCTGGGACATCTGGGAGAGTCCAGACTGAATGTGGCCCTCAGCAGGGCCATGTGAGGAGAGGTCAGAGGGGAGAAGGGAGAGGAGCCACCAACCAAAAGGGGCAGCCTGGGTCTAGAGACTGCCCAAGAGACTGGAAAAGCCAAATGACTGAGTTATACATGGGCCAGAGGAGCTGGCTGCCCTGCACTGGAGCAGTTTAGGGTAGGGGGCAGGGTATGCCAACCATACCCTGAAACAGGTGAGACTGAGGGATGCAGGGAGAACCTGGCGGCTATCATCTGCTTTGATGTGTTAATGGACATCTCAGGTAGTCATTTGTCCGGGTTTGAGACCTAACAAAGAAAAAATTGGAGAGAACTGCAAAGTGTTCAAAAGCCAAGCGCCCCAGAACTCATCAGCTGCAATGCTAGTCACCAGGCCAACACTCTAAGCAATAAACATCACCTTGTCAGCTTAGAGCAGCGAGCCTCAGTTAAACGCTGGAGACTGAAGTCTCTAGTGTCCAAACCTCAGAGTTAATGCACCTCTAGGTTCAGAAGCCTAGCTTGTGATCCTCTTGACTTTAGGGCTGTCGATGCTGAGTTCTGCCTCTGTCCATCCACAGTTTCTACCCAAATAAAAGAGAATGCAGCTGTGATGGTTTGAAAGAAAATGGCTCCCAAAAGGAGTGTCACCACGGGGGTGGGCTCCTTCTCCAGCACCACATCTGCCTACTTAAGTTGGAGGCTATGGATGTAGTAATTTCAGGCCAATAAGGGCTATAAGGTGAGACCTTGTCTCAGAAGAAGGACAGTACGATAGCTGCAGGAAGAAGTTATGGGATCTGAAATACAGAGCAGAAAGGAGGGCTGGAGAAGCGAGCTGTTCCAGGATAGAAGCACAAAAGGAAAAGAAAAAACAAACCAGAGGGTCAGACACAGGACCCAGGCTCTTCTGGTTTTGGAGGCAGGGGTTACATTCTGGGAAGTGTTATAGAAAGATGGATTGGAGGTTGTGGGGACTTGGGCAGGGTGCTGTTCCCAGTCAGAGCAACTGGAGATGGGGGCCCTAGAGCATCTTCCAAATGCTAGGCTCCCTTTCTCAGCAGGTCAGTCTTTGTCAAGGACAAGTAAGCAGGTCAGAGACACAGTGCCCTGCTGTTATTTTTTTCCATTAACTTGACAGATTACTGAAGCCTTGAAAACCACTGAGTCAGAGTGTAAATATTGGCACTGGTTTCCATGGTACCAACTGCAGGAGCAGGAAGGTTTCCATAAAGACCCAGAGCCGATGGAATGCTGTGGAATCACTAGAATAATTCAGCTAAATTGAGATACCTGGGCATCGTTGAGGGTCAGAGATGACCCCGGCAAAGCCTCTTTGGTGGATGGCTCTGAGTTAAGATTTCTCTTAGCCTCAAGATAGGGCTGGTGCTGAATCCCACAGTGGAAATGATGGGCACAAGCCTAGGTTTTTGTTGTTGCTGTTTGTTTCTAAGTTTGTCTTCTTGTACTTTTGTCAATTTTCAAGGAGAATGTTTGCGTTCTTTCTTTCTCTTTTTTCTCTTGTTTTCATTCTTTAAAAAATAAGATCTATTCATTTGTGTATGTGAGTGCTTTATTTATGTGTATGCATGCATACCAGAAGAGGACTTCGGATCCCATCATGGATGGTTGCTTGATGAGACGCAGGGTCTCTGGAAGAGCAGCCAGTAGTCTTAACCACCGAGCCATCGCTTCAGCCCCATTTCTATTTGAAATGGAATGTCAGGATTCCCTCCATCTCTGATTTGTTCATTCATCAAATTATTTGCTGAACACCTACCATGTCCCAGAGACTGTAATAGAAACAGAAACCAGTAGGACAAAGGTCACTGAGAGGAGGTTGCCTTGAGGGAGATCCGAGTTTGGGGATAAGCATAAGATAGTAAATGACATTCACTGTGTGTTCTGGCCCTCTGTTGGAATTAATCTCTCTGAAACTCAGTGAGTTAGAAACTGCAATAACCTTCAGTTCAAAGAAGAAGAAACAAAGGCAGGGAGACCTTGAATAGCTTGCCAAAGGACTCACTTATTTGTAGATGCAGCCTTAATTCAGGAATAAGCAAACTATTGAGAGACTAGATATGAATGCACAATGGCAAGACAATGTTGGGAGTGATAGAAGATAATGTTGGGTTCAGGAGAAAGGGAGCAGAGACAAACCACTCTTCAGGAAATCTTTATTAATAGAGTTATTAGTGTCATACCATGGCGGTCATGATGGTGCCCTGAAGGGAGAGAACCTTAAGTTATGGAAAGCATAAGAGAGCCTTAAGTTATGGATTTTATGGGTGGGGAGAATTTCTCCTATGTTCCATGAATCACTACAAAGGAAGAAAGTTACCCTTGGGTTTTGATATTGGGGTGTGAGGAGGACATGCTTCCAACTGTAAGAGGGACAGAGTGGCTGATAGGGACCCTCCTTTAGCCAATGGTCTTTGAGAGGCTAAACCAGGTTGAGGGGTAACTTTGGGTGCCAAAAAGTCACAGTCCCACGTGCTTACCCCTCTTCTTCCTGCATGCCACACCTGGATGCCAGACCCCATTCCTACTTTCTTGCTATAATCTGTGAGTTCCCTTTAAATAAAGAAAAACCTTAGTATACCCTAAGGTTATATATCTGGAGCTGGCGTGGGATATTTGATTCACATTCCCCTCATCGGACACATTCAGCTTCATCTGGCGCCCAACATGGGGCTGAGTCCACTTGCCAGGACTGTGCTCCCAGTTCGCCAGTGTAGGTACATTTCTTGCCCACTCATGGCCCACCTGCCACTGTTTAGGAACCTGACTTTTCCTTGTCCATGGCTCGCAACCCACATGCTGCTGCTTCTCCAGCTGGGGATCCCTGTGGCGTTTCTGCCACTGGTGGCACATAGTTCACAGCTTGCAACTGATATAAAGCTTTGGGGTTCCTTTTTATTCTGACCACCAACTCTCAGAATTGCTTTAATTGTCCTTAATAACTGCTCTTATTTTGTTAAACAAAGCATATTTGTCAGTATCTAAGTAGGCGATGGCAAACAATCCTGGAGACACTGGAGGGAGCTTCTCCTCTGCATCCCTCCACCATATAGCTGCAACTGTGGCACCTGCTGGACAATAAAGTTTATTACACCTACTCTAATTCACTGTAATTGCCAACAACCAGTTTTGGGCACCAGCTGCTCAAGATGGTTCCAACTTGGTTAGCTGAAATGGTGTACCTTCTTACAATGTTCTGGCCAGAACTCCAAATAAAAGTTTCAGAAAAAAACTCTATTGACTACTTAGAGACCATTTGCAATTATACTAGACAGTAATCTTAAAACTTAACCACCATTTTAGTTTTACAGGATCCCATAAAAGAACATTGCCCCCATGATAGCTGGAAGTAATTTTAGAGGACGACATCCCCTCTCTCAACAAAGTCTGTCCTCAGGGATAGGGATATCATTTAGGGATTGATATTACTGGTATAGAATTGGGGGTTTGGGTGTAAATTATGTAGGCTCAGGGATCTCTAAAAAAAAGGGAAAATTGAATGGGATAATAGGTAGATTAGTGTGAGCTTACTCACACTAATAATAATAATGAGTAATAGAGTGAGTAATTGTGAGCTATTATTTACAGACAATTTATATTGGTATAGATTTATAGATTTTTGTATATTGATACAAATTCAAATTATATTCATTATATTTAATTTACTTATTTCTGTTTACAATATTTGTACAGCTATGCAAAATTATTTTGTCAGGTTGTATGCATGTATGTTTCTTCCTCCATTTAAGACATTTTGTTCGGCTGGAGAGATGGCTCAGAGGTTAAGAGTACAGGCTGCTCTTCCAAAGGTCCTGAGTTCAATTCCCAGCAACCACATAGTGGCTCACAGTCATCTGTAATGCGATCTGGTGCCCTCTTCTAGAGTGCAAGCAGAACGCTGTACACATATTAAATAAATACACCTTAAAAAAAGACATTTTGTTTATTGATACAATTTTAGGATATGTTTATCACATTGCATTATACATTTCTATCTCTGATCAAAATACTTATACATTGTTTACATTTTGAGGTCATTGTCCTCATTTACTGCATAGTTGTTTAAAGATTGTTTAATTTTTTTTTTTTTTAAGTTTTTCGAGACAGGGTTTCTCTGTAGCTTTGGAGCCTGTCTTGGCACTAGCTCTTGTAGACCAGGCTGGCCTCGAACTCACAGAGATCCACCTGCCTCTGCTTCCCGAGTGCTGAGATTAAAGGTGTGCTACCACTGCCCAGCTGATTGTTTAATATTCTCATATGAAGTCTTAGTCTTTAAGTTATACAGGTATTAAGTATTATAGGCCAATAGTCATTTATTTTGTCATACTTATAGTCAGACTAATCAAGTTTTTTTTTAGCTACATGGAGATTGCATTCTGCATAGATAGGTAATCTCCAACCACTTCAAAGAACTGTAAAACATGGCATTTAAATAACTTAGGGTTCTATTGACACGAGACATGATTGCTCCTAGCAGCACTGATCTATTCCCAAGAGAATGTTGAACACCGACGACATTCCACTTGGGGTTTGTTTTCTTTTTGGCAACACTGGCCTTTGGGCAAAGAACTACCCATACCTCCACCACTGACAAAATGCATGGGGTTCAAACCAGATAAGCAGGATACAAGAAAAAAGACTGCCAAATCTTGACAAGACAGAGTAAGGCAGTTTTGAAAAATTTTCCTGCCTCTGAAAATAGTCTGTCAGTTACCCTAGGCCTTAGCCAAAGTTGGTTGCTTCAACATTGCAAATGAGACTTTAAGTGATTGCCCGGGTAGTCAGTTTTCTCTTGTCATCCACTGCACATTTTGGAAGCTTCTTGATTGCATTTCCTGTCTACTCAAGTAATATTATCCCCCTTCTCAGGCCTTCAATGGGGTTGAAGCCATAGTTACTTTCCTCTTATGATTTAGCCAAGCCATTTCTAATACAAGACTTAGACTCCTTAGGATAGAATGATTATGAAGCATTTAGCATATGTGCTTTACTTAATATTGTTTATGCTGGTTGTAATTTTAATTTTTGGTCAGCTGGTAGCTAGCTCTGCCCTTTGATTCAAAGCAAACTTTATTGTCAGAATGTGATCAAAATATTACACAACAGATGACCATTTGTGTAGCAAGCTCTGCACAAATAGCTTTTGCTTGTTCTTATCATTTGGTCTTTGTTTTTTTCCTACCACAAAGGACTACCTTAATTTCTTTTTTCTATTGCTACAATAAAAGACTATAACAAAAGCAACTTAAGGGAGAAAGTTTATTCCGGCTCACAGTTCAAGGGTGTACAGTCCATTATGGTGGGTGAAGTTAACTTGAAGCAGCTGGAAACCACAACCAGGAGAAAAAGAACAACAGATGCATGTTTCTCCTCAGCCTTTATTTACTGACAATTAAAGCCAATCATCACAAATGTTTACCCTACCATACCTTCCTTGCCCCTCCTGTTCACATAACATAAACCCTTAAAAAATAAGTCATCCTATAAAAGTTGAGCTTTCTGGGAAATGAAGTTTATTCTTTTGAGCCACAGAGAGTTTTTAGCAGCTTACACAGGAATCTTTTATTTATTTATTTATTTTTGTTTTTTTCAAGACAGGGTTTCTCTGTAGCTTTGGAGCCTGTCCTGGAATTAGCTCTTGTAGACCAGGCTAGCATCAAACTCTCAGAGATCTTCCTGCCTTTGCCTCCTGAGTGCTGGGATTAAAGGTGTGCGCCACCACTGCCCAGCTTATTTATATTTTATGTATGAGTGCTGTGCATATATATATACCTGCATGTGTATATACACCTGCGTGCAAGAAGAGAACATCAGATCCTATTATAGATGGTTGTGAACCACCATGTGGTTTCTGACAACTGAACTCAGGATCTCTTGAAGAGCAACCAGTGCTCTTAACTACTGAGCCATCTCTCCAGCCCCAGGCATCATCCTGAAGTCTTGATTATAGCATTCATTCAACTCTCTGTTTATCCTTGCTCACAGGCAGCAGTGGTGGGTCTGTGTGGAGGCTCTGGATAAACTCATAATATTCAAGATGGCCTGTAGATTGGCAAAGAATCTGGAATTCCTGGGGGCTCTTGTTCTTTCTACTGAAACAGATGTCACTATTGTGACATGGTCTGTCACTTGTTTACTCTAATGTGCAAAGGAAAGCTTCTGCTCCAAATGACCTCCCCCTTATCATCTTCCTCTTTTCCCACAGGGGTCAGGTACCTGATCTCTAAGCATGGTTCAATCTGCACAGAAGGTGTTTGGAGTGAAAACTCTCTCCTCTGAGAATTTCACAGGGATCTGAAGTCAGAATATCTAGGTAGCTTTGAGCAAGTGGGATGGAAGAGAAAATGGTAAGAAATGAAGGCTTTCAGAGTAACTGAGATGATCTCATGGTCTGAACAGGGAGGGAAAGAAAGCAGAACCCAGAGAGCTGGAGATGGAAAAATGGAAGGCTGGGGATGGAGGCTGTATTAGCCTGCATTTGGAGCTGGAGTTCAGGTCTGCTCCTTTTTAGCTCACAGATAAAGCACATAAGATTTCTTGGGATTCAATTTTAGTGAATTCCACACATTTGTTGAAAGCCTATTGTATAGGCGTTCAAGCTGTCTTGTAAAGGGAAGTCTGTGTAGGCTGTTTACATCTAATAGAAGACAAATCCGCCTGGTTCTGTATTCAGACAGCTCTTTATCCACCTACTTCAACTGCTAACTCCAACCGCATTGTTAAGGAGAACCTAAATATCTATCCACAATTACAGCTCCCGTTCTCTTTAGCCAGCATTCCCACATCTCTATTAGCTACTCTTCTGTTATTGTGATAGGATAAGCCCCCCAAAAAGCCAAGCAGGGGAGAAAGGGTTTATTTGGGGCTTATGGTTGCAGAGAATACAGTCCACCATGAAAGGGAAGACCTGGCAGCAGGGGCAGGAAGTCATCCTGGTACTCAGGAAACAGAGGGATAATGGGGGTTGGAGCCATGCTCTAGAACCTCAAGGCCTACAGGCTGGAGAGTTGGCTCAGAGGTGAAGAGCGCTGGCTAGTTTTCCAGAGGACCTGAGGTACATGCCCAGAACTCACATGGTGACCATTGCTGTCTGACGAAGTTCCAGCCTTTCCACACTGCAGACCACATTCTCCAGCACCTTTTTACTCTCATTCTTGATGATCCTCTCTGCTAATGCCTTTCCCTTTGGGAAATCGTGTGCCAGCCTTGGTGAAAGGATAAAAATGCATACAATGGTTTTTATATTTTTTAAAAAAATGTTGCAAGATCCCCAGCAGCAGAAGGCAGCAGAAATGATGTAGGTCCCAAATGGTGGTAGCTGGCCATGTGGCAGCAGACAGTGGGCTCTGGGAGCAGCCAGTCCCAGGCAGAGATGGCTGCTGTCCCCGAGCAGTGGCTGGTTCCAGGCAGGGAGACACATGGCGGGCAGGCAGAAGACAGAAACATGGATAGACACAACTTGCAGAGTGAGGTTTTATTCAGGGGGTTATGGAGGAGGAAGGGTGAAGGGGGGGACAGAGAGAGAGGGAGAGAAAGAGAGGAAAGAGACAGAAGAGACAGAGAAGGGGGGTAGCGGAGACCAGAGGAAGATGGAAAAGAGCGAGCTCAGGCCGGAAGCTGAAGATCAGCCTGCCTCAGCAGATGGGGGAGGGAGTGGGCGTGGCTTGTCTCTTAAAGGGACAAGGGACCAAAACCATAACAATGGTGGCCCTCTCTAAACAAAATAATTCTCCAGAAAAAAAAAATCCCCATCAAGCCGGGCCTTTAATCCCAGCACTCGGGAGGAAGAGGCAGGTGGATCTCTGTGAGTTCAAAGCCAGCCTGGTCTACAAAGCTTGTTCCAGGGTAGCCAGGGCTACATACAAGAAACCTTGTCATGAAAACCAAACCAAAACAAAAAAAATCCCCACACCAAGGAACCAGGAATTCCATTGTCCCCTCCTAATTACACCAAGAACAGGAAAGTTGGAGATTTACTAGACACACCTGATCCCAAGGATGAAATGCCTACAATTCAGATCCAGAGCCTGGGGCTTAATAGGCAAGAGTTCAGTTAATAAACACAGAGAAATCAAAATTGTATGGTATAATGAGAAAGACTAAGACATCAGGACCTTCCCTTTTAGAGTGTGTGAGGGGAACAGGCCCATACAGGAAGGCTAAGAAACTGTAGAACAGAGTCTACTTACCAGAAATCCTCTTCCCAAAGTCAAGCCTTTGGATAAGGGCCTCCATTTCCCTTGGGAGCTTGAGGAAAGTTCCTGTTGATAAAGCAAATTCTTATCTCCAGCAAGAGGACTTGCGGCCCTTCCCTGTGGTCAGTGTCAATTGTCAAGGTCAGTGCTAGTGAAAGACCCTCAGAGAGGACCTTTTTCTCAGATGAAGACCCCAGAACCAGGACACTCCGAGACCAGGCTACAGGATGCAATTAGCAAGAGGTTTATTGAGTAAACGCAGGTACCTGTGGGCAGCAAAGCCTTTCGGAGGACTTTGCGCGCCTGCTAACTGGAGGGTGGGCTTTTTATAGGGAAGAGCAAACAAGTTTACAGAAGCAAAACAAAAGCGTGGTTATTGGTTGATCGGAATGAGGGGGGGGCATGAATGGTTTCCTCTCTCAGCATGGATGTTTGGCAATAGTCATCCTGTTCCTATCTTTATAGATATCCTGTTTTGCAGTCAACCTGCTTTGTTGATGTGCTATCTTATTGACATTCTGCCTTTCAGTCTCCCTATCTCAAGACATCCTGCTCTCTCAAGCACATGGGATGTTCTTACGAGAGCAGGCTGGCTGCTGATCCAGAGAATTTTTCTTTTAGCAAACAGGACTTTCCTCCGGGAGCATGCTAGCTGCGGGTTTTGAGGAGGGGGTCTGTAGGGTCTTTCACTAGCTTCCTCAACTGTTCTCAAGCCCTGTCCAAGGTCACACGCCCCTTTTGTCCCCTTTACTCCTACACAACTACGTAGTACAAAAGGTGGAATCTTTTTTTAATTAAATGCTGTTGGTAGCCAATTGGATTCACTCTCAGATTAGGTCTCCAGCCACAAGTGTCTGTAATTTTAGCCTCGAGTCCAGTAACCTCTTCTGGCTTCTGATATTGCTGTGTGAACTGTGTCTCAATTATTCCTGCGCCTCCATGCTGGTCCAGAGAGAGAAAAGTAGTTTATGTTGGGGCGTCAGACCCCGACAATGACCAATGGAACCATCACTATTCTTGTAACTTGAGCTCAACAGTAAGTAAAATACCTGCATCTTTTATCTGAGATAGCATCACACAGCTCTATGGTGCGGAACTAGTCTTTAGGTTTCTATTGCTGTGAAGAGACACCATGACCGCAGCAACTCTCATAAGGAAAACGTTTCATTGAGGGGCTCACTTCCAGTTTCAGATGGCAGTCCGTTAGCATCGTGGTGGGGAGCAAGACGGCATGCAGGCAGACTTTTGCTGGAGGAAGAGTTGAGAGTCCTATGTTTTGTAGGCAATAGGAAGTTGACTGACTGAAGTTTCTGTACCCATAAGCCTCTACACCAATGAAGCAATCCAAATCAGACCAAATCAAACCAAATTAGAAAAAGTCCAGGTTTAATGAGTAAAATGCTCCCAGATGATTTCCCAGCCCCCCAAGAGAGGAGACAGGGGAAGAGAGACCAAAAAAACCATGTGTCTGTTTTCTGGGGGCAGTTTACACACCCTGTGGGAGTGGTCTTGAACATCTCTGAGAGAGGGGTAGTCATTTGGTGGGCTTTCTGAGATGTGGCAGGGTTTGGAGAGAGATAGGGGAGGGGGCTTAGGGTGGAGCTTCCACCAGAGCATTCCAGACTCTTTGTGTATACGGATGCCAGGGGTGCGGTGGGCCTTCCACCGGAACATCCATGAAACTTTTCACAGACAAACACACTGAGGAAGCTTGAGCAAAGGAGACCTCAAAGTGCGCCCCCACAGCCACACTTCTTCCAACAGGGCCACACCTCCTAATAGTGCCACGCCCTTTGGGGGCCATTTTCTTTCAAACCCCCACAGTAATCACCAGTGGGCAGACTGCACTGTGGACAGGAGGGGTGACAGGCTGGCTCATATCCTGAACAGTATGGCTAGCTGCAGGAATATAGTGAGGTCCTGTCTCAAAAACACAAAACAGGGAGGGCATGGTGGTGCATGCCGGTGATCCCAGTGCTAAAAGATTGATTGAAACGGGAGGGCTGCTGTGATTGTTTTTGAAACCAGCCTAAGCTACAGAATGAGACCTTGTCAAAGAAAGACAGAAAGAGAAAGAGAGAGAGAGAGAGAGAGAGAGAGTCAGAGAGACAAAGAAACAGAGAGAAAAGAGGACAGCAAGCTAGTCTAGCAAGCTAAACATATGCGGGTCCCTGGGTTCCAGCACTACAAGAAAAAAAAA
>NC_022018.1:11062189-11064102 GCF_000317375.1 Microtus ochrogaster | reverse complement strand
CTGTGAACATGAACATGGTCTCCAGCTCTGGCTACTACTGTCTGAATCCTGTCTCAGAAGTATTTGTCTAGTTTAAGATCATGAGGATTTTCTCCTAGAAACTAGGACACACTAGTTTTCTGTTTAGACCTGTTTAGGCTCATGAATGATCTCAATTAACGTTTATGTGTGATGATGACTCAGCACCCCCCACCCCGCGTTTCCCTTCCCTCCTGCTTTGCTCTTTTTGTCAGAAGTCAGTTGCCCACTCTCCATCTTGAAGCCTCATCCCCCTCGGGCCTCTCTTTATGGTGTCTGTTTCTCCGCTGAGATTCCACGTTTGTTTGTTCACTGTGTTTATATCCTTCTTCTACACCTCCAACTGACTATTCCGGCCATTTTAAAGTCTGCTGTGCCGGTTATTGACCTATTGCGTCTCAGTGCTGAATCAACATTCCGTGCTTGTCCCTGTGACATTGACTGTGATCCTTTAAGCTGCTGCTTCTGCAGTAACCACAGCGTTAATCCTCAGTGGCAGCGTGGAGAGACTTTGAAGGAACACGGGGTTTTCTCCTGGATCCAACACTTCCCTTTTGGTCTTATTGCTGACTCCTGACACTGTCCAAAGTTCCTTAGCAAGTTGTGAGCTTGGTTTCAGCCAAGTGACTACATCACTGTAACACTCTCGGTAACAATAGCCTCTGTATTTTGGGTCTCTGGTGCCCCATGTTAAAAACAGAATGGTTTTTATATTTATTTATTTTATACTTATTTGGTTTTTCAAGATAGGATTTCTTTGTGTAGCTCTGGTTGTCCTGGGACAGTAGCTCTGTAGACCAGGCTAGCCTCAAATTTACAGAGATCTACCTGCCTCTGCCTCCCAAATCCTGGGATTAAAGGCCACCACCCAACAAGACAGAAATCTTTAAAGAAAAGTGAATCCGCAGGCTGTTCTGATTGGAGGTGAAGCTTTCCATCCTACCAGGAAGTGAGTTCCTGAGGTCTGCCCTCAGACAGGCCGTATCTAACAGGTCTGAACATGTGCACCTTCTGACACCTCTTTTCAGCCCCTGGCCCTACAGCAGAAGCTCCTCATCGGGTCTCAGGGAGTCTCACCAAGAGACTTACTCAAGCTCAGCCCATCCTCCAGCCAAGGACAGAAAGATCCCTGTGGACTCAAGGACACATCTCCTCTTCGGTGTTTTGTCTCCCAGGCTCCAGCCTACTCAGTGGTCCTGAGCTCTGCTCTCTACCTCCTCAGCTCAGCAAGCCAACATTTGTGTTTGAAGTTCACTTCCTGCCTACTGTTCTAGCACGCCCCTAAAGGGGCTTGACCTCATGTATTCCAGGACTCTCTAGGATCACAGCCCAGTGCTTTTTGTTGCCGTACACATTTGGTCTAGTTTAATACTTGCTTGGAGCAGGAAAGCTGTAGATTGGCACCAATCATCTCAATCATGGCTGGTCTTGATGTCTGGGGAGAGAGTAGATGTCAAACATTACATAAGCAGTCAGATTAAAAAGTCAGTGCAACATTCAGAAATCATGTCAGATCAAAAGTTGTGTTGGTCTAGAGAAGTATCTCAGGGACTAAGAGCCCTGACTGCTCTCCCAGATGACCCAGGTTCAGTTCACGGCACCCACATGGCAACTTATAAATGTCTATAATGACTTATTTATGTCTCTAGCTCTATGGGATCCAGTGTCCTCTTCTGGTGTGCAGACATATATGCAGTCAAAACACGGCTACTCATAAAATAAATGATTAAAAAAGAAAGTTATCCAAATGGATCAAAGACCTCAACATAAAGCCAGCCACACTGAACCTTATAGAAGAGAAAGTGGGAAGTACACTTGAATGCATTGGCACAGGGAACCACTTCCTAAATATAACCCCAGCAGCACAGACACTGAGAGAAACAATTAATAAATGG
>NC_022018.1:11058375-11061944 GCF_000317375.1 Microtus ochrogaster | reverse complement strand
TCAACATCCTTAGTCATCAGAGAAATGCAAATCAAAACAACTCTGAGATTCCATCTTATACCTGTAAGAATGGCCAAAATCAAAAACATTGATGACAACTTATGCTGAAGAGGTTGTGGAGAAAAGGGAACACTTCTGTATTGCTGGTGGAATGCAAGTTGGTACAACCCCTTTGGATGTCAGTGTGGTGATTTCTCAGGAAATTAGGAAACAACCTTCCTAAAGACCCAGTAATACCACTTTTGGGTATATATCCAAAGGATGCTCAATCGTGCCACAAGGATATGTGCTCAACTATGGTCATAGCAGCTTTGTTTGTTATAGCCAGAACCTGGAAACAACCTAAATGCCCCTCAATCAAAAAATGGATAAGGAAAATGTGATACATTTACACAATGGAGTACTACACAGCAGAAAAAAATAATGACAGCAGGAAAATGGATGGAGCTATAAAACATTATTTTGAGTGAGGTAACCCAGACACAGAAAGACAATTATCACATATACTCACTCATAGGTGGTTTTAAAACATAAAGCAAAGAAAGTCAGTCTACAAACCACAATCCCGGAGAACTTAGACAGCATTGCGGACACTAAGAGAGACCTACATAAATCTAATCTACATGGGAAGTAGAAAAAGACAAGATCTCCTGAGTAAATTGGGAGCATGGGGACCTTGGGAGAGGCTTGAAGGGGGAGGGGAGAGGGAGGAAGAGGAGCAGAGAAAAATGTACAGCTCAATAAATGTATCAATTAAAATGTATAAAAATACTTTAATGTAATGTAATGTTGGCATAGCCTATATTTACTCATAATAAAAACCAATGAATTTGGTTTTTTTTGGTTTTTTTTTTGTTTTTTTAAAAAAAAGAGAGTTGAGTCAAGCCAGCTGGAGATGTGGCTCAGTGGTAGAGCTCTTGCCTAGTATGCCCAGGGCACTGGACTCAATCTTAACCACTGTAAAAACAAAATAAACAATAAAGCCCTTAAACTCTACTGTTGGTCTCTAGGGGCTATTGTAAGGGTCACAGTGGGAAACTGACATTCAGATGCTTTTTTTTTTTCTGATCTAACACCTTGAGCTCTTACAAACACCTGGTTCCCAGTTTTTGACAATACTCTTATTTGATGGGGTTGGCTACCTATTTCATCTTCCCTTTTATGGCTCTCCAATTCTCACTGCCTGCCCAACCATTTAAACAACAGAAAAATAAAATGGCAAAACATCCACACATTAGGCTCTAGTCCAACACCTTTCCTTCCTTGTTTGTTTGAGACAAAGTCATAGATGGTCATCTAAACTAGGCTAGACTTGAACAGGGTTTTATTATGTAGACCAGGATGGCCTTGAACTCAGAGATTCCCCTGCCTCAAATGCTGGGATTAAAATTGTGGCTTTGGCCTTGAATTTTTTTTTAGGGGGGGAGGAGGTAAAGATGACCTTGTCCCCTGCCTCTACCTCCCAAGGCAGAGACTTTGGAGGTGCAGCACCCCACTCATCTAATCTTTTCTGGCTTCCCCAACTCCTGCCTTCACCTTCCTGATGGCTCAGCTGACAGATTAGCCCTCCCAAGGCAGGTCACCTCCCACTTCCTCATGTTTTTTTTTTTTTTTTTTTTTTTTTGGTCATCCGGGTCCTCAGGGACGCCAGACCTCATGAGAGCCCTCTAATAGGGTTGCAGCTGTTAGGGCCTAAGAGAAGGCCCCAAAGAAGACCAATAGCCCACGTATACATTAACAAGAATGCTTAATTAATTCCAATGTTGGGGTGGCACTTGGAGACCCCCCAAAACAGTCACAAGTTCCTTTTAAGTGGAATTAGGGGAATTCCAGAGAGAAGGAATTAAACTGGGGCTGATTGGTGGAGGAAAGATTAGTATGGGAACTGATTGGTGAGAGGTCCTCGTGGTTAGGGACCTCACAGCAACAGGGTAGGGAAAGCTGTCTTTAGTTATCAGAAGGCTTGGGGCGGGGATGCGCCTGCTGAGCCAGCAAAGGGGCTTTGGGGGCTGCTGAGCCAGCAGAAAGGGCGGCGGGGTGCCTACTGAGCTAGCAGAAGTCTGTGGTTTTAGCTCTGCCCCATTTTAGTGAACTGAAACTAAGGCTTAGATTTCTGCCGGGCTACTTGGAGAGCCTGGTCTGCTCCCCACCCCCAGGTCTCCCCGCAGTCCCTTGCTGTAACCCTAAGCCATGCCATCTTTGGCCTCTTCAGAGGGACCCACTTCTCACAGCATTCTGCGCTGGCTGGTCCTCCTGAGAGCTGTGTTCTGTTCTCCAGCTTCCCAAGCGGAGGAGGTGACTCTTTTTCCTGACTCCAGGCTCTGGCACAGTTACTGCCTAGGGAGGCATTCGCGGAAGCTTTCCAGGGCTTTTGCAGCATGAATATTTGATGATTCTGCAGCAAATGAGACTGTTCAGTAAGAACGGAGCCAGCTCTGCCACCCCGCTACACACTGACTAGTAGTTGGGGCCTTGGGGGATGGCAGAGGATGGGACTCTGCCCTTCCTCCAACCAACACCAAATTGTGTCTCCCCCTCCCCCCACAAGGAGCAGTGCAAGCGGGTGTCCATCACTAGGCCAGTGGTACCCCTGCTTTCTGCCATGTCATCGGGGCCCTTCAAAATGCATCTTCCGACTCTGCTTTGTCACTGGAGTCCCCGCACCTCCTGCTTTCCTAGTCCCTGCAGACAAGGGCTCTGTGCCTGATGTTCTGGTCTCTGTTTAGGGAAGAGAAATTAAGACCTGGGGATGAAGGAACTGTCTCCTAAGGCCACTGACTGGCAGGTAGGAACACTCACTTAGGATCCTGATCCCCTAATTGGGGCCACGTCCACTCTGTTGACCTCAGCCAAAATGTTTTAAGGTCTGCCACCGCTACCTGTACCACCCCAACATCCCAAGCTAGGGCGATGAGGATGGTTAAAGTTTTATTAAATTTCCTGTATATGAGATCCTGTTTGGGGCAGTTGACATGAATTTTATAATGTATTTTGTAATGCAACAGAGCTGTGAAGTATAGTCCTTATTTTACAGATGAGAAATCTGAGGTCCAGAGAGGTTAGGCGATCTGCCTAACGTCATGTAGTGAGTTACAGAGCCGAGTGCCACATCTACGCTGGGCAGCCAGGCGTGGTGGTGCGCACCTGCAATCCCAATCTGCATAACGTCATGTAGTGAGTTACAGAGCTGAGTGTAACATCTACGCTGTGCAGCCAGGCGTGGTGGCGCACACCTGCAATCCTAGCCCTTGAGGAGCAGAGGCAGGAGGATCATGAATTCGAGATCACTGTTACCTGTTACATGAGTTTGAGGCCAGCAGGACTGGATGAGAACTTGTCTCCAACCAAACCAACAAACAACAAGCCTAGGCCATCTGCCTCCAAAGTCAGTATTTGTACTTTGAACACCATTCTGTCACTCAAAAGAACAAGCTATGTGGGTTCATGTTCATAGTTTATAGTTTGTCACACTTGTGTGGAGGGAATGCCGATTGATGAGGGAAGTGGGTTTAGACAGGGTGAGTGAGCCAGTGACAGTCACTTAGACAGGGTGAGTGAGCCAGTGACAG
>NC_022018.1:11044137-11058195 GCF_000317375.1 Microtus ochrogaster | reverse complement strand
TTAGACAGGGTGAGTGAGCCAGTGACAGGCACTTAGACAGGGTGAGTGAGCCAGTGACTGTCACTTAGCTCCCAAGCAGAATCACGCCCAGGCCCAGCTCTGTCTACTGGAAGGCAATCAGAAGCGGTTTTCTGCTGAGTGTGGATGTTCCCAGCATTTAGAAGCCATGGGCAAATCACAGATGATGGCTGGGAGCGGTGTGGGCTGAAGTGAGGGTGTGGGTGGGATTCAACAAGAAAATAGGAGCCAGAGGCCCTCAAACACGATTTTGGCACCTTCACCACACCATGAAAAGGGAAGGAAGAAATAGGAAATAATCTGAGAAAACAGGAAGTAAGCCAGATAGAGGCTTAAATGCCATACTGAAGCCTCTCCCACCACTACGTTTCCGGCTTGAACAGCACCGGGGGCTCCTCAGGCCCCCATCAAGCTGTGCCTTGCTTTGGTGCTTTTGCTCAAGCTGTTCCCACAGCCTGGAGAGCCTCCTCATTCCCACAGCCTCTCAGTGGGCTGCCACCCAGGAGGATCTCCAGGAAAAACATCATTAAGCCCCAGACTCATGACCAGTCCAGCTCTCTGGATGAACAGGAAGGGCCTACCTGGCACTTAGGCCACCTGTGGGAGGCACTGCCTTTCTCTCGAGGCAGGCTTGGATACATTTATTATCTTTAATATAGAGCTTGAATATCCTCCAAATCCCATGAATGTGTCAAGGGCTTGGTCCTCAGGAGGTGCGGTCAAGAGGTGGTAGGACTTCTAGTGGGGGGGGGGTTGTCCTGGAGAGGTACACAGGTCATGGAGGATATGCCCAACAAAGAATTATGGGATCCAACCCCTCTATTCCCTCCTCACTAGTTCTGTAAGGAAGTTTTGCCTGGTCACATGTTCCCCACCATAAAAATGGCTTCAACATGGGTCCCAAACAATGGGGTCAATCAATTATGGACTGGAACCTCCAAAACTATGAGTCAAACAAGCCTTATACGTTAATTCTCTCAGCTATGTTTCTATAGCAATAGGCAGATAATGAATGCAATCTTCGTGTCTTTGGGCTTTGAACAGAGTGGGCACTCTCCGTGCGAGCTAGCTGAATGAACGGTGATGCCCACAGAGGGGATGTGGCTTTCTCTGTTGAAAGGCCATGAGACTAAGCTGTAATTCTGGGTCAGGGTGGAAGAGCTGGGCCTGGCACACCTGCTGTGTATGCTCTTCTAAATGAAGGCGACAAGGAAGAATAAGAGTTCTAAAAACCCTGGTTTTGTCTTGTTTGTTTTCAGTTTTTTTAGTTTTAATTGTGTGTATGCACACGTGAGAACCAGGGGAGGCCAGAGGTGGCAGATCCCTGGAGCTGAAGCTATTGGGGTTGTGAGATGTCAGGTGTAGGTCAGGGAACTGTTTTTGGCTTTCATAAGAGCAGAGCATACTCTTGGTGCTGAACCACCTCTCCACTCCTCCTTCCTCTTCTTCAATCTGAGCAAGAGAACATGGGTAGATAATGTGGGAGTCCCCTCTGTGTGCTGTGATTACCATTAATGAATAAAGAGACTGCCTTCGCCTGTTGATAGGGCAGAGCTTAGGTAGGTGGGGAGGACAGGACTGAATGCTGGGAGAAAGAAGGGTGCAGCCAGGGAGAAGGCCATGGAGCCACCGTTGGAAATACACATGCTGAAACTTTGCTGGTAGGCCACGACCTCCTGGTGATATACAGATTAATAGAAATGGGTTAAATTAAGGTACAAAAGTTAACCAATAAGAAGTTAGAGCTAATGAGCCAAGCAGTGTTTTAATTAATATAGTTTCTGTGTGGTTGTTTGGTTCTGGGCATCTGGGACAAAGAAGGTGCTCAGGTAGAGGTGTCAGTTCCTCCAGAGCTGGAAAGAACCTCCAGAATCACAGAGTTGAATGGTGCTCCTGCCAGCTCTCATGCAGATGTCCCCCCAAATGATGCCTGGGTTGGATTCTGGTGGACTGGTCTCCCCGTGTCTTGCCACTCTGTTTTCATCACATTCGGTTCCTCTCAGACCGGTATAAACTAGTCTTGAGTTCACATACACACCTCAGAGTGGAATGGACAGACGCTCAGCTCAGTGTGCCTCTGCCCAGTGTGTTGCTGAGGCCTGGAGAGACGGCAGGATGAGAGTCAGCATCCTTTTTGCTCAAAGCACTTGAGCAAAAGGGATGATTTTGGCTGTGCCTTGCACTCCTGTTTGTCCAGCCTCCACATCCAAGGGCTGAAACTCTAGGCACGTGCCATCATGTCTAAGTTGGAAATCATTTTTAACAATATATTTAACTTAATATGCCTAAAATTTGCTTTGGCTTCTATTACGTAAATTACTGAAAAGACATTTTATGTTTCCTCCTATAGTTGGTCTCTGACATCTGATGTGTTTTGTGCTTGGAGCATATCACAGCTTGGAACAGGCACATTCGATTTACATGTGGAAATCGATTTGGATAACATAATGTAAGAGAAAAAAGTCTCTATTCTCTGTGAGTTCTAGTGCCTCTTGGTAGCAGCAGCTTATTAACACATGGTGTTCAGAGAAAGGAGAAAACCCCTAGGGAATGGCTTAGAATTTAGTTAGGCTTTAGTTTTACTGTCTGTATGACCTGTTATGGGGCCATAGGGTCGGAAGCTTGGTAAGCCGGACAATGAGCAGATTGGGTTTAGTGCCCTCTCAATGGTGAGCTTCCTGTGTTGTGGTGTCATAGTTACCTCCCCCCCTTGCCGGGCAGAATGCCTGACTAAAGAGCCGAAGGGAAGGGATGTTTATGCAGGGCCTGGTTCAGGGCAGAGAGTCCGTCACCCTGGCCAAAGCATAGCCGTGGAAGCAGCTCGACCCATGCAGCTTGCAGCTGAGCACTTTACATGGTGCCTAGCCAGAAGCAGAGAAAGAACCAGAAGTGGGGCAGAGCTGCACCTTCGAGGCCTGTCCCTCACATCCTTCATACATCAACTAGGTCCTGCATTCTAAGGTTCCGTAGCCTTCCCAAACAGCACTAGCAACTGGGGACCAAACATTCAGACACACGAACATGTGGACACATTTCAAAATCAAGCCACAACAAGCCATCAGCTTTCTCATCCCAGACGAGACATCCACACAACAGATTCCAGCCATCTATTGCTTATTTATTCATTTATTTTATACATAGGGCCTAACCATGCAACTGTGGCTGTCCTGGAATTTAGTCTGCAGACCAGGCTGTCTTCAGACTCACAGAGATCCTCTTGCCTCTGGCTCCTGAGCGTTGTGATTAAAGGCATATGCCACCATGTCAGGCTCGGTTCCCTTTGTAGATGGACCTCTTCCTTCCAAGGGGTTAATTTCTGTTTCTGGAGCTTTATCTACACAGCTATCTCTCAGAATTACCAACTTAAAATAGTCTTTCTACCCAAAGGTCTAGTTTGGGGTGAGAATCCTGACCTCCTCTGGTCATATTGTGCACATTGTGTTATTGTTGTTTTGTTTTTTGAAAGAGGCTTTCTCTGTGTAGCCCTGGCTGTCTTGGAATGTGTTTTGTAGATCAGACTGACCTTGAACTCAAAGATCTGCCTGCCTCTGCCTCTAGTGCTGGGATCAAAGGTGTGTGTCACCATGGGCAGGGAAGTACGTTTTGGTTTCTGTAATAGGAATAGTGAGAGAGCACACTCGTGTCAATGTTGCTGACCCGATGTGGTACCTCAGATCCCTCCCCCAGACACTTTTATTAGTAAAAGCATAGTTTTTGTATTTTTAAATTGTTTTTATTGAGCTGTATATTTTTCTCTGCTCTCCTCCCTTCCTCTACTCTCTCATTTTACCCTTTCTCATGGTTCCCATGCTCTCAATTTACTCAGGGTTATGCCCAAATTTATGAAGTCCCCCAAAAGCCAATAAGGAGACCAAGTCCCATACGTAAAAGCAAAGAGCCTTTATTTTATACAAGTTTGCAAACTCGGTCTTTCCTAATGTCCAACGTATTGGAATAAATGTTGAGAGCCCGGAGCTCAGTTAGAGTTGGGTTTTTATAATAGTAAAGGTGGAGGTGAGGGGTCTCTGAGGTTCAGGACCCCTAATTGGCTGACATTTGTCTAGGGGTGTCCTGGTGTGTGTGTGCTGGCAGGTGATCCTATCTACAAAGGTTGGAACGTTAGGCATTTCCTTTGGATGGTCTGTTCTTGGGTGGTGCTCGGGTAATCTCAGTTTGTGGTTCTTTCTGCTTTAGGATAAACTACTGAGACTCAGGCCTCTATTAAACTTATTGATGGCTGAGTCCTTTTCTGACATGTGATAATGGTTGAAAGTAAGGAACTTCCTTTGGGTGAACTGTTCATATTTAGCTTATCATGGTGGGCTCCCACACTCAGGAGATCTTGTCAATAAAAGCATAATTTTTTTAAGGTTTATTTATTTATTATGTATATAGTGTTCTATCTGTATGCATGCCACCAGAAGAGGGCACCATATCTCAGTATAGATGCTTGTGAGCCACCATGTGGTTGCTGGGAATTGAACTCAGGACCTTTGGAAGAGCAGGCAATGCTCTTAACCTCTGAGCCATCTCTCCAGCCCCCCTGAAAGCATAATTTTTAAAGATATTATTATTATTATTATTATTAAAGATATTATTATTATTATTATTATTTTGTAACAGGGTCTCACTATGTGCACCTGGCTGGCCTTGAGCTCACAGAGATCCGTCTGCTTCTGCCTCCAGAGTGCTGGGATTCAGGGTGTGTGCCGCTCACCTGTCAGTTTTGTTTTAAATGCCCAGTGTGACCAGTCATGATGGATTGCCTTCCTTCAAAGTGTAAGCCTGAACAAATCCATCCTCTCTCAGTTACAGCTTGTCTGGCATTTTGTCACAGCAAGGAGAAGAGGGACTCGTGAGATCCTTTGAAAGGCGGAGGAACTCTGCAGTTCCCCGCTTCTCTGGAAAGATGCCTCCATGTCTTCTCATTTTTTTTCCCAGAATTAATTAGCCACAGAATTAGCTTCCAGAAGAAACCAGGGCTTCTCACCCCTCCCACCCTCTGCTGCACGCACACTCAGCATTTCCGTGTGTGTGTGTGTGTGTGTGTGTGTGTGTGTGTGTGTGTGTGTGTGACAGACTTGCTGGGTTCTTTGGGAATCTAACAGCTCAGAAGAGGACTCACTGCAGATGGTTAGGGGATCTTGGGACATCCTAAATAGCAATGAAGCGCTTGCTGGGAGGCTGCATGCAAGAGCTCTTACTTGGAGTTGAAGTTCTCCACCTTGGCAAGCAAGTCAAGGTGGGAGGGGTGGAGGGTTGCCAGGATATTCACAGCCTTTTCAAAAGCCAAAGAAGCTTCCAGATCTTCAGCTGATGCTGCACTGAAGTCTCAGGTTCTTGGAACCAATTCTGATAACAATAAATTGTCAATTTGTTGAAAGTGGTTGATGCCCAGAATGTTTGTGTGTGTGTTTCTTGGTCATGGCTGACTAAACTAAACTGCTACAGAAGTCTTTACAGTCAGAGCCTGGGCACTGGCAGCACTAACAGGCTAAATTCAGTCCCCCATCCTCAATAGATGAATTTAAAGTAAAATCAAGAAACAGTAAAAGGCAGAGGACACCTTGAGAAGAGGAACAAATGAAGAGGTTCAATGATTCCGCCAAGTCCATCGTTGGGGTCCTGACATGAGGCTTATGTTTAATCAGAGGGCAGGAGATAAGCATTATTGAGCACCTGGTAAGGTGTGGTCCCCGTTACTAAAACTGTGCCCCAAGAAAGCAAGTTCAGCCAGCTGTACCCGAGAAGTTAATCAAATTAACAGTAAAAAACAGAAAAAGGAGATTTATTCAAAGAGGCTCCATTGGGGAGAGAGATGAAGAGACCCAACAACACCCCCCCTACACACACACCCTTAAATTTATCTTCTGGGTCCTGAAGTGGGATTAAATTTTATTATTTTAAAAATCCCTTCTTTTATTTTTTTGATATTATAATCTCACCATTTCCCCCTCCTTTTTCTCCCTCCAAAACCCTCGCATATGCCCCTTCTTGCTCTCTTTCAAGTTCATGACCACTTTTTCACACACACATATATATATATATATGAAATATAGTTAGAAATATATATGTATATATTCCTAAATACATAAATGCAATCTGCTCAGTCTGTATAATGTTACCTTGTATGTGTGTATGTTTTCAGGGCCAACCATTTGGTATTGGATAACCAATTGCTGTGCTCTTTCCTGGTGAAGGCAATTTCTCCTGTTCTAAGTAGTCCTTAGTTCTCTGTAGCTCTTTGTGTAGGGCTGAGGGCTCGTGGGCTGATTTTTTTCTTTATACTTTTTATTTTTGAGATAGGGTCTCACTATGTAGCCTTGACCCATCTCGAACTGTCTGTGTAGACAGCCTTAGACTGGCAGAAATCCACCTACTTCTGCCCCTAGAGCGCTAGGGTCACTGGGTCACCATGCTGGGTGGGGACTAAGGATTAACAGAAAGCCAGGGCATCTCTCCGGCCAACCGCTGTCGCAGTATCCCGGCTTAGGTCTCATCCTGTAAGGATATCTGACAAGCTGTAAATCCCTTCCAGGAAACAATATTCTCTCTACTGGGACTTTTGCCTTCTCTTAGCATTTAATTCCTGGGGAAATTATTATTTTTTTGGTGATTGTAGTGTCATTGTTTCAATAGTCTGCTAGTCTAGTTGAGAGACACAATTCTCTCTCTCTCTCTCTTTTGGTTTTTCAAGACAGGGTTTCTCTGTAGCTTTAGAGCCTGTCCTGGAACTAGCTCTTGTAGACCAGGCTGGTCTCAAACTCACAGAGATCCACCTGCCTCTGCCTCCCGAGTGCTGGGATTAAAGGCGTGTGCTACCACTGCCCGGCGACACAATTGTCTCTAAAGAATGTCTTCAGCCAGGAGCAGAGGTGTCGCATGCCTTTAATCCCAGCACTCAGGAGACAGAGGCAGGTGGATCTCTGTGAATTTGAGGCCAGCCTGGTCTACAAAGGGAGTTCTGGGACAGCCAGAGCTATACAGGGAAACCAGTTCTAGAAAAAACCAATCAAATAAACAAAGAAAGAATGCCTTTTTCTACCAGGGCTGTCACGCTGCCCACCACTGCCCACCACTGACTCAGCCCAGTCTCCCCTACAAGGGTTTGACAAGATGTCAGAGCCCTGTGAAACCTCCCAGGAGACCAGCTCCCCCACCCCACCCCTTGGGCACCATGGCACCAGGCTTCGGCCTTTTCTTTCACCTAGCACAAGATTCCGGGCAAAACTCCAACTTCTAAGGGTCCGCTGTTTTGGCCTGGCAGTGGCAGGGAATGTCTTTAGAATACCTTCATTCCTATCAGGATGCTCACAGAACTGAATCCAGGAAAACAAGCAGCAAATTGATTGTCAGCGGGCGGGGGGGGGGCACATCCCAACTCTTTTCTGGGATGTTCTTAGTGAAGGCAAAGCTGGTACAGCACACATGGCCATCACCCACCACCCCACTTAAGTACAGCTCCCCAGCCTTCCCCCACTTTCCTTTGGTCCTACTGTGTCACCCACGGGACAGAGCCGGGAGTCTTGGCCGGTGTCGGAGGCACTGTGACCCCAAGTGGAAAGCCCTGTCTTTCTTTGCCCAGATCCCAGCGATGTCACACACACAAATAATACTGCTTGTGCGCTTTGCTCTCAGTGTAGAAAATCCTTGGCAGCTGGGTCCAGAGCCTGGGTGTCACTGGAGAGAGATGTTCTCTACCTCCAGAACAGTGCTGGTGGTTTATGGCCCTGCATCTCAGGCAACTGCCCTCAGGGGAGGCTTGTGGGGAGCAGGGAAGGGTGGGGCAGAAAGTCCTTCAGATGGCAAAGGAGGTAAAAGGCCTGGAGCGATGGCTCAGTGGGTAAGGACCTGGGTTTCATTCCCAGTATCCACATGGCAGCTCACAACTGTCTGTAACTCTGGTTCCAGGGGATCCAGCACTGTCTTCTGGCCTCTGTGGTACTAGGCTTGCATGTGGTGCACAGCCATGCGTGCAAAATACCCATGCACATACAAAGATAAGAATCTTTAAAAGGGGGTTAGAAAGGAGGATGGGGTCTGCTAGGGGAGAGAGCCTGGCGTACTAGCTACCCACCTCACTGCAGTTACCACATCCCTGGTAGGAAGCGACTGATGAAGGAAGGGTTGTTTGGGCTTACGGTTTGCAGGGATTCAGTACATATAGTTGACCTGGTGGGAAGGCATGGTGGCTGGGGATTTGGTACACACAGTCAACCCTAGAGGGAAGACATGGTGGCAGGGTGTGAAGGGTCACAGTGTGTTTGTACAAAGGAAGCAGGAAACAGACAGCAAGTGGGGCTGGGATATAAAACTTCAAAGTCTACTCCCCAGCAATTCCTTCATCAAGATTTCCAACCCTTCCAATCAGCACTACTACCTGGGACCAACTATTCAAACCTGAATCTGGCCCCAGCCACGGCCATAAACATGCTTGTTTCAAGCCATTCAGTCTAGGCTGGGAGCTGGACTTCCAGACACTAGCACATTTGGAGAACAAGACGTGATTGGTTGGGACTGACGGTCTAACCACTTTAGAGAGCCAGCTGTGTTTGTTCATTGCTGCAGAAGCCTGCTCTCACCTCAGAGAGGACAAGAGAGAGTTTATTCCTGAGCCAAACGTACATGACCATGGCCAGGAACACAGATTCTCACTGCCCCAGCAACATGTCCCACTGTTTATTAGTTATAGGACAAAGAAATCAGAACGTTGGTGTGTTTATCAGTTACATCGGTTGGGACCACAAACAATCAGGTGACAGCAAGGTGTGTGGTGGGGTTAGTTCTGATGTTCCCTGCTGATTTGCTTAGCTTTGGGGTTGATGGACGCTAGCACTACGTGAGCATTGCAAAGATTTCACTTGATAGCCAAGTGTTAAGCCAGACACTGCTGTAGTAGGCAAGGAACTGACAGCCCCAGATGATTGGATGCTGGACCTGTGACATTTTAACTCTTCAGAAGCTCTAGCTGACCATTCAGCTTTTCTCTTCACCTGGGAATTTCAGTTTATTTTCTCCAGGTGGTAATGAGGGCGGCATCTCATGCCAAGGGAAACAGGTTTGGTTTTTCAGTGGCAAAGTGAAGCACAAGACCTTGTGGGTACAAGCAGGGCATTTAAACCTGTGTGGTGCTTTTTAAAATTGAACCAGAAAGTCTTTAACCTTCTCCACAGGCCATTCAAAGCAGTACAGATTCCCCAGCAAAGCCTCGGTGAAGAAAGTGGTCTAGCATCTGCCTCCTCTACCCTCTGCAGAGCACAGCCATTCCCAAGCCCCTCTTCTTCTTCTAGTTCCATCTAGAAGGGAAAGTTTCCCTCTGGGCCTCTGATTTTCCAAGTCCAGATGACCCTGTGTTGTATGTATAGGAAAGCTAGCTAAGCATGGGCCTGAGCAAGCCAGCAAGAATTGTTCCTCCGTGCTTTTTACCTCCACGTTCTTGCTCTGACATCCCTCAGTGATGGGCCATGAAATAGAAGTGTAAGTTAAACAAACCCTTTTTTCTCCTAAGTTGCTTTTGGCAAGACTGTTTTATCACAGGAACAAAATGAAACCAGAACAAGCAGCAACAAAACAGTTGTAGTTTAATGGAGCTAGAAGGCTGGTGTGCAACTCAGTGGAAGACTGCTTACCTACCACACGCAAATCTCTGGGTGTAGACCCTAGTTCTGTCTGTGTGTGTGTCTCTGTGTATGTGTCTGTGTTATGTCTGTGTGTGTGTGTCTGTGTGTGTATTTCTGTGCATGTATTTGTGTTGTGTCTGTCTGTGTGTGTATATCTCTGTGCATGTGTCTGTGTTGTGTCTGTGTGTGTATATCTCTGTGCATGTGTCTATGTTGTGCCTGTGTGTGCATGTCTGTGTGTGTCTGTATTGTCTGCCTGTGTGTCTATGTGTGTGTGCTTGGGGACTTGGGACAAACTGCATTAATAGATACAGAGGCTACTGCTCAGTAGGCAGAGTACTTGCCTAACATGCACAAATCCCTGAGTTCAGTCACTGGCACTGTATTAATTGGGTGGGGCAGCCCTCAGCAGGCAAAGGCAGGAAGATCAGGAGTTCAAGGTCACCCTGTTATATACTGAGTGTGAAGTCATTCTGGGTTATAAGAGATCCTATCTCAAAACAAGAACACGCAAATATGACCTAACCAACTAGGAATTTATTTTTCCTTCTTCTCAAGAAGGTAGAAGTGGTGTCCAGATAAAATATCCCATGGACCTCCAGGGTCCTGGGTCCTCTCACTCTGGTGCCTGCTTCTTCAGGACACAGCCTTCCAGAGTTTTTATGTTCCACATGGTAGCATAAAGGGAAGACATTAGGAGAAGGCATAGAAGGTGTGCCAGCTACCCTGTGAAGAAAGTTTCCGGGGCTGCCGTCATCTCTTTTGCTCACATGTCATTCATTCACTGGCCCCTCAGGGTACAAGCAGGACTGGCAAGTATTCTCTATCCAGGTAGCCACACGCCTAAGAACAGGTCCCTGTCACCTCGGAAGAGGGGGAAGATGGACATTAGGGGGACACAGACGGGGATTCCAGCAGAGATCCAGTTCATTTTGGGTTTGGTTGTTTGTTTTGAGATAGAGTCCAAGCTAACTTCGAGCTCCTGCCTCTGTCTCCTGAGTCCTGGATTTACAGCGTGCACCACCATGCCTGTCTTCTGAAGAGCCAGCTTGCCTGAATGAGATTCATTTGCCATGGAACTCGGAGGATGTCAGTTCTGGAGCTCAGTGGCCAGCAGCTGGTATGTGGCAGCCCACCCTTAGGTCTCCTCCATCCAGAGCCTCTCTGATGAACACTCCTGAACCAATGGCCACCAGTGTCTGTAGTAATATGAGTGGAGCGGCAGGGCTTTGTCCCGCCACCCAGCTAGCTTTACCCGAAATAATTACATGGAAACTGTATTTATTTAAACACTGCTTGGCCAATTAGTTCCAGCCTCTTATTGACTAGCTCTTACATATTGATCTAACCCATTTCTAATAATTTGTGTAGCCCACGAGGTGGCTTACCAGGGAAGATCTTAACCTGCGTTTGTTTGGAGTGGGAGAATCATGGTGACTTTCTGACTCAGCTTTTTTCTCCCAGCATTTTGTTCTGTCTACTCTGCCTACCTAATTTTCTGTCCAATTAGGGCCAAGCAGTTTTCTTTATTAGTTAGCCAATGAAAGCAACAGATAAGATACAAGACCCACCTCCATCAAGTGTCAGTCATCAGGGAACTGAAGTCAGGTGATACTGGAGGAGGGTCCTGGCGATAAGCTTGTGTGGTCAGACACACAGACAGACATGCGTGTATCTTCTTAAAATGTCAGAAATTATTGAATGACAATAAACTCCCAACAGATTCACAGTCTTTGTCAATTTCACCAAGAATTACTAGTTTCAGTTGGCATTTATAGTAAATCACAGGTTCGTTTTATCCCAATCTTTAAGAAAATGTTATTACATGTATTTATTTGCATATATATGTGTGGACACATGCGTCGTGGTGCACCATGGTGTGGAGCCTGTAGAAGTCAGTTCTCTGCCTCCACCATGTCCTAGGAAAGCAGTTCAGACTGACAGGCTTGGCAGTGCCTTCTCCTTACACTCTACCAGTCTTCTTCTTTTCTTGTTCTGGCTTCTCGAGACAGGGTTTCTCTGTGTAGCCCTGGCTGTCCTGGAACTCACTCTGTTGACCAGGTTGGCCTGGCCTAGAACTCGGAGCTCTGCCTGCCTCTTCCTCCCTAGTGTTGGGCTCAAAGGTGAGCGCCGCTGCCTCCTGGCTTTGACTCTAATCTTTATCACTAATCCTAGCTTTAAACCACCCTTTATACTTCACAATGACATGGTTTAGAAGGGTTGTGGGTGGCTTAAAGAGGCTGTAGGGTTGAGAGAAACTGTGTTGAAGGCCCAGACAGAGAGCTGGCACAGATGCAAGAAAAATTCTCTATTAGGGACAGGGGGGAGAAAATTCGCGAAGCATACACTCAGAGCTGTTTTAGAAACAGAATTGAATCATGTGGTCCATGGGCTGGAGAGATGGCTCAGTTATTAAAGGCTAGGCTTGCAACCAAAAATATAAGACTCATGTGGTCCAGGTAGAAGGCAGGATACCTGTCCCAGTCTAGTCTTCAGGGGTTGGGAGGGACGACCTTCCTGGCTGTTGTGACTTGTGGGAGCAAAGGGTAAGGGAGGGTATGAGTGGCCTTCAGCACCTGCAGTTTTCCAGTCCCCTTGGGTCGTGTTTTAGGGTAATATTTATTCAGGCAGTTGCCCCATTTGTTCAAAAATCTAGGATGCATTTGCCGAGAAAGTCCCTAGACACAGTGTAATGACATCAGGCAGTGATCTCGGAGGAAGTGTTTCTTAAGTAAAGGAGAAATTGAAAAGAGGAGGTCAATTAGGATGGCAGTGAGCTGCTCTGTGCTGCCCACTTCTGCTCAGCTCAAGTGAGCTTTGATTTGCTCCAAGCTAGCGCAGAAGTTAATTGAAGGCCATTTTTCTTTCTTTGCGAGGAGCAGCGTTCAGGGGAACAGTGAGCACGCAGCCTTCGTCTCTACGTTTGTGTAAAAGTGGCTTTGGGGATGACTGTGCACCAGTGACCCTGCTCTCTGAGTCCTTTGAGGAAGGGCAGACCTGGTAGTACTGGTTAATGCTGAATCCCAAGGCTGCCTTCCCTGGAGCCTTCCTAGCTGAATGACACTTCTGGTTCAAGACCATCTGCCAGCGCGGGCTGCCCTTTCCTGGTGGGGAGCGGGGTGAAGGAAGCCTGGGCTCTGGTTTTGTTTTGTTTTGATGGGGGAATATATATATTTTTTTAAACTAATCAACCTCAGAGAGGAGCATAGCACAGTGGAAAGAACAATTCATATCCAGTTCAGAATCCTTCCCCTCAGGCGTGCCACTTCTACAAGCTTTGATCTCTGCCCACCTCCCAGGACCATCGGGTCAATTAAGTTAGGCTGCACATAGGAAAGTACAGGGAAAGCTGCAAGCCCTCTGCTGATGCCGGCTAGATTTTACCACTCAGCCAATGCTCTATCGCTGCCTAGCCTTGTAGGCTCCAGGCACATCTCCTGGCTGGACAGGGCACAGGACTATGGAATGGCTTAGCACAGGTGAGAGCCAGGGCAGCTAAGTCACATGTGAAATAAACTGACATCCACAGCTACTTTACTATCGCAGTTACTTTCCTGTTGCTATGACAAGGTGACATCAGGAAGAAGGGATTTATTTTGGTTCAGAGTTTAGGGTACAGTTCATCACAGTAAAGCAAGTCAACGCTGTGGGAGTTTAGAGTGGCCGAGCACAATCTTTCCGTGGTTAGGAAGAAGAGAGTGATGCATGCTGGGAGTCAGCTGGCTTTCTCCAGGGCCCCTACTCTGTGTGTGTGTGTGTGTGTGTGAGTGTGTGGTGGGGCTCTCATGCATCCCTGGCTGGCCTTATTGTGTAGCCCAAGCTGACTCTTTCCCTGTGCCATCTTCCCAGGGCTGGGATTCCAGGCATACACCACTTCTCCTGGTTTTACACAGCATAGAGGCTCACACCTCGGGGCTTTAGGTAAACTTGATATAATCTTGGATCCAAGCTTAGGAAACGGTGCCACCCACTGTTAGGATCCTCTCTCTGGTGTGCCTGGTAGCTGTCTCCCAGGTGATTCCAGACCCTGCCATGCTGAGAGTCAACACTAATCATCACACTTATCCAGTGTTTCCTGTACTCTTGGAAGGCAGAATTATAGACTCATGTCAGTAAAGGAGGAGACAGGACATAGTGTTGTTCAGGAATGGAAGCAGAGGCAGGCGGATCTCTGCAAATTCAAGGCCAGCCTGGTCTAAAGAGCAAGCCCAGGACAGCCAAGGCTACAGAGAAACCTTGTCTCAAAAACAAAACAAAACAAAACAACAAAATAGTGACTTGAGGACCGTGGCTATAGCCTGGTTGATAGAATTATTACCTAGAGTGCAGGCAGAGGGCCCTGGATGTGAGCTTCAGAACGCTGTAATCCCAGTGCTCAGTGAACAATGCGGAAGGGTTCAGCCATGGCTTCACAATGGGG
>NC_022018.1:11027924-11043557 GCF_000317375.1 Microtus ochrogaster | reverse complement strand
ACACACCACACACACATACACACACACCACACATACACACCACACACACATACACACCACACACACATACACACACACCACACACATCACATACACACAAACACCACACATACCACACACACACATACACATACACATACATATACCACACCACATACACACACCACACACACCATACACACACACACACATGCTCTGGAAACAGACTGCCTGAGTAGGAATTCTAATTCACAGCTGTGAGGTCGTCCTTCAGTTTCTCCATCTATAAAGTCAGGCTCATGGCGGAACCTCACTGACTGTTGAGAGGACTGAGTGACATCATAACGGAGCCGTGAGTTCTGTTAGGATGTAAATCTGAAATGTCCTTTAAAGCTTACAATTTGGGTGCCTGTTTTTTAGCTGGTGGCACTCTTTGGGGTATTGTGGAGCTTTTAAGGGGTCACTAAGGCCAGGCTGTGGAAGGTTATGGATTTGCTGCTGTTTTAACTGGTTTTCTCTGTGTTGCTTGTGAGCAGCCACTGCAACCCTGGGAACCACCTCCCTGTCCTCCCAACAGAGACGACTGAAATCCCCTTGACCTGTGAGCTAAGATGGGCCATTCCTCTATCAGTTAGATTTTGATCTTAAAAATTAATAACTAACACAGGCCTCAAGCCCTCTCCACCCCAAATGTGCTTACTGTACCAACCACAGACTCCATCTAGGTGCTTTCTTTGGCTTGTGTTCAAATAAAGCAAAAAGAAAAGCTGAAAGGTGTATACCCATTATACAGTAGAGAACTTTCCTGAGTCGCTAAGAGAGGGGAGAAAATTTATACAAAAACATCTTAAGGCTTAGACGCCTTTTTGGAAAGCCCTGTGTCTTTTGCTGCTGCCATGGGTTTCTCTGTTTGGACATTTTCTTTTGTTTTGAGGCAGGGTATCACTAGGTAGCTTGGATTGGCCTTTAATTTACCACATGATCTTCCTGCCTCAACTTCCCTAGTGCCACCATACTTGGCAGGACCGTTCCTTTTGTGAGCAAACCCCAGCATGTATCTCTACCTATACACTCTCTCTCACACACACGCAGGTATACACAGACACACGTTCACACACACACACACACTCACACACGCACACACACACACTCTCTCACAGGCCCATCATCTGCCATATTCTGTGAAAAGCAGTTCAACCTTCCCTGTTTCAGTTCCTTCCTTTAGGCTCTGACCAAGCATCTACATTCTCCTGGCAGACATAATAGTAGTTTCCTGAACAAAGCCAACTCCCTCCCAAGCTGAGGTCTCATGATGCCCGTTAGGATGATTTACACTATTCTCATATGCTGTGGGATGATCTTTCTATATTCACTGTGAATATGTATTCCTCTCATTGGTTAATATTAAAGGCTGTTTGACCAATAGCCGGGCAGGATAAGGTTAGGCAGAACAATCAAACTGAGAACTCAGATGAGGGGGGTTGGAGTTGGGAGAGGTGCCAGCCAGCTGTGGAAAGAACACAATGTGTTGAAAATGAGGTAAAAAGCAAAGAGACACAAGGCAAACATAGACAGAAATATGGGTTAATTTAAATGTAAGAGTTAGTAATAAGCCTGAGCTATCGGTCAAGCATTAATTAGTATAAGCCCCTGAGTGATTATTTGAAGCGGCTATGGGGCAGGGTGGGACAGAGAAACCTTCGTTTACATTCTTGCCCTTTACACTCTTGTCTGGCTGAAAACATTTAAAAGTTGAGATTGGAGGCTAAAGAGATGGCTCTGTGGTTAAGAGCACTCACTATTCTTCTGGAGGACCTAGTTCAGCTCCCAGCACTAACATGAGACAGCTCACAATGCCTGTTACTCCAGCGACTCTGACTCCATCTTTTGACCTCTCTAAGGCACATACCATACATTCACACAGACGCATACACATAAATTTTAATAATAAAAATAAATCTGTAGTGGGAGCTGTGGGCCTCTTCCCATAGCCCGGCTCCTGGCCACTGGCTAGCTTTAAATCCGAAATAACAACACACAAACTGTATTCTTTTAAACACTGTTTGGCCCATTAGCTCTAGCCCTTACTGGCTAATTTTGATATCCCGATCAACCCATCTCTAATAAACTGTGTAGCACCGGAAGATTCAGCATGTCTGACCTGGCGGCTTGCTTCATCGCGTGCGTCTGCCCGGGAGAGGGGAGCATGGCCTCTGAGCTCACTTCCTCTTCCTCCCAGCATTCTGTTCTGTTTACTCCTCCCACCTATGTTTTAACCTATGAGGGCCAAGCAGTTTCTTTATTATAATTAACCAATGAACTTCCTCCATCATAAATCTTTTTTAAAAAAATTGAAATTAGAGCCAGTAATTCCTCCCGTCCCTTTTCTTTAAAAAAATAAATTGTTTTGAGACCGAGTCCCAGTCCAGCCTTGGATTCTGTGTTTTCAGCTGTCAGTGATTAGAGAAGAAAGAAGGTACACAGTGACAGAGTCCAGGAAGCAGAGAAGACAGGAAGCTGAGCGTGGTGGCTCACACCTCTAAGCCCAGCATTCAGGACGACCCAAAGGATCACCGGCAGTTCTGCGTCACTCTGAGCAGAACAGAAGGAGGATGAAGAGGAGGGAGAAGAGTCGGACTTGGGCTGGGGTCACGATGAGAGGTGGGGATAAGGGCAAGTTGAGAATGATGTGACCAGGAGAAGGTAGCCTTGCCCCCTTTCCAGCCTCCAAGACTCGGCAGAGGAGGGCAGAAGCACTTGTCTCTTTCCTGAGGGTCCGCGCTAGACTGACTCAGGAAAGCAGATTCCTGTGAGTGTCCCTAGAAAGCTCCTGGGCTAATTTCCCCATATTGCTGGGACAAGTTTCGGCCACCTTGTTAAGCAATACAGTAGTCCCTTAAGGGCTAGGCATGGTGGTACACACACCTTTAATCCCAGCACAGGGTAGGGAATGGGGGGCTGGAGGGTGGAGAGAGAGATGAATTACCTTTCCACCTAACAACCAGGGCAACCAGAGGTATAATAGAGAGATCCTGTCTCAGAAACCAAAAGCCAATGTGTTCTACAGCCTTGGAGGGCAGAATTCACAGTGCCTCTGGCAAGCCTCAGACTGAGGAGTAAGCAGGGTGGATCCTTATGCAGGCTCTGAGAATCAGCTTCCTCCATTCCTCTAGGCTCTAGAAGACCCTACTAAGGACACTTGCGGCATTAAGGTACACACGATAACCCAGGATAATCTCCTGACGTCAAGATTCTTACTTCATATCTGTAAAGAGCCCTTTTCCTCCTCACATCCCTATAAAGATCTTTTTACTACGTAAAAAAATTACATTCACAAGCTCTAGGGTCTCATATGCTTCTGTCTTTGGGGGAGGGTGTTCACTGGTCTACCATAGATTTCCCTCCTAGATACAAACTTGCACAATCTCTGGCCCTTGGACATTTTTAGGGGTGAGCATGTGCATGTAGGATCTCATACGGTAGCTTGGAGGCTGTGTTATAGTTTGAAGTGAATTGAAGAACATGTTCGGTGGCAGTGCTATTGGGGGGGGGGTTACCTAACTGGAGGAACTGAGACACTGGGGATATGTCTCTGCGGGTATATGCTGCCCTGGGCGCCATCTTATCCTGACTGTCATGAACTGAACAGCTCTGGTCCACCATGCCCTCCCACCATGATAGTCTGCTTCACCACAGGCTCAGAAATGTAACATCTGCAGACCCCAAGTGTCACCTCTGAAAGCCTGAGCCAAGACAGTTCCTCCCTTTGCGTTCTTCTCTCAGGCTGGAAGATGCTGTGCTAGACGAATGTGTTATTTGTTTGTTTGTGACAGGGTCTTGCCCCAGTCCAGGCTGATCTTGAAATTGAAATCCCCTTACCTTTTTGCATCATCTTTGATGATCTTTGGGGCTTTTTGTCCTTAAGCGCTAGGCTTTGGAATCTGGAAACATCACACATGGCTCAGAGCATCAATTTGAACGCACTGATAACAAACTCAGAGTCGCCAGTAATGCATTAGTGTCACATTAAGGACAGAAATCAATAAAGCACTTCCCCTTGGTGCCATTTGACCAAGAATGAGCCCAGATTTTAATTTTTTACTTTGCTCTCCCCATGTCTTTGACCATTCCTGCCTGTTGTCTGAGACAGAATCTGTGCCGGCCTGAATGCCCTTTTGTGAATCTGTCCCCATGATTCTGTCTGAATCTAAGCGTCTGTCCCAACAAAGGACTTCGCGCTCTCACTCTCTCTGTTTTTTGAACAGCACAGAAAGCATCCTATGCAAAAGGAATGAGGGATATTTTATAGAAATCTACAAGACATGAAGTCACCAACTCCAGCTGACCCCAACTGACCCATACAACAAATAAAAAAAAAAACCACTATCAAGCTATGAAGCACTAGTAATAAAAACTCATGGGTCAGAAATTAGGGTTCAACCTGAAGATCTGAAAAGCAAAACAGCCAGCCACTGGCTGTCACCTCGACCTCAGTCTGAAATGGGGATCCTGCCTTTTGGAATCTTGGAATAAGACTGTGTAAGAGCCGTTTCACCCCATTTTATATTCCTCTCTAGGGCTGGGATTAAAGGCGTGCACCACTGGGATTAAAGGCGTGCACCGCCCGATTTCTATGGCAACTAGTGTGACTACTGGGATTAAAAGTGTGTGCCATTGTGGTTACTAGAATTAAAGGTGTATGTTACCATAACCTGGTCTGTAAGGCTAACCAGTGGGACTGTTTTACTCTCAGATCTTCAGGCAGTCTTTATTTATTAAAATACACTTGAAATGCCAATACAAAGCGATATCCAGTATACTCAGCATTTATGGTGGGCATTTTGTTGTTGTTTTGTGAAACAGGGTTTCTCTGTGTAGCCCTGGCTGTCCTGGAACTCTCTTTGTAGAGTAGGCTGGCCTCAAACTCACAGAAATCCACCTGCCTCTGCCTCCTGAGTGCCGGGTGCTTTTAACCTTTATTTTCTGTGTTTAGCAAATAATTATTTTAAAACATATAAAAACATACATTTATTACTCCTGGGTCAGGGGCATGGAAGATGTGACTTTGTGGGTCTACCTTGCCCATATAACCTGCAATTACAGTTATGCACTAGCATGTAAAAGATGATTACATGGGAAATCCAAGACAAGTAAGATTCATTGTTACCTTGTGCTCTTAAAGAGAGGTTAAGGGACTGGAGAGGCAGCTCAGTGGTTAAGAGCACTGACTATTCTTGCAGAGGACTTGGGTTCCGTTCCCAGAATCTACATGGCAGCTCACACATGTCTGTAACTCCAAATCTGAGATCCTCACACAGACATACGTGCAGGCACAACACCAATGCATATAAGATTTTTTTTGTTTTTTTGATTTTTTGAGACAGGGTTTCTCTGTAGCTTTTGGTTCCTGTCCTGTCACTAGCTCTTGTAGACCAGGCTGGCCTTGAACTCATAGAGATCTGCCTGCCTCTGCCTCCCAAGTGCTGGGATTAAAGGTGTGTGCCACCACCGCCCGGGTGCATATAAGATTTTTAATAAGGCAGATTAAACAAAAAGGATGAACACAGTGCAGGAGAGCAGCCTTGAGTCTCAGTTAACTTCAAAGTGTATTATCCACTCAGCTGGGGTGCCCAGCAAAAATCCCAGTCTTCCAGAACCTGAGAGATATTCTTACCATAATTCATTGTCATTAGCTCAACCCTAGACAGACGGTAGGTAAGAGGAGCACCCTGCCAAATTTCACAAACCCTGACTCCATGAACAGAGGGCCCCTATCTATTCTGGATGGGTCAAGTCTCAAAGCTGGAATGAAGTAAGTCTGAGCTGTCACAGGAATCCTGAAAACCAGGGTTGAGTCCCAGGCCCAGCTATGATCTGTCTTCGTAACCCTGCGAAAATTGCTTTTGAGATTTTGTGGGTTCATAATACGCAGCCCTATACTACAGTTCAGATGTAAGGCAACCTCCTAAAGGTTCACAGACAGAGAACTTGAGTCTTGGGTCTCATCTTCTTGCAAAAGCCACTAATCCATGGGAGGAGGGCTGAATTTACAATCTACCACATGCCCAAAGTCCCACCTCCAAACCTCACCAACACGAATTTGGAGATTAACTTTCTAACATATTAACTTTGGGGAGCAAACTCAAACCATAGCAGTTTTGCCTAGGGATGCTGACAGTTCTGGGCCCAGGATCTCAAAGCAATACATCTTAGGGAGGTCAGAGGTCAAGGCTCACCTTATACCCTGATGCAGAAGTCATGCAGTCTCTCTGGTCCCCTAGTGGGATTGAGTTGCTAGCTCTCACAGTATCTGCCTGTTTGTCTGGCATGGTAAGAATTCACAGGGCTGGGATAGAATGGGGAAATGGTATCTTGTACCCTGTCCTCAGGGCTCACCAGGTCCCTCCTGGGCCCCACATGGTTCACTTGGAGCAGAGATCCAACTGAAACCACCCTCTGGGGAAGAAGAAAGCTCCCATCCCATAGCCCACCCTAGAATGGGGGTATATATGGGTGGGGTGGTAATGCCTCCGGTACGTCAAAGTCTCAGTCCAGTGCCCCCTCCTGTCAGGCTCAAAGTGAGGCCTGAGGCCCACCCTGTTTTGTGGCCTGTCAAAACAAGTACAGGGCTGTCAGCAGTGTTCGTAAGACAAGCAAATTTTGCCTCCCAGTGTCTCTCCCAAAGGCTCAGTGCAAGAGAAGCTATCGATACTGGCTTTGGGCTGTGACTAAGTAGACTCAGAAAGCTTCTGGTTACCAAATAGAACTAAAAAATTCCCAGCCCCTGACAGTCACTGAAAAACAGTAGCAACTTCATACTGTTCACATGTGTGTGTACCTATGTGTGTGCGCACATATGTGTGTGTGCACATATGTGTGTGTGCACGTATGTGTGTGCACATGTGTGTGTGCACATTTGTGTGTGTGCACACATGTGTGTGTGCACAGAGGAGGAGGCAAGGGGCCAAAAGAGGTGAGCAAGGGGCTGTGGCAGAGCCAGGCTCAAGGGTACCTACCGAGGATGAGGGCGCCACCCTGTAGCTGGGTTTTCTTTACTCTTCTAGCCCACATTAGAAGGCTAAAATGTTGACGATTGTTTTTTACTCAGTTTTGTTCTTTTAGTTTTTGTTTTGTTTTGTTTTTGGTGGCAGGCTGCCACCCAGATCCCAAATAAATCACACACGGAATCTTAATCTTTCTTATAAATGACTGGCCTAAGCGGGGCTTATTTATAGCCAACTTTTCTTATCTTATGTTATCCCAATGACCTCTTGCCTCTGGGCTTTTATCTTTCTCTATTTCGGTACACCTTTCTTTATGTCTTTCTCCATGACTGCTGTGTAGTTGGGTGGCTGCCCCTAGCATCCTGCTCTCCTTGTTTTCTTGCTCCTTCTTCCAGATTTTTCCTTCTATTTATCCTCTCTGCCTCCCAGCCCTGCCTATCCCTTCTCTTGCCTCGTTCTTTATTAGATAGATCATCAGGTGTTTTAGACAGTCAAAGTAACACAGCTTCAGAGTTAAACAAATGCAACATAAAAGAACGCAACACAACTTTGCATCATTAAACAAAACAGCATAAACAAATGTAACACATCTTAAAATAATGTTCTACAACATCATCTCTCCTTTCCAGGGTCTCCATGTCCCCACTGGACATGTCCCGCTGTGCTGGATCAACTACTGGTGTATTTCACAACTGGGCTCTTCCTCCAGCAGGCCTCTCACCCTCAGAGGGACCGCCAGGGGCAGAGCAGGATATAGGCCAGCTAACAGGCAGGTACACTTAGTAAAGACTAGCAAGTCACAAAGGTTTTCCAAGGAGGTACACTTGGACTGGGCCACATAGGACAGATGGGATTGAAGGTCAGAGGTTGACACAGAAAGACAATAATGTTTTAGGGGCTAGAGTGTAGATTAGTTGGTAAAGCGACTGCATAAGATGCATGAAGCCCTGGGTTTAACCCCCAGAACATCTGTAATCCCTGGACTTGGGAGGTGGAAGCCGGAGGACCTGGAGTTCAAGGCTAGTCTGGGCTACATGAGATTTGCCTCCAAACCAAATGGAATGGGCCATTATGACAGTTTAAATGGTGTGTGCTTTAAAGGGGTATGTTCTGGGCGCCACTTACCTGCCATTAACATCCCTCAGAAGGACGATGGAAAGTCAGGATACAAGCTGACACTTACCTCATACTCACCCCTGATGAGTACGGAGCTGCCATGTCAGGAAGCACCAGCAGAGGTCCCAGAACAAAGGTCTCAGTGGCCCTGATTCATGCCCCTATTCCCTGTATCGTTCCACACGAAGGAGACAGATGTTCTACTGAGCCCAGCCTTGGGGTTCTGGCTTTCAACAGCTGCCTTTGGACTGGGGATCCCATTGTAGCACTTGCAAAGGGACCCCTGCTTTCTACTCTCCTGGTGGCTGGAGTAGTGTAGGGCCCCACTCTCAGGGATTCCAGCAATAAAGGAGTTAAATCTAAATAAAAGATAGGGCAGGTGGGGCTGGAAGGTTGGCTCGACGCTTAAGAGCCAACTGACTGCTCTTGCAGAGGACTCAGGTTAGGTTCCCAGCACCCGTATGGCAGCACACAACAGTCTAACTAAGAAGTCCATAGGAAGCGTGTAATATGGGAAGCACCAAGAAGACATTAGCCGTTGGCGTCTGAGTCCAAGACGGAAAAGCCTCACAGACACACCCCATTCCATGCAGTGTTGTACAGGGTGAGGGTCCTTGCACTGTGGGGTCTGTGCGGCCTATGAGTGATGTTAGAATGGAGGATGGTTCCTCAACTGGTGCCTCCCCTGGCAACAAGACAGAAAGCCTGGAAAGAACAGCAGGAGGAAAGGGTGAAGTGGGGTCACTCCATTTCGTGGCTGTTGTTATTAATAAATAGGATGCCTTTGCTTTTTAGAGCAGCCTCACAGCAAGCTTCAGAACACATTTCTCTATCTGTCCTCAAATCTAGGAGACAGGAGCAGCAGAGATTAGTGTGCTACTGTCTGACAGGGGTTGAGCGGATTGCTGAGGCCTCGCCGAGCACAGCAGAGTGAGCCGGAGAGAGAACCTAGGCCTGCAGCCTCTGGCTTTGTGCCAGGCAGAGAAGCACCTGTGCAGACCAGGCTTGGAGGCAGAGCTTTCATTTGTGGTACTTTTAACAGGAGCCTAAGGGCCACGCGGGTGTCCAGCTGCCTTGGTGACATCCTGTCAAGGGGAACTGTCACATTCCCACCTACAGAGCACCCGCTCCGTGAGATGACTTTTGCAGGAAAGTCATTCTGTCCAGAGCCAGAGGGCCTGGGAAGTCTGTGGCAGCTGGAGACAAGGCCAGCAAAGCCACATCTAGGGTCCCCTGTAGACTTAATGCTATACCTGTGTGACAGGTGTGTCCTCGAAGCTGTTCTTGGCAGCTTCCTTTGCAGCCATCCTAAACAGCCTGTGTCCCACAGGGACTAGGGTGACACTCATAATCTATGGGGTATCCATTGGAGCAGGCTCTTTGCCATTGGATTGTCTCTTCCTTCTCCTCCCTTGGTCCTCCATTCTTGACTCCTGGTCCCCTCTCTTGCCCCTCTCTCTTCTCTTCCTCTCTCACCCCCCCCTCCCGCCCATTCATGGCCTGGTCTATCCTGCTACTTTTCCTCTTCTCTGGACTCTTCCAGATACCTATGTTGTGCCCCCTCCGATATCACCCACAAAGAGACACAGGTGTCATGGCAGACCTCTGCCGTGGGTTAGTTCACCACAAAGGCTGTGTCAGCAGGACCCTCAGGATGTGATCTTATTTAGAGTCTCTGCAGATGTAAGTACAGAAGACTGCTGTGGTGAACACATCCTGGATTAGGTGGGGATCTAAATCCAATAAACAAATGTCCTCCGAAAAGGCAGTCACAGGAAGGAAAAGCTGCTCAAGGATGGGGAGAGAGCTGGAGTCAGCTGCCGGCCAGCTGAAGAACCCTCAGGGAGCTCCGGAGTCACTAGGAATTGAGACATAGGCACAGTGGAGACCTTCCCTCAGAGCCTCGGGAAGAACAAGGGATGGAAACTTAGAGGAGGGGCGTGGCTGCTCCTAGTGGAGGAGAAGGTTTATATAGACATGTGGGAGAGCATAGACAGAGCCAGGGACATCTGGGAGAGTTCAGTGGACATGACCCTGAGCCTGTGAGGACAGCAGTGAGGGTGAAAGAGACAAGAGAGGGAAACCAGGGGCAGGAGCCAGGAGCCCCTAAAGAAAGCCGACCAGGAAACCAAAACGGCTGGATTACACAGGGAAGAGCAGCTGGGGGCATGGAAGCCCAGCCCCTGGACTGGAGAGCTCTGGGTAGGGGGCCAACCAGAAGGATCCAGTAGCAGGTAGGAGCTGAGGATGCTGGGAGAACCCGGTGGCCAACATCCATTTTGGTATGTAAAATAGGCACCTCCACTGTTTGCTTCAGGTTCAGGACTCCTTGATTGTGGCCTCTGACCCCCAGGAGTGAAATTACAGTCTTTAGAGCTGTAACAGTGGACCTGGGGTTCTCAGGGCTATGCAGGAACTTCAGTTAATTAAAGGCTGGGCCTACTGCTAGGTGAGCCCGGGAAGACAGAGTTCGCTTGAAGAAAAGTGTTCAGGCCACACTTTGGGTCCCCAGGAGCAAGAGCATTGTCTGCAGTTGGTAAGTCTCAAATGGGGAAGGTGTGCCTGTCCTGTCGCTAGGAAACAGGCAGCCAGGCCTGTAGGCTCTCAGCCTGGAGCGAAGGCAGATGGTGACAAGATTAAATAGTGCCTTTCATTTCACATAGGAAATGTTTTCAATTCTCTCTTCTTTAAAAAGAGGCATGTGTTGGAAACCGCCCCTGGAAATTTATTAACAAAAGGCCAGGCAGACCCCTCCCTCCCCATGTCCTGTCTCCCTTCTTCCCCCCACCCCCATAGATTTTTTTAATCAAGTATTTTTGCAGCCATCCAACGGTTGCTGTGAGGGAGGGGAGCCCTGCTTTTACACCAAACCCCCACCATGTAACTCCTGAACTTCATTCTTCCAGTCCCTCCCAACCACCGGAGGGGGGGGGATGGGCAGGAGCGAGTCCCCTCATCCTTGAGGATGAGGAAGTACTGACCCCTATATATGCTGTGATGATATTTTTATACATACCTAGGATAAAGTTTAATGTTTAAATTGGGCACAGGAAGCTGTGATTTCAGCACCCTGAAAGCTGGGGAAGGACAGTTCCAAGACATCCTGGACTTCAGTGTGAGTCCTGGGACAGCCTGGACTACATAGCAAGACTCTGCCTCAAACACCAAAACACTAAACATACAAATAATAATAAACGCAGTACAAACCGATAACTTATAATGAAATAGGGTAGCTACAACAAGATTGTTGAGAGCAGGCTGTGCCCCGCCCCATACCCCATCTTATGTAAGCAGTGGTTGTCAGGCTGTGCCTTGCCCTGGAGATTCCATTTTGAGGAAGAAGAATGGTATCACCTGTCCAGCACCACCCTTGTGGCACAGCCAGATGAATGACCTATCCCTGAGTGTGGGAAGGGTGTCACCCTACAAATTTAGCAAGGTGAACTGGGACCGTAGGAGCACAAGAGCATATTAAATCACACAGGGAAACCAGCCTGAGAACTTCTAGGACACACTGGGCTCAGGAAAGAGAGAGCAACTCCTTCACCTGGTGTTGGGTCCTGGAATCGTGCAATGAATGGAAGCTGACTACCAAAGTCTACTAACCAGAAGCAACTTTGTTTGAAATCACCGTGGGTGGACAGACAGACTTCTAACTAGTTATGGCCACAGAAAATTATTTGGTTCTGTGACCCCATGAGGGGCTACAAGCATCTTTTTATACCAAAGGTGACATGCAGGGCAGAGAGTACACATCAGGTTTGCAGCCTCTTGGGAATGCATTCCTAGGGTTTGGGGCTACAGCTCCTAGGGAGTGCACCTTGGTGTCATGACTTACAGCCTCTGGTTACAGGGTGTTTTTTGTAGGAGGTGAGTTTCTGACCTGCTCCATTCTGCCGCTGCTTCCCAAATTACCACACAGGAGGCTTATTTTATTTATAAATGTTTGGTGGGTAGCTCAGGTTTATTACTAACTAGCTCTTAAGCTTAAATTAACCCATAGTTCTTGTCTATGTTTAGTCACGTGACGTGGTACCTTTTCTCATCCTTCCTCTGCCACTGGCTGGACTCCTGACTCACTCTTCCTCTTCCCAGAATTCCCCTAGTCTGCTTGCCTCAATCAGCTTCTCTGTTAATCAAAGGTAACAAAGCATATCCACAGTATACGGAAGGGCATCGAGAGGACGTCAGCCTTAGAAGCGTCTGCCACGCCACAGTCTGTCACGTGATCACCCTCTGCGTGTATCGAGGGACTCCCTGCCGCTCCAGGGGCTTCAGTTCAGCTCAGGCCCCTCTGTTGATCTCTTTTGAGTCAGACTCAACTCTGCAGCTCCAAGTAGACCAGCGAGCAGCCGCAGCCTGGCTCTGGCAGCCGCATCTCCTGTGGAGCTCTAGCCTGGGCCACTGACATGCCGTGCATCTCCATCACTTTCTGTTTCCTAGTTTGGGCCTTGAAGGCCTTTTTGCTCTTAAACTTTTTACAGTTCTTTTCTGAACATGTGCGGGAGGTGGTGGCGCACGCCTGTAATCCCAGCATTCGGGAGGCAGAGGCAGGCTGATCTCTGAGTTCAAGACCAGTTTGGTCTCCAAAGCGAGTTCCAGGACAGCCATTACTGTTACACAGAGAAACCCTGTCTCGTAAAAACTAAATGAAACAACAAACCCATATGTAAGGCTGTTCCTGGACGTACACCTCCACTTCCACCCACCCCTACTGTGTGTGATTTGAGGGTTAATGTTAGTAACAAAGAGAGGAATAAAAGAATGTGTGTTTGCTTCAGTCTGACCATCAAGGCAAGTGTGACTACCTGGCGGATCACTGCCAACGAAGCTACCAGACTTTTCGGATTTACAGTCGGCCAGAAAATTCTGACATTGTGGAAAGACACCAAGGATTTCATGTTTCTGACACAGCGCAGTCACAACAGATGTCCGGTAAACGAGCTAGATGGTGCGCTCTCTCCGCGGCTCTCAACTGTCCTGAACTCACAACAGATGTCCGGTAAACAGGAGCTAGATGGTGCGCTCTCTCCGCGGCTCTCCACTGTCTTGCGATACTATTTGTCCTCACCATGGCCTGGTGTGGCCACACTGTGCGCACTCCCCTCCCCTCTCCCCTCAGTAGCACTGCACTTACCAGATCAGCTGTCATCGTTTGGAGCTTGTGTTCCAGCAAAGGGATGATGTATAACTTAAAACTCATGATTTATTTATTCCTGGAATTTCCCGTTGAATATTTTCAGACTGTGATTGACACTGGATGGATGAAACCATGTGTGAGAAGGTGCATCGTGACTGGAATGAAATCAAACCTGACCGTTCTGTGCCTCTCTGTCGTACTGGTCATGAATGTGCCTGGGAGTGAGAGCCATATGAGCCCAGGCCCACATTATTACTGACTTGTCTTTATCCATTTAGGCTGTCCTAACAGAAGATTATGAACTAGATGGTGTATAAACAATGGGAATTTCTCTCTCCTGATTCTGGATGGTGGGTGTCAGGTCCAAAGGGAACTCCATTTCTCCAAATTTCAAAAGGCAGAAGGGCCAAATGGCTGTCTGTGATGTCCATTAACACACCAGAGCCTGTGCTGGCTTCCAGGCTCCTTGGTATCACAAGTACCTGTTACACATTTCGGAGTTCATGTTCCCAGCCTAGCTCCTCTCACCTCCTCCCCCCTCCTCCTAAAGGTAGCAATTCATGGCCTTCCCCCAACCCCCACCCAGCTACTCATTCTCCTTAGAACCCTGCTATGTTCTGTCTCTCTCCTCTCTCCTCTCTCTCCTCTCTCTCCTCTCTCTCTCTCTCTCTCTCTCTCTCTCTCTCTCTCTCTCTCTCTCTCTCTTTCTCTCCTCTTGTTTTTCTCATAGCCAGCTCCAGTCTTCTCAACAGTTTATACTAGGTAGTTCAAGACCAGCCATCTCTCTCTCTCTCTCTCTTTCTCTCCTCTTGTTTTTCTCATAGCCAGCTCCAGTCTTCTCAACAGTTTATACTAGGTAGTTCAAGACCAGCCATTAGCAAACCTGGGTTTGGCGAGGGCCCCCAGCCTGCTTCATAGACAGCTGTGTTTTTACTGTGGTTCCAGTTGGAAGTAAGTGAGGGAACTCTCTGCAGACTTGTTATGAAGTTGCCAATCCTATCCAGGAGGGGACAGCCTCCCAAAGGCCCACCTCCTAACATCTCACACTGAGGATTAGCTTCAACATGAAAACTTGTATGGAAACTGGATGTGGAGGTCCAGCTGTGTGAGTCCAGCCCTGGAGAGGAAGAGGCAGGGATGCCAATGTGGTGATCCAGCTGTGTGAGTCCAGTCCTGGAGAGGAAGAGGCAGGGACATGAAGATGACAAGTTTGAGGTCAGTGTAGTCTGCACTGAGAGTTCCAATCCAGGTCTGCCAAGGATACTGAGACCCTGTCTCAAAAACCCAAAGAACCAAAACCAAGCACATAACAAGGAGGATGTGTCTTTGCCTTCCTTACAAACTAGACTGAGGTAAGAAACTAAGCAGAGGGGGAAAAACTGATAGCTGACAAGGTTAAGACACCACAGTTCAGCATCGATGGGTAGGTTGGTGTCTTCCTTGAACAGGTTCAAGTTGTCTTCAATGTCACAATGGTGTCTTCATTGGTTGTAGCTCTAGGCTCCCTGTGACCTCTCTCTCAGGCTGCTCAGTCGATAGCCTTAGCTGGCCAGGGCCAAGGTTGCTCCTGCCTCATGCTAACTAGTGTGTGCTTCAGCAGGGCAGAGAGCAAGTAGAAGATCTGGGTTCTTTAAACTCGCTGGAGTCAGGGGCCCAGAGTGAAACGGATAAATGTGGGGTTGAGAAGACACAGACAAAGGGAGAGGAGGAGCTCTATTGGTCTTTAAACCCATCAGACTGAGAGACTGGAGGGAGAGGACCAGGACACACACGCCAACACATGTCCTCTGTTCCCTTCTTAGCCTCAGCTCCCTCCGTCCTCACACGGCACTGCTTTCCAAGTGAAGGGCTCCTATAACAGGATCACCTTGGACATCTGTGGCTCCTTTCCTCCCTCAATGGTTTCATGACCAGTGTATTACTTGATGCCAGTTCCATTCTGGGAGGAGATGGAGCTGGTGCTCCTGGGCCATGTGTGCAGAGAGATGGTGAGATTCGTCCACCTTCTTAGTCCAGCTTCTTTTGGTCCATGTCGATTCTCACGCAAAATTCCACCTCCTTTTCCTTTCCTGATGTCAGCTTCCTAACTCAGCTTCTCCAGGGTCATGGCCCACGTCATGGCCCACGTCATGGCCCACGTCTTCACCTTCTGGGTCTGTCTCCCATTTGGAGTTGTCTTTTGAGCTGGCCCCAGATTCTGCTTCCTAATGCACTGTCAGGGACATTTCCATCCTTCCTGTGGTTCCTCAACAACTTGTCAACACCAGGTGTCACCCAATCCCATTGTCTTATCGTGTCTACTTCACCACAGATGCCTACAAACTTCACAGGTCTCTGCTTGCTCAGGCTATCCTCTGAGGCTTGCGTTCCCTTCGTCCATGGACAACTTGCCCA